>NC_142391.1:26340026-26649749 GCF_059441095.1 Idiotropiscis lumnitzeri | reverse complement strand
TATGATCACCTGATATTATCACATATACACAACACATTGATGGAAAGACAGTTTTGAAATCAGAAGCCAGTCAGTAATTGTGTGTTCAACATTTTTTCAATTTTTTTGAAAGAGGAGGATTGGTATTGAATAAATGACAATATCTCATATCTCAATCTTGTTAAGAGTGAAGAAGATGTGCTACAAACGGGAAATTGACACACATAATTTGCCCTTCACGGGCCACATCAAATGTGGTTGCGGGCCAGATCTGGCCCCGGGCCTTGAGTTTGATACCAGTGTCGTTATAGTTCGGTGACGGCAGCAGATGGGTGAGTCCAAACTCCAGTGGAAATTGGCTGACTTGAAGACATGATGCCCAAAACATGTCGGTAGCATTGAGTTGATGTCAAGGTTGGTTCAACTCATACTAACTACTGACTATTGGTGTTTTTCTATTATATAATATATAATAATTAATATATAATTAATATATAATTACTATATAATGCAGCTATGGACCAGCAACTTGAATGAAGTACTACAAATGTTACTCTTTTTACAATAAGGCGAGAATGCTCAAAGTACAACTTTTCGTTGCTGTGTGAAACTTTTTTTTGTGCGACAAATGGGAACAGGTGGCCAAAAGTTAATTAAGAACCCACAAGCTAAACTTCCAGAGGCTCATACTCCCTTAGTACCCAAAGCATATGTAGACAGATGCCGAGGCATTTGGGTGATTTAAGCGTGCTTGTGAGCGATCTTTTTCTTAAAAAGTTACCTGAGAAACAAAAATATTCCACATGGCACAGAAAATCCCAATGCTCGTTATGTCTTATGCTGCAATGTTTTTACTCCACGGCTGTTATTGTTCTGAATCACATACAAGAGCGACTGAACCAACTGCACTTTTTCACTGATGAACTATGCATCAAAGCGCTCGAAAAGGCATTCGCTGCACTGTAGGTGAGGAGTTCCCGTGTGCTCTCATGCACCCAAAGTAACTTCTGGAGAGTACCGTCATCGAATCGAATGTTGACGCTGGCATGCGTTCATTTTCCGCCGTCTCTCATTGGACGGAATGTGGAGCACAACACTTGACAGCAGTGTCGTCTGGATTTGAAAGTCAGACGTGTTAGCAGGCAGCCGCCACCTTTTCTTTAAACAAGAATCATAAATGTGTAATGAGCACAGAAGATGCATATTTTATTTACTTTTTTGAAGACGTGATCCCCTCACTTCACACCACTGCACTTTTACTCTCGTTTTTTTCCTTATCCATATACAATTTAAAAAAGAAAACATTTTTTTTTTTTTTGATTTAGAATAAAACCAAAATCAGCCCCTTGGGACTTACAATGATGAATTAACCTCCCTTAAAAAAATGAAGGTAAGCAACAATTTTAAGCAATGATTTTTAGATTTACTTAATAGATTCTGTTTTGTTTGTTTTTGATACATGCTTTAATAAAATCATCAATCTGTTATTCACATCACATTAATGCTGTCGCAATACCAACTCAAACTTAGACAGTATTAATTACCTTGATACTGATACAGAGTAAAAACCTACAACATCTGTAAACGCAGTGCATCAAAACAGGGATTTTCTAATTCTAATTCTTTATTAATTGAATTCAATAATATTCTGCAGTATTAGGCAGTGGAATTTATTAGCTAACACTCCATGATAAAAATAAAGTAAAACAATTGACCCATCATTTCATCTGTTTTTTTTTAGGCTTGTTTAAAATCCCCCCCCCCAAAAATGCTTCAACATAGTAAAGAATTGTGACGAGAAAATCCACCCATGATTCTGTCTGGTGTCACTTTTATGACAATCTTTAAATGTTGAACGGCACACAGTACATTCAGTGAGGTCACTCTTAAAAGTAATATTACTGGAAGAAAAAGTGGAACAGGTACTTCGTGGAACACTACAACAAATAATGAAAGCTTTTGATTGAATAATTCTATATGTGTCAATGAAGTGTTGGCGGAGACCTAAAGATGGCTTCACAGCTACGGATGGACAAAGAAAGATGGTGTGGAACAGCAAAACCAGGCCAACAGAGGACAAGAGTAATGTTGACCCATCCATCACACTCAGCCAGGCTGCATGTGAGGAAGGACAGGCAAAGGAGACCACAGTAGCAGGGGAGCAGAGGTGAGGCCGAGTTGGGAAGCGGGGGGAGTGGGGGATCGGGCAAGGTGGGTTGCACTTTGGGTTCAGGTCTATGGGAGGTGTGAAAGTGACCCAAGCAAGGAGGTCGTGGTGGGGTTGTCATTATTGTTGGTGGGCCAACCTTGCAAGTGATGGAGTGGTTGCAGTGCTGGAAGTGATCAGACACACATACTGTACACTCAATGTTAAGATCATTTAAAAACTTTGGACATGGATTTTGTTCTGGTTACATCATGAATGGGCAACTATGTAAAATGCTGGAGAAGGAGGCCACCATTTTTTACGCAAATAGGACCAGGCGCTTCCTAACTAGATGTACGACAAAAATGCTCTTATGAATATAGACACCATAGAAAATAGAACAGAAATGCTATCCTTACTAAATCTAGTAAAGGGTTTGAAGCAAACAACAAAATAAGCACATACTGTGATTTTCTTTTTTGCAGTGCAAAGGGCTTTCACAATAAAAATTACCATTCAAGGACAGCACAAAATTGCTGAACGGCAAACCAATATAAGGTGCAAGAATTTTACACTTAAATTTTTTTATTTATTTATTTTTTGTTTTACAAAAATCAACTCACTCAAAATGTTAATATTACTAAGGTACTATGATTGTTGACTCACATTTGAATATAGGGCAGTATAACCGGTTTAAACACAACGAAAACATCCAGTGCTGAAAAACTACAGTTAACACCTGATATTTGCAGTTCAGCATGAGCGGATTCTTTTTTTTTTTCCCAGTATATGTTTCATATTTTGGATTTTTCATGGTACCTCCAAGAAGTGTGATCTCCAAGCTGTGCACTTTTTGCAATTACTCGCTCTTGTTCCTTTTCCCAAAGTGATTCTTTCTCTTCAGGCGCCTGTCTGGTTAAAATAGCTGCGTGCTTAGAGGATACAGCGCCTCCTGTTGCTTTGGCATGCTCTTGACAGCCATGCCATGTGCCCTGATCTATTATTTTTAAGAGGTTTTTTTTTTGGACCTTAGTGGAACTTGTTTCTATAAATACCCATCTGCTGTATGGATGTGAGGACATGCCCCCCCCCCCCACACACACACACAAAAAAGAAAAACTTTGTCTTTAGGAGAGGTCAGACTCTAAATAAGTTCCCACTTGTTCCAGACCCTCCCTCGGCTCCCAACTTGACCGTATCCATGCTGTGGGCAGCAAGGAGGTGAAGAGACTAATTACTTGTGTAGAACCTTGTGTGTGCCTGGTCCACCTCCAGCAGGTTGTCCTAACTGTGGTTTGACTTTGACTCTTTTGCGCAAAAAATGTTTGGCTTGATAGCAGACTGGGAGTATTTCACCCTGTAAGTATTGAAGAGAAGAAGGGAAATAGAAAAGTCTTCTCCCACGTTCACTCGTGGTTTCGTGGGATTATAAGAGAAACTATTTTAAACAAAAACCAGCGCCTGGGGGAAAAAAATGAACATCTGTCCCATTCATGCAAGCTTGGGCAGGTGCCAGCTTGAATGGTGGTATAGCTAAGGCCAGCCGAAGGGCTTTTGTCCTGCTTGTCATTTCCTGACGGAGGTGTGATATTGTTTCATTTACTCGGCCATTTGGAAGAATCAGTATGCAGAAGACGTGTATTCATTTATGAAACTCTTGTTGAAAAAGCCAATGTAGATGACCTTCATATCCTCGCAGATGTCAAATTTGGCTCAATGCAAACAAACTTTGATTTAAAGATATAGCTAAAGATCATAAAAAAAAAAAAAACAATAAAAAACAGGTTATCTGATATTTCAATACTCCCTAGAAATAATGAAAACATCACGATGGCAAAGGTGTTAACCCATACTGTAGATCTATGCAAAATCACCGCTATTATTCATGGACTAGATTTGCAAATCCTGCATTCCTCAGCTTCACTCACCAAACAAACAACCCCCCCCCCAAAAAAAAAAGCATATTTTCTTCCCCGCTAGAAATCATGTCTTCTCTCTCTACAAAATCAACATGGATGCCTTGAGTTGCCCTGTGGGATCCTCGTATTAGCATTCTGTCGCGTCTCATTTGACATTTCAATTTTTACAGTACGAGTGGAAAGAGCAACAATGAGGAACAGGTGCAATTTGAGCTTGCTTCAGACTAATCTTGCCGTGTCAATGGGATTTACGTCGTTAACGTTAGATCTCTTTGCTTTGTCATATTCACGGTGTGGGAGAGCAACGGCATTTGAGGTTAAAGCGGCTCTCAAAATGGCTCTGTGCTTTCAGCCATAGATATAGGACAGATATTTGAGTCCGTCGTAATTGACTTTGTCCTCAGTGTCCGCTCATGTTTGGCTTCAGGCTTCAGGTCACGGAAGGACAAAATGTCTTTGCAAACTTTTTCTTTGCATGCGTGATGATTGAAGAGAGGCACACGGCGGCATTGGGCGTATTCCCGCTGGTAAATATTTCATCAAGTGTTGGAGTGAGTTTACCACACGTTACCGCCGAGTGCAACGTTGGTTAGCCTGACTTTGCGGTTTGTGTGCGCCGAACGCCTTCAAGCATCCGCATCACTTTAACAAGCGCTGCCTCGCCTGTCCTTCTTGATGAGTGCACTCCCGCGGTGAACCTGCTCCGCGCACTTGGAAAACGGAGCGGCTCAGTGTTCATGGCTTCGAATTCACGTCTCACTTTCAAACGTATGATGCAAGCCTTGGACACAAATCTCGCACCTAAAGATCACTTGATATCGCTCTTGCTTGCCCGATGAGCGTTAAGTGATGTTAAGGAGTTTGTGATGCCCAAAGGAAATCATGCCAGTTTGTCTTGGTGGAGTTTACTAATGTGCTTTTTGCATCAACCTTTGATAAACACATAATGTGTGCAGTGCAGTTTTCCAGTTCTACAACCAAATGAATCAACAGCATTCAAACACATGACAGGGTCAAATCTGAGTCTGAATCTTTAGACATGCGTGCAACAAGCAATTGATTCGCTACACTGAAAATAAATGCCGTTTTATTTTTTTTGTATTTTGCTTTCAAAGCCTAATGCTAGGTTCACACCAAATCTGTTGCAAGCAAATGATGCGTTTGGAGCGATGGAATGTTGAGCAAAGCACCTAAATTTTGCCCATTCGCCCTTTCGGCGCAGGTAAAAAAAAAAAAAAAAGGAACTTTCTTTGTGTGTCACATCGCTGTAGCCAATCAGCTCCGAGATGTATTACGTCAGGTACACTTGACGGGTTGTTTGAAAAGAGAAGAAAGAAGAATCGAGGAGAAAAAAAGAGCTTTAAAACATGGCCAGCGACCACGACAGAGACAAAAAAAAAAAACCAAAATGTGAACCCAACCGGCTTCATTCACAAAAATTGGGGACCATTGTTGTGGTGTACATCTGATTGTTGTTGAACTTATTTCGACCCCCGATAGTAGTACTATTATCTCTTTCAAATAATAAAAAAAAAATCTTACAGTTGTATTTATGTACAATAGTACTGTACTGTTACATGAACTGACAGTAAAGCTTACTTATCATACTTTAGCACAACTTCCTTACAACGGACAAAACAACTGAGATTGAATGTTCTTTTATACGACTGCAGTCGCAAATCTCCAGCTCCCCGACTGAACCGGTTGTTCCGATAACATATCGCCACAACACATTGCACATGAACCTGCACTTGCAGTCCATTAAAATGCACGATGGCTCACTCGTTAGGCGGGCTTATTACGCTATCTGTCGAAATGATTCAAGCTGTGCACTCCCGTCTCAGGTGAAGGGATTTGTCACATCCGTCGAGGCGGTCTGCACCTTTAGCCAACTCTGAGCCAAGCAGAGTTGATTTTATTAGCGTTTGTCTCCGGAAAAAATAAAATAGGCACTTGTCCTCACAGGGAAGGGAGAAGACAGATGGACTGACAGGCCTTTGTTTTTTTTTGTTTTTTTTAGTGTGCCTCTTCCGAGACTCATCTCAGCTACATGTCAATATACGAGCGCTTGTGCTTGAACCTGAGCTATGATGTCAAACGGGCATGCATCAATTCCGTTGATATCCACTGAGATGGGACGTTGCAGTCCTCGCACAAGCTTACGGAGTAAAGGAGGGACTATTATTGTCTTTGTGTTGGGGAATACGTAATCATGTTTATAGAGTTACTCAGCAAGACCAGGTGTGCAAATCAAGCTTATCTAATAGCTGTGGGGTGTGCGAGTGCGTGTGTGTATTGGGTTCCATTATAGGAACAGGTTGCCTGTCTCCATATGTGCGCAGTGAGTGGGGAAGCTGGGAAAACAAGGATCTCCGTGGCTCTCTGTGTTATTACTACCTCCCGCCTCACCGAGTCTCGTTTGAAGACAGGAAATAGGAGTCAGACGGCAGTCCGAGGGGCATGTGGCAGCGGTTTATACTTCAGTGACCTCTGACTTATCCCATCCACCCCGCCCGCTCTCTCACACCTCTCCCCCGTGTCCCCTCCAAGGTAAAAAAACGTCCTGATCCGGCCCGGCCTGCTTTGGATGGGCCCAGCCAGGGCAACCACAACAGACTGGACGCTCTGAGATTTGTTTGAGCGAGCAATGAAAAGCAGATGGAATCAGAGGAACTGATTCACCAGAGGAGGAAGAAATAAAGGGAGACTCGTAACGTATTTGCAAAGAAAAATAAGCCCTTTGCTTGGTGGCCAATTACATCTGTTTTGTCTTGGTTGGTTTTGCTGTGGAAGCAATGTGGGCTGCCCGACGGTTAATTTTTTTTTAAATGATCCGATCAGAGATGGAGAGCAGAAGGAGATTAGAGGGCAGGCACTTGTTTTGAGTCGAAATGGAAAGGCCTCTGAGGTTGGGAGATTTAATTTGCAAATTAAACAATATTCCCCCCTCCCACGTTATTAAATATAAATAATTTTTATGCAACAATTTATGAAGTGATTTAATCATTATCAAAACCATCTTTGCAATATGTCTCGATCAGCTCATGAATTCAATGCTAATGAGCTGTTTTCATTGATATATGTCGAAACTAAAGTTGTGCTAATGCATTTGACACTGAAAGATTAAACTGAAGAAACAGAGGTGGTCTCTTAATTTTTTTACCCCACAGCTGTTTATAGAATGGTTGTCGTCAGGTTTTTTTTGGGGGGGGGGGAGAATTTTACCGTCAAATTTTTTTTATTGATATTTTTTTAATCAGAAATATAAATCAACATTTTTTTCTTCTGATCCCAAATCTGACCATGTTTTTTCTCTCTTATAATCTAATTTTAATCTAATCACAAATCAGTTTTTTATAGCAATCATATTTTTAGTAAATGTCATAGCTCTAAGTATCACCCATGAAATCTGTATTGCACAACCCTTTGTTGGCCAAACTTGAAACTGAAAACGTCTCAAATACCTGATGTGCATTAAAAAAAAAAAAACAAAAAAAAAATCTTAAAATCAGCTCCAATAATGCAATTAGGGACACAAAACGAATCTCTTATTAAAATTTGCTGTTGACCATTGTAATCAAAAATGGAATGGGAAAGCTCTATAGCCAGGCATTTTTTAAAAAGAAAAAGCCTGCTTTGCTCTTTTCATGGTAACTGTCAGGTAAGATGACCGATGCAATGTACTTTTTTAACTTTTTCCTTATGTTGGACTCCCGTTCAGGATTATACCTCGTGTTTCCAATGGTTGTAACCAACCTCTTGTTAGATTCTGAAGCCCCAAACGTGCAGAGCGCCCACTGTCACCTCATTGTGTCCATCTTTCTCTCGTTTTCATTAGTCAGGTGGCTTATTAACTGTTGCATGACTTACTCAACTCTTACAGTAAGATTCTCAAGTTGTTTAGCTGTCAAAAGCAGAGCAGCCCACCCCCCGTTGATGGCGTCAATGATAATGATGTCACGGTCGGTGACATCATCACAGCGTGCCAGGCAGTTGCACAATCGTGCTCAGCCTGATCTTGGCAGCACTTAGAGAGCAAGAGCTGGGGAAAAAAAAAAAAAAAGAGAAGACCTCAAAGATTGATGTTTCCATTTGGCTTTCTGTTTGAATTCTGCCATTCTATTTACATATTCAAATTGTCCGTGTGAGCTTTAGTACGGAGGAAAGCGTTTTGATTTGTTCTGCCGACTTTATATCTCTATTACCGCCTGGAATGAACACAGTCAATTGGAACAGGATATCCGGCGATTTGGCTCCCCGGTGCAAGCCTTTGACGCTATTTAACATGTATTGTTTCCACTAAAGATGCCTTTGCCCAGCCTCGCTCCTTTGCATTTCTCTTTGCTCCCTGCACCCTTACATCTCTTCCTGTTGCACCCTGCCTGCGTTTTCCTCCCTTGCCCACAACCCTATCTGTGCCTTTGCAGGACTCTGAGAGAAAGGGCTTCATGAACAAGCTTTATGCCATTCAGGACGTGTGTATCAGTGTGCAGAATGCTCTGGATGAAGTGGCCTCCTATGGCGAGAGGATAAAGAAGTGAGTCGTAAGCCTGCTCCTCGGCGCCCGGCCCGCTGCGCTTTGTGCTCCGCTCCACACGTCCCAGGGTTTTTCGGCGGTGCCGGGTTGCCCCACTTTGCCTTGCCAGCCTGATTAGAACTTACTCGCCGGAAACGCTGCCAGCATGACGAAACAAATGATCCTCCATCCTCCCGAAGCATATACTGCTTAAACACCCCGACGGCAGCCCCCTGTCAATATTTTCTCACGACCTTTTTCCTCTCTTTCCAGCACTTTTAATTGGACGGTGCCTTTCCTAAGCTGGCTGGCCATGGTCGCTCTTGGAATGGCCACCATCATTGTTTACTTCATCCCGCTAAGATACATTGTGCTAGCCTGGGGTAAGCAATATTCACAAGTACTGGTCTTGTGCGATTAATGTGCATTCACCATTTCGTTGGTGCCTTGAGTGACCTTGGGTGACCCAATGTTTTTCGGGACATGAGGCGTCGTTTGGCCGTTTTTATGCTTTTGCGCCGTATCCTGCCAGTGAACTCAAGTCACTTTGCAATTTACTGCCAAACTGAACATAAAATAATTACTTATGTATTTCAAACAACCTTAGAATTTTATCTTAAAGTCTGCTAGCCTAATGCTAACACATGATGGAAAACCGCTTTTTCTAATAAAAAGCATTGGTGTCTCGATATCATAACCCTTTATTTGAACACAAACAGTGGTGCAATACATGTAGACAGATAATATAAGATTACTCACAAGCATATATTCTTCATCCACTGTGAATAAAGAACGATTCATTTTAAAAGCAATTTCCTTGAAAACTACTCAGCAAAGCACAATGAAATTGAACTGATTAAAGTTGAACATCAGAAGTTTATTCTGGGAGCAATTTCATAAGTGTTCAATATGTGCACCACCTGTGACACGGCACACATCAAGTCACCATTAAAATCTTGCCAAACATGGTTTAGCTTGTCTCCAGTCCATTGCAGAAGTGATTCCCTGCCTGAGTGCTCGCAGGAAAAAGGGTGATTTCAAATAAAACCAAAAAAATATCAAATCTTGATATGTTTCTATGTAATCTGTAAAAAAATATTATTATATTGATATATTATATTATAGTTATTTCAACAAGATTTGCCCAAATTTTTGGCCTGAGACATTTTTTAGGGACAGCCTTGTGTTACTGCAGCTTACTGAGCAGCTGAGCTCTATGGCCAATATATTCTTTCACTCTATATTATAACTGCCCCATGTGTCCTGTGCGTGTGCACCAGAACGAGCAGCCCGATGTGCGTTGACGAAAGTGGCAAAAATTTGTGATTTTTATTTACGTTATTACTGTATGTTTTTATAAAGAACTGCATTATGGAGTTCTATTTTTTTCTTGTAAAAAAAAACCCATCTTTGTTTTGTTACAGTAGCAAAGCAATCACATTTCTGATATTGATAAAACCAGCAGTACATTGATATCTAATGTTGAGACTTGTGTGGTGTTTAAAATATGCAAATATTTGAACTGTTCCCTCTCGCTTCTTTCCATCTGCCAATAAAGGAGTGAATAAATTCACCAAGAAGCTGCGAGACCCTTACACCATCGATAACAACGAGATCTTGGACTTTTTGTCCAGAGTACCCTCTGACGTCCAAGTGGTGAGTAAACCTTTTATCATCTTTACCTTCGTATTGAATGCCGAGCTATTATTCATAGGCATTGCTGCTATCTTTTTTGTAGTTCTCTTTGTAATAGTTGGTTGCTTTTTTGGGGGGGAGGAGGGGTGCTTTTATTTGCACTGAGGACATGTAATCAGATAACAATGTGAAGTGATTTTCGTGTCCAGAGCATAACAAGGGTGATTGGTTCCGTTTATACACTCACAAAGCTCCCGAGCAAATTGCTGTTTGTCATTTTGTTTTTGTTTTTTTTATCACGTAGCCTCTCTAAAGTATAAACCAACAGCTACATGTGGTTTTGCCTCCACATAAACGGTAGAGATCAGATTTCCTTGCCACTAAAAACTACAAATGTGTTTTTGGAACCGCCCATAAGAAAATGCAGTTCAAAGTGCAATTAAGCAGCAGCTTGTGAAAGCCGTCGTGTTATAGAGCACCAACGGAATACGTCGTATCCGCGAAGCCCCGCTGTGCCCCGTTCAACACGAATGCACAAACACACATTTTGTGACCTCGGGCCTGATATGACCAATCCCCTGGCACATCGGCATGGCCAAACTTCCTCTTTGATCGCTTGCTGTCTTTCATCTTTACAAGGTCATATTCTTCGCTCTTCTGCACGCCTCAGCAAGACCCCCTGTGCTTTCCCCAAATCGACCCTTGTGCAACTTTACAATGCGACATGTACATTTTTTTTTTTCCGGTAAGGGGGGGCTGTTGCCGTTATTTGCACAAGGCAGGTAGCCGTCACATTAAATTAGCCCAAGCTGTCCCCTCTGGTGAAGTGCAACCAACCACCTGACACACCTGGAGCCTAAAGGGAGAGGGATGTAAAGGGGCACAAGCCCAGCAGGTCCAAGGCCTTTACTAGGACCCTAATGAGGGTCTGCTGGATGGGGGCTCTGGGGGTTGAGGGCATTCTGGTCTGGTGTGGTGCACATGCGGTTTTAGTTGTGTCAGCTGTGATCATTTCAGTGCGACTGTCACCGCGTTCGAGTTTCTTTATTTGGAATATGTATGGATGCAGGGCAATGTATCGTCCAATCAAGTGAAAGCAGGTTTTGTTATTGCATCCCTCTGGAAAACAAATGCTAGTACTGAAACATGCTCAAATCTTTTATTTTCGTCAATATATGACACCAGATGCAAGCGTTTTATTACAAGCCATTTATTTACGTAGTGGAATTCATGAGAAAATGCTGAAGTTTTTGACCATTTGTCTCCTGTTACTCAATGTGTGGTGCAGGCTCATTTTAATGGGATGCGGAAAAAAAAAAGTCAAGTTCACTTGTATTTAACTTTTATGTTCCATGCATTTGCATTTAAGATTTAAGAACTGTTTGATTTTACACATTAGTTCAGTTGCAATTTTTAGGACATTTTCTTGAGCAATTTTTATTTCACTTTTATGAGCAATAGATATGAATTGAATTCTTTTCCCATATTTAACACGCATATGCATGCAACAAAAAGCTGCACCACACACACACACACACACACACACAACATTGTGATGGGTGCAATAAAGATAATATGTGACAATGTCATTTCTGTTTGTGGGGCAGAAAGATATACAACAGTGTTTGTTTTGTTTTTTTAACTCGACGACGACAGACAGACGGATTGGGCCGGCCTAAAATAATAACGGAAAGATGACTGACGTCCCTACATCTGGTGGTAATATTCAAACTACACAGTGGCTCACTATAATATTGAGATGAGCAGAATCAGAATGCCCTTTATTGGCATTATATAGTGCAAATATAAATAATAAAATAAAATAATAATAAATATATAAAAAACAAAAACAAACTAGAGGGTTGAAAAGGTGTACTGGGTGCCATATTATGTGGGCGAGTATATATATGTATTTGTTCGGCTTTTTTGGGGGGCTTGTTGACTGCAGTATACGCATCTTACCTTTTCTTTAACGTCCACATTTTCTGGTGGAGAGCCGGCTTCACAAATGACTGACACAAGCCACCTAATAACTCTGTCAAACACTCGTATAAGTCGGGATCTCCAGTGGTGCGCAGAGGCTGCAGCAGACGGGCTGACATTTTTACCACCTTTTTCCTAAGGTTTCTGTGTGGGTAGCATTTTAAAAGGCTGGCTGATGTCGCTATTCATATATTTTAGAGCTGCTGCTGCTGCTTTTGTCGGCGAACGGTCTGTTGATTTAGATACAGTACGAGCATATGCCATCTTTACGGACATGATCAGGGAGTTCACGTCCTCTCGAACGTGACCAAACCGAGCACCTTTATGGGGCTACTTTTTCTCTACCTGACGTTTGGGAGGTGTCAGTGCAATATTATGTTTTACGACACCATTAGCCATGTGAGCTGGGGAGTGTCTAAGTGGGGCCAATGCAATTAGCATGCCAAGTGGCCATTTATGATTGGTGTAAAGGCGCTCCATCAGGGCCCAGTACAAAAATAAGCGCGGGTTCCAATTTAGCGCCTAATGAACAGCAGGGAGTTAGGTTAATATTTTTAGACAACATTTATGGACGGGATTAAACCCTCTGCGTGTATAAACGGGTCAGAGGCAAGATAGTTAAAGGATGATGTGTTGCCAGATGCTATTGCCCACATCCACTGTGCGGTCTCGTTCACCTTTGCGTTGTCCTTATTTGACAACTTAAAACTTGGGGCCAATTAGTCTCCATTCAGTGTCTGCCGCAGTGCCTAAAAAAAAGCTTTCATTTCTTGTTTCCCTGCTCGTGTCACCTTGACATGTTCGTTTCTCTGTTGAAGACAAAGTGCTGAATCCTACAATCTTCACGTGTTTGAACGATTCACAGTTGAGTCTGCACTGAGCCATCTAAAACTGTTATGCTCTATTTGGTGTCACCTTAGATAGGCTCCACATCCTTCAGTGTGAAAACGAAGGCTGAACAATTCATATATACACATATATATATATATATATATATATATATATATATATATATATATATATATATATATATATTTATATATAATGAAATAAAATTTAACTTTAATTCAGATTAATTTTTTAAAAAAATCACATGATTTAATATTTTATCTCAATTAACTCAGTTTTATTGACTTAAAAAATAATTTGCTTATCTTGCAAAGCCAAATTCAAATACTGGACCATATTAGCTATACCTCTTTAGCAGAAGAAAACACCCTGCTTAATTTACCACTGGGGCTTTCAAACCAACACTGCTCGAGAGTGGTGTTTGTGGGCAGAAGTAAATGTATACGTTTTGAGAAATGTTTCTTAGAAAAATGCCTGTAAAGATGACTCAGTTTAGATCGTATTCAAGGCTCAACGAAAGCTATTAGAGCAGTCTTTGAATTGAAATATACTTCATATTTGTTGAGTTTACATTAATTCCAAGATCATATTCAAGTAAATATCTGTTAAAAGTTTCACAAAAAATGCTAGTTGAAAAATGCGATTAATCGCAATTAATTTTGAATTTTTTTGTGTGATTAATTAGTTAAAAGATTTAATCACTTGACGACACTAATGCATAAACATGTGTTGTGAAATGCGCTATACAAATAAAATTGTATTGTATGTGTGAAAGGTTGAGGTCATAAGGTCACAGAATCTGATTTATGACTTACTGACTCTTGTTTGGTAGAATTTGGTGAAGTTGAAGTGAATGCAGGTCAAAGTATTTTGTAAGTTAACAAACTGTAATTGAAACAGATAAATATCCTGTCTTTAATATGACTTCATTGTCTTATTTAATTTTAGCATAAGGCGAAACCGATGAGAACGAGACATATACGTAAAACAGATTCATTTATAATTTGCATTTGTTCGGAAATACAATGAAAACAAATGAGGGGGGAAACTATCGAATCATTGAAATGTATTTCCCAACACCACTTAATTGTTGCATTTTCTTTCTCTCAGCGCCACCCACCTCACTTTCGTCTTGTCTGCCCACACCGGCGTGATCAAAACACTGTCAAAGGTTCATTCTGGTAGGCAGCGGGTGAGGCAGAGCGGCAGGTTGCGGGACGCTTTGCCGGTAACACTGTTAAGCGCGGCACAGTACACGGCGCCCCTTCAGCCGAGCACACTTCAAAGCCTGTTTTGCACTTGTACTGTCAACATTTGGGAGAGGAGAGGAGAGGAGAGGAGCGAGGGTGGAGCAGCCTTTGAGCACTGCTGCGTCTTTACCCACTGCCTCTCTTGTTGTCTGCGTTCCCTTCAAGCTTCCCTCTCACGCTACCAAATTGCTTCTGTGCACGCCACATTTTGCTTTCACCCAATTGCCATTTGCTTTTGTTTTGCTAACGCCCCACTTTCTCCTCGCCTCCGCTGCCTTTTCGACTGTTTTGTACTTTAGCGCTTGTTGTCGGCATTATTTTGCCGTGTATGTGATTATAGGTGAGGCGAGCAGGGAGCCAAGGGTATCGCGTCAGGCAGGCTTGTCACCTGTGAGGTGGAATTGAACCTGTGACGCACCAGCGTCGTTCTTTTCTTTCCCGGATGGCAGCTCTTCACACAGAGGAAAAGATTGTTTGATTGAGATTTTTTTTTTCTGTTTTGTTTTTTTATCCCCCCTCACCTTTTTGTTTTTGTCAATCCCCTTCGCTTCTTTTTACCGACAAGGAAACTTTTCTTTGTTTGTATATGCGCGCAAAGTTTTTGTGTTTGGACAGGAATGTCAGCGTGCAGATTTAAATTGCCACTTTCCCTTTTTTTCTGCTGTTGTAGGCGTTTGGCCGTATAATGGGACCGCTAACAGCCTGCGATTCTGTACAATAGCTGTCCTACTTTTTGTAGCCTTCCTGAAGCGTGTTAACAAATAATAGGTGGAAATTAGCTTTTTTTTGTTGTTGTTGTTTTGCAAGGAGTGGTTTGATTAGGATTGTTGTCATTATATTGCAATCCGGAAAAGCAGAATGACATTTTTTTTTGCATACATGTCACAGATGTAACAGCAAATCAAAAATGACGTCTCATATGAATGCAACAAAAATGAAGTTTCCTGGTACGATGCAAGATATGTATTGTGTTTTACATTCATAACTAACTTCTGGAGCCTTCCACATTCATGTAGTGCACAGACGAGAGTTTTATACGAAACATCATCATCTTTACCAACATTTCTCCATACTTATTCAATACATTTAGCTCCGCCCACAAGCACCACACTGCAGCAGCGTTGCTTTGCAAGGCCCAGTGGTAACTTGAGGAGGGTCGCTTGTTCTGAGATGATGTGCTAACGATGTACAATTTGGCTTTGCAAAGTACGCCAATTATTTTTGAACTTCATGCAGGTTGCGTGAACTGAGTTAAAATATTTCGAAGAAAGCACTCTCGGCTCTCGTGATTGAGCAATGTGTTGCAGTTGGGCATTTAATGATCAACTCTTAGAACTTAACTTACGCTTTTCTACTGACCTCTGCTGAGAACATTTTGTCTCATGGGTATTGATTGACTCATTTGTTCACCCATCAATGCACCTATATGTCACTGATGGCTCTCTGCGCTGGCAGTCTGCCCGGATTCTTATAGGTCAGCAACAGAACTGCCACTGCGCACACACACACAGGGTCATATAAACTGCACTCAGCCCCCCCGTGGGGGTTTTTGCCCCGTCGTCTGCTTGAGTTGGCAGCGTTATAAAAGGATCCACACCCACGTGAGAACAGTATCTGTCATCAGCCGGGGTGTCCACATATTTCCGTCCGTCTCACCCACTCGTCTATTCTTTGCTCTCATTGTTTTTCTCCCCCGTCCATTTTTCCTTTGTTGCTCACTCAATTGTGTGCCCTTCCTCCTACTATCTTTCTGTCCATCACGCCTCTCGTGTTTTCTCCACCTGGATTTTCTCCTCCTGCTCGCTTTTTTTTTCTCCCATCAGTCGTCAAGTGTGCTTTTCATTGACACCGAGGGGGCATTGAGATCCGAACCAAAGCCTGCCTGTATGTAACAGGTCATCGTATTGTGTACGATACATGTGATACATAACATAGATTTTGTGTTCGTCTTCATATTCGGGCATACACATGCATTCTCAATCCTCCTGCAGTGGATAGCGGTAGAACTTCGCTCAACCGGCAGAAGGAGATGAAGGCTTGTTCAGCCATCACTCACCAGTGACTACGCTCGCTTGTCCACCACGAGATAGAACAGAGCGAACATCCTGACGCCAACTTGTTGTCGGTGTGGAGAATCAGAGAGGACGTCAGTCAGTCAGACAGGCGGGATAGCCGACAGTACATCCGCCTCGCAGGAATCCCGCAGACTGGATGTGGTGATGTGCTTGTTCACTGCGTGGCGAGCTCTGATCAGCGATCCGTCGGGATTGTCATGTATGCATCCATGAGCTTGTGCGCGGAACTGTGAGGGACTGTCTAAATGTCTGTCATTTAAGACAGAGGTGTCCAAACTTTTTGTATATCCAAGAACAGTATGTAGAAACAAGCATGAAAACTGCCCATTATTGGGGCAGGGACAAATTTTAAAAAATGGTTTGATTACCAAAGGCTGCAGGTTGATTTTAGTCCGGTCCACGAATTGGCCCTCACGCATGTGATGAACCGACTCGTGAAATGGGCATACGACAAAAATTGCCAACAAACACGTCGAAAGCGCCACTTCCAACTGTTTGTGTTTGAAGAGACGTGAGACAGCAATCTGCATTCAAGCATGCCCGTATTTCCTTATTCTGACATCACGTAACGCATACCTACCACCTGCTACTGGGGCATACCATTGCAAGAGGGGGGCAATACCAAAATACCTATAACATCCCAAGGGCCAGAATGGGGTCGGGGGGGGGAGACAATTTTTATGAAGAAGGCTGGAGGGTCGAGGCCTATAAGTTACATCTTTGGGCATGATTATCGATGTATATTGTGAGATGATGGGTTTGTTCGTTTGAAAAAAAAAACCCCAAAAAAACAGGATTTGTTTAGTGCACCCTTGTGGTGTGAAGCGATTAAAAAAAAAAAGTTTCCATCATTAATCATGGTTAACCTGATTTTTCTACTTATATTTTCTATGCATTTTGTAACAGATATTTGCCCTAGTAAAAATTATTGTAAAAACATCAAAAACAAGGTATACTTCCATTTGACATCTCGAATTACATTGCTCCTTGAGTACATGTTTTTCAATTCAATTGTTGAACAAAACCAACTCAGCTTTACGGACATCTTAAATTATTCTCAATCCTCAAAATGTACAGCTTTAGTATTGCCCTCGAGCACCACACTCCAGCTGGCATTTGCGTACTTGTGCATTGCATTTTGCTGTGAAAACCAAATAATTTGCTATCTGAATTTGGCTTTGCATAGTACTTGACATTTCTCAATTTGTCAAAATGTCAATTATGTAAAATGAGCCAACAAAAGCTGCATACAGCACATGATTGATCAGACACTGCAGTAAAAACTAAAAATTTGTCAGCGTGTGGCTAGTAGCAAAGGTGAACCCAAAATCCAAACAGACATTCAAAGGCTTCCAGTGTGCTCGCTCCCTCCTCTTCATGATGAGTCTGTTGTCTCGTGCAGGCTTTCCCATGAGCCCTTGCCCTGTCCTCTGTTTGATTGTGTGATCGCTTCCCTTAGGCCACAGTTTCACATCTGTGGAAGCATGTGTTTATGGATATTCCGAGGGCTGAGCGTGTGTGTGTGTGTTGTAATCAGTGTGTAATCCCTTCCTTGAGGCCACTGTTCCACACAGCTGGAGTCACAGAGCCTCTGGAGGATTTTGTGTGCTAGTCAAGCATCCTTGGCTCGCTCCACCTGACCGGGTGGCGTGCGCGTGAATTTGTGTGTCTCGTGTACTTACGTGTGTGTGTTTTAACAGGTGCAGTACCGAGAGCTGAAACTAGATCCCAATCCCAGTCCAAATAAAAGGAAGAAAAACAACCCCGGGTAGAAGTCTTCCCATGTCCACTTCCTGTGTGCTGCTCTTTTGCTGGATTCTGAGGAGCAAGACGTAGCCGGTCGGAACCCAACGTGGCCTGCCGAGAACTTCTTCCTGTCTGGTGTTACTCTCAGCGTCCATCACAGGGGCCTGAAGATTCCATTTCTGAAACAAAAGAGAAATTCCATCGTTCTTATCCCTGTTTTGGTAAAAGGATGGATCTCTCAGTGCTTCTTTTTTTTTGGTTCTCCTTGTATCACACTAATTGAGCAGCAAAACAACATGAAGTGCAAGTGTATCACTGCTTAGCAGCAAACAAGCCTCACTAAGTCCCTTCTCCGACTTCAGGCATTGTTGAAATGTCACCAAGATAACTTGTCTTCCTCTCACACTCTTGATGCCATATTCAATGGCAGCCATTTGGACTGATGTATACAGAACTTTTGTTTTTCTACACACACACACACACCAATGTGTTTTTAAATGCATTCAAATGCAGTTTGACTTAAAAAATGCAGCAATTTTGCACATTTATTTCTTTTTGCGACAGATTCTCAAGGGTCCTGGGTCACAATCTTTGATGTTCGTTGTAGCTCCTCCTACAAGGATTGAGCTCACGTTCTTCCACAGCAAAATTCATTCAAGCGTACCGCTATGGAACTTGTGTTGTGCACTGGGCAAGCGAAACAGGAAAATTCCCCAAACTCCTCCCACAAAATTGGAAGCATGCGATTGTCCAAAATGTCTTGGAAACCTGGATGATTAAGAATCACTGGTTCACTCACACAAAACGCGCAACCACACACAGGCAAACATAAACACACACACCGAGTCACACAACCACACGCATGAACGCATACCGAGGGCAGATGCACAAACAGACACACAACCACATACTCCCACACACACATGGCATGCTCACACAGACACAACCACACGTTGAGATACTTACACAAATGACCAACAGTAGATACGGCAGACACGCACACACACACACACAGGTACATTCACACAACCACACGTATAAAAACACAGAGGGCACAAACACACCAAGAGCAGATATGCACACAAAAAGACAACCACACACTCGATCCACAGCCACACACCTACACACAGAACCTGACACACACAAAGTGCATTCACCCCCCCCCCCCCCCACACACACACACACTCACACAACTTTGCGTGCGATGCTGTGCCCCAGGCCGCCCTCTCCAACCGCCGCATCTCAAACGCTGATCTGAGAGGCGTGTGCGTGTAGCGCCTGTGCGAGCGAGGCTTTTGTGTGTTTATGGAATGAAAGCCGAGGTGGCTTCTTCTCACGCTTGTTGTCGTGTTTCCATTTGATGTCCCCTGCAGCTGTGTATACTGATGTGTTGTTGATGCTGCAGTCTCCTGCGTTTTCCCTCACCGAGGAGCGCGCTAGTGCCCTGGCAGGGTTCCAGTCCCGTCTTTCAGGATGTCCCCTGTTGCGCCTCAGTGAAAATAAAGCGGCTCATGTTGCTCGGTAGGAGAGATCCCTTCTGGCATCGCTTCTCTCCCTCTTTGTCCATGGCCTGTCCTCTGTCTCCTCCTCGCTGCAAGTCCAGCTTCCTCCTCAACTCGTGGCCTGTCCCACCTCAGTGCTTAAATTCTGTTTGGTGTGGATGTGGACGAGTCCCTTCACAGGCTGGTGGTTGGGTTTTTCTTGGTTTTCCACTTGGGTCTGTGACTCATGGAGGATGGTTGTGAAAATCGCAAAGTGGAAGAAAGTATTGGGGCACACCTCAAGTGTTAGATCAGACATTGGTCAAGAGCAGGGTGGGTGCCGAGCACGGGTCGAGGGCGTATTTCACTGAGAATTGACATGCTGGCATAAATTTGGCTGGATTTCTTTTTTCTCCTAAAATATGCATACTCATTTAGTTTATTTGGTTCAAGGGGAAGTCAACCCAAATAATTACAAGACAATTTTATATACTGGCACAATATTCTGATTAATACTGCGTTTGTGAGTTAAGTAGTAAAATCCACCCGTTTTTTTTTTTTTTTTTACATCCAAGACAGCCGGCTGTAGACTGAAAATGACATCACAGTTGTTCGAGGCTCAGGTAATGGCAAATCACGGCTCACCCGTTTTCTAAAGCTCAGTTTGAGCAACTGTGATGTCATTTTCAGTCGACAGAAGTGACAAAATGGGATGAGATGGACAAAAAAGGGTGGATTTTACTGCTTAACTCATATTCTGCAAACGCAATATTCCACAGAATGCCATGTTTAGAGTAAAAAGTTTATGTAGAGCATATCACTGTAAAGAATTTTCTGGGGTTGACTTCCCTTTCAAGCCATAGGTAAAAAAAAAAAATTATCAGCCCCCTCAAAAATCCTCGTAAAAATCCGTTTTAAGTGTTCTGAACAGCTAAAAAAACAAAACCCAAAACTCACCTAGTTGAGACTTTGGAGAGTAAGCTAAATAAATCTAAATAGTCCATGGTCGCACTTTCCTTGAAAATTCCTACCATAACAGGATACCTGAAAAACTCTCGAGGAGGATCACTGCATGAAAAGAGCACATCAGCAATTTCAGTTTGAAGCAGCCATTTCTTGTCAATTCCTGGGCTTTGGACCTTGACAAACTCAATTGAACTTGCTCAAATGTGCGGTTCTTCTGCAACACCATCTAGATTCACGTGCTAGTAAGTGTACAATCCCAAAACGGTGTGCCCGCACTTTTCTGTAGTTAGTTGACAACAAAACTGTCTTTGGAGATTTGCAAAACAAACCAAAGTCTTTCATGTCATTTTAATTTCAATGTTACAAATCAGGGGTGTCCAACCTTCGAATCGGGGTCATTTGCGTCGATCCATCTTTTGCGGGGTGCGGTTTATCCTAATATTTACATTGATTCTCATGTTTGATTCCCTCGTGTTCCAACAATCACACAGAACTAAAATTGTATGAAAAAAAAAAATCTATTCTTACTTACCCCAATTAGAAAAGGTGAAGAATGTCAAATCTCGGAAGGTAATGATTGGACCCCCCTGCTATAAATGAATGTATCATCCAACTGTAATAAAGAAAAAAATAATGTATTTGCACCCACTTGAATTGAGACTATTTATTTTTTAACTCTGTGTACATAGCTTAGTCCTTATGAAATGATGGTTGTATTTTATACTGTATGCTTGTTGATGGTCTGCTATTGACGCTGTAAAGTATCTGTATGCCTGCCTCATTTTCTAAGATGTCTTTTTTGTGTGTGTCTGCCTGCAATGTTTGTGCCTGCTTGCAACATCAATGTCATGTGTTCAACCTGTGACATCACATGACCGCGGGAAAACTACAAGAGCTCAGGTGGGCTGACTCACTTCAACAAATCAACTTTTGTCCCGCGGGAATGAATTGCATCTGATGTATGTCGACGAAGAAAATACATGATAATAAATTTGTTTTTATCTTTATTTGGCTGATTTATGCATTTTTTTAATGAAAATATATATTTTTTTTTTAATGAAAGAGTTCCATACAATATAGTAGACAGTGCAGTGCTGTAGCATATATCAAAAGTGAGCTTAATATTTTAATAGGATTTTTCAAACAGCTCTTCTATTGGATCGAATTCGATTACCAATACCAGCTGTGAGCAAACTACGGCCCGGGGGCCATATATGGCCCATTAAACGTTTTAATCCGGCCCGCTGAACTTGAAAAAATGTAAATGAATAAACCTTGTTGATGTTTTATTTTCTAAATACTGTGGTTTTTCAAAGACATATATATTGTTGTAATGCTTTGGTTCACTTTCACTTAAAATTAAATTTATTTTTTTTTCGCCGATGAGGTGAGGTGACCAAAACACTCCATCCATCTGCTCCTGGTCCGGCCCCTCTGTCAAATTTTAGAACCCAAGTTTGCTCACCCCTGATCTATACTGTATACTTAAAGAAATTGACTATGCTGCTAATACAGGTGCATCTAAAAAAAAATCATTTTGTGGAACACTTCATTTTAATCAGTTCATTCAGAAATTGAATCTCATGCAGGTTTATTCTACAAATATTCCAAGATTGTATTATAATTTGGCTGAATTGACAATATAGAAAATAATTAGACTCAAATTGAAAAGAACATTTCTGTGTTGAATTAATCTAATACTCTTGAATTAAACTATAGAAATGTTTTATTTTTATAGTTTTTTTTATGCAAATTCAGTTCTGATGTGCTTTTGTGGTAACCAATTTATTTTTATTTTGAGATTCAAAAAAACATTCGCTGAAAGTGCAAAACTGGCAACATATTTTTCGAGAAGAAAAAAAACACCTTTTTTTTTCTTTTTTACAATTAATACAATTAATAGTTACTGGTTTGAAAAATTATGTAGCACAAAATTGAAATGCAAAACTAGACCTCAAGGCATCTTCTCCATGCACCCGAACGGAAACATGTGTCGATATGTTTGCACTTTTCTGAATGCCAGCCAAGTCTTTAATAGCTGCTCACTTCAGTGGGTTCACCTCAGCAAGGAGGTTTTTTCCTTCAGACTGCAGACTCTCCAGGATCTGCGAGAGGAGCAACGTATTCTCTCCTTTGTACGCCTCCACTGACTCGCACACGTGTCCACAGTGCATCCCTCTGGCCATCTCCAGCAGAGTCTCGGTGTCGCCCGCAAGGCTGATCGCTCGCTGGTCCGTCCAGCCCAGCGTCACCCTTTGAAAGGAGTGTGCCTCCAGGCCGCGTGCCAGCGTGCGCCCGACGTCGGTGGGATGCGTGCAACCGGGCGGTCTCTTCTCTCGCTTGTAGCATACGATGAGATGTGCCAGCATACAGGACCCCGCCTCCAAGAGGGCGTGGTTCAACACCTTTGAGGAGTTCTGGCTGGAGTCGCCCGCTTGCGCGCTGCGGATAAGCTCCGCCCTCCAATGCGTGTCGGCGACGAGGTCCAATGCGGTGCGGTCGTTTTCGTCCGTCTGCTGTAGGAGCGCAGATCCTGGAGGAAAACATATATATCATTTACTAGGGATTAACAATTTGAGAAATTAATAAGATCATGCATTTGAAATTATCAATCAGTGTATTATTTTGGGAAGTTTAATTAGTATCACAGAACTTTACTCATGAGTATTCTTTTTTTTTTGCTGTTATATATTTCTTGACCATGAGAGGTTCATTACAATATTTATTTACTGCCCTTATACTTTTTTTTTAAATAAATGATTGTTCTGTAATTGTCTGTTATATTTATTGTGAAATCGAGGTGATCCAAAAAGGTGACAAAGTTAACATAATACAGTATATACATAATTTATAATAGGTTTTTATGTATTTTGTATTTTTTCAGGGTTGAGTTCTGTAATACTATTGAACTTTTTTTCCACAAAATGTATTTAATTTCTGTTCACAAATTATTCAATCACCCAGTCTATTAATCGGATGCACTTGGGGAAGATGTGAGGAGGAAGCCAAAGTACCCAGAGAAAACCCACATGGGCATTGGGGAGAATATAAACTCCAGATTCTAAGCCAGAAACTCAAAACTGAGAGGCAGACATGCTAAACGCTAGTCCACTGTTTGGGGTTGAGTTTGAAAGTGGGTTGGACAATGTTATTCTGATGCTGACTCCGAGTCCATCTGGCCTGTGAGTCAAGTACAGGCCCGTTTGTTTGCGTTTGGATAGGAGATTTTTGCGGCCACCTGCTATCGAGGCCACTTGACTGCTCAGCCTCGCCACTTGAGAGCGAGTGCACGGCTCCATGTGCGACACCCAAACAGGTGAAGAGCTGTCAAAAGCCATTTTGGGAGTTGTTGCCGATCGACGCCACACATTCATGGTGGGGAAAAAGGCTACAAAAGTCACTTGGTTTGAAAATGACACTTCAAAAAAAAAAATGGACAGGAAATAATGGCGTGTGTGGCGGCTGTGGGTTGCCAAGGTCAGTGCTCACCTCGCTTTTAGTGATGCAATCTGCATAACTTGTGGAATTCATCTACATAAACTTTTACATAGAGCGGGCACTTTTTCAAATGCACCCATCAAACAACAGGGGCAGCAGTCAAGGACATTAAGAGCACACGTTTGATCAAAAGAGGAGATGAGAGGGTCGGGGGGGCACAGACATGGTAGGCACGGACACGGGTATGGCCATGTAGGAATGAAGTTCTGTCCATTATATCACTGCTTGGTTTCTTTTATAAAAGTAGGTATGGTGGATGTGGACATCAAGTGGGTGTTTGTCTTTTAAAATATACAGCAACACGTTCACATTCTTCTACCAGGAACAAAGTTGTAACCAGAACCTGAAATAAGTACTCCTAATTTTGCTACCACAATCCTGTAACTTGAAAAAATATTACATAATATCAACCATGAATCCATTTTTTTTAACCGCTTACCCTGTTCGGGGTCACGGGGAGCCGCAGGTCATAGTTCATATGCTACATTAAAAAAAGTCAAATCATATCACTGAAAATCACTCATACGCTTGAATTTCCCTGTGACTTTAACACCGTCCTTTTAGGTATTTTTCTTCTGCTTTCTTTATAGAGATATTGTCCATGCCATCCCTTGCATTATAACGGTGTTAGACATATTTGTTTGGAATGGACATAATACAGATGACATCCTGCTATTCGAGGGGGAAAGGGAACGGGTCGAACCACAAGCAGCAAAAATCCACCTATCAACTGACTAGGGGAATGTGGAATTTTGACATCCCTAATAAATATTACCATTTTACATATGTATAGTATTATAGTAAGCCTTAAGTTCTCCCCCTAAAATTCAGAATAAGAGCGAAAAACAAAAATCATCAACAAAAGTTTACCTGCTTCTCTGAATGATAAAAAAAATGGAAAAAAAAACCTGTCTTATTACTTTTTACTTCCGTGTTGTCACTGCCTACCGTGACGATTTCCACTCACATTCACGCCATCACTGAGAGGGAACTGAACCCACATGGATAAAGACACTAAACTGAAACAGTTCCACTTGGACCCTGCACTGCGAATCCAGCCTAACACTTCCTGGAATCCAGCAATTAATGCTTCTCACTGTGATCCATCATTGACGACAAATCACTTGGACGATATGAAGCCACGACTGTCTAACCGTATAAAGATGTCATTACTCACGCTAACTAGTGTCAAATGACTTTGATATTGACAGCCGTCGTGCGCACGGCAACACAGTGCTGATTACACACTCCTGCATACACAGTCATGAGATGGCAGATCAAGTGCATTCAGGTTGCCACTGGGTGTCACATGTGCTGCGGTGGAGATAAATACGGCACCTGGGGGATTACACCAGAGCACAGGGTAATTACACCATCCTGTGTGTGTGTGTGTGTGTCCTCCACAGCTATGGCAGAGGTATTCACATGCTGAGTGAACTCCGCTGCCTTATCCTCCAACCAGCCAGACGCAGTCTACTCACACACACACACACAGAGTGCAAAGGCCTTTGGCCTTTAGAGGGCAGGCGAAGACAAGAAATATAAAAGCGGGAGTGGAGGAGGGGGTGGAATTGGCGTTTAAAAGAAAAAACAAAAGGAGGCAGAGAGAAAGGCAAAGATGATGCAGTTCGGCCACTTTGTCTCTCTGTTCTGAGGAGACGTCGCATTCGCTCTTCTCCCCTCACAGGCTGCAAACAGAGGCAGGATGAGTGCATGGACAGACGGGGATGACATCACGGTTTATAAAGGCTTGGTGAATAGAATCTGGCATTTCTGAGCTAAATACATTAACCAAAGTAAATTTAAAAAAAAATAAGTTTCAGGTTCCTTCAGTCCGTCGTATGTCCCACCTTCCTTATTGTGAGTATGATTAGACAGTGCTTGGTCAATCACGTCAATTACTAAAGAGGAAGTCCAAAAGAGTGGAAATAAATTAAAAAGTAGAAATGTAGTTTTATTTGGCACTGTATGGCGTTTGATATTCCCAGAACAAATAAATACAGTTTTTGTAGCCTAATGATGATTGGAAATAACATGAAATATCTTGGAATCATTTTTAAATGTTTTTATTATCATTAGTATTATTATTATTATTAGTAGTAGTATTGTTGCTGTTGTTATGGAAGTCACATTAAAGTGTATTTTGTGAAAAGGACAAAAGAAAAAATATTTGCCAGTGTTCCATTGTTGGCTTAGCATTTGAAATAAACAAGATTTGAAAAAAAAAGTTAAACCCAAATATTATTATTATTATTTTTTTTAGGGGACAACCCCCGTTATTCATAGAAAACACATAATTGACCTCTATCAGCATTTTGGGAAAAAAAATATTGAATTAGTCTGGTGACTGAGATGGCCATGCGAATTTGATTCTGTCTGATGAACCATTTTTACAATTTTCAGTAAGAGAATATGTGTTTTATAAAAAATGTAATTCATTCACCAGGGGGGCAAATAATTATGGAGGGCACTGTATGTTGAAAAAAACGTTCACAGCCACATTTCTATTTTGAACTTGAGTTTTGAAACTCAGTGGCCCAATCTTATTGCTATTCTTACCACGGATGTTTTCCACTCATTAAGGCACATAAATGGCTCATCATCATAACATAATGTAGCCGAAGAGTTTTCAACATTACCAAGGTTGTGGAAAGCATGTGCGCCATTAACACCGAGCCTCTGCGCTGGCTTTTTAAGAAGCCTTTGACATTGTGAAGGGAAAAGTCAAACTTGTGAATTATCTTTCAGTCGATTCTTCCACTTTGTACACTATCGTCACCGAGCTCCGAGCTCCTCGCTCGTGCGTTGTGATCATTTACAGGTGAGCTAGAGGTGGCCTTTGGAAGTAGAACAATCAAAAGAGCAAACGCCTCCCCACACTGCAGGATGTAGTCAGGTTGACACCGACACAACACAAGACTTGATTCATACGACACCAGCCGCTCCAAAACACCCACTATCGACTGAACTCACTGTATGCATTTATTTATTTTCTCTTTTTTTTTTTATTTTAGTTTTTCTTTTCCTCATAAGCCACATTTCAGGTCATTTGGCCTTTGTGAGGGGATATAGTTAAACTAGCGATGGATTCTTACAAGTGTCAAGTTTGGCCGCGGCGAGGTGAAACACAACATCGATGATATGCAATCAGTGTTTAATGCTTTTCCTTGGCAAACGTCCGTGTCCTTACCGAGTTGATCGGGAAGGAAAACCAACATGACAAATTGAGAATTGCACATTTGTTATTCTCCTTTTAATTGGTACTTTAAATCGAGTGACCTCATATGATCCCTACCTGGACACGGTGAGTTTGCACGTACAGTTATTTACAGCATGATTGCCTTGTAAAACCTTAGCCGGCAAATCTACAAAACAATGCCCCACTCCTTTCATTTTTCATCCACGGTACATAAACACACACACTTTACACTCGTGTAAACACAAGTTTACACAAGAAGGGGTCTCCCCCCTCCTCGTGTAGAGGGGCGGCAAATGACAAAGTCCGATTTGGATAACGGTCCCTTTTTTAACACCGACATTCTACCAACAGACGTCAAAAGAGAGCTTTCCGGGGAGGATGAAAGTGATTGTAAAGCACCGTGGGGAGAGGTGTCCCTCGGAAGCATGAAGACACGACGGATGCCCCGAGCACACTCTCACCTCTCTAATAGCAAGCCGAGCTCAGTTCAACACCCACTGGGAAATAACAGCAGCGTGCAATGAACTCTCTTTAACATGTTGACAGTGATAAGACCTGTGTGTGTGTGTTTATGCTTGCATGTGTCCAACTTCATTGTGGTGCAATAGTGTTGCAGGGGTGACTGTCTCCTGCTCTCACAAAAGTTGCTCGATTGGGATAGGAAGATGGCTTTTGAAATTCTTATGTCAGTGTCATATTGATATGAATGAAGTTGATATCTTGGTGTCAAAGAACGAGGAGCAGCTTGGTCATTTAGTCAGGACATAGCCCTCTCTAAAAGAAAAGTTAGCACAGTTGCGCTCTCAATTTGACGTACAATAAACTTATGAGCACTAGTGGAAATGCGAGCATGAACCTTTTTAGGAGGCATTGTCCTTTATTTGTGGATTCCACTCTATTCCCTGTGACAAGCAGAAGAACACTGTGCAGATATTTTTTACAGGAGAATTGGTTTGAAAATGCAAATAGCAGGCCAACCATAAAAAGTTTGGTTTTTTTTCGTACCACCATGTGTAGAGGGTGGAACCCCACAAGCCAATATGGTGCTATGCTTCTTTATTTCCCAATTGCCCTTTTCCGTCACAAACATGTGCCCCGACTGTGTGCACATGCCTGAACTGTACAACGTTGGGTCAATTTCCATTCCAATCAGGAAAACCTGCAATGTGAAAATAGGGCTGCCAACTCAAGAGGCACCGCACACAACACTCGCTCATTGACATGCATGCGAGCACACTCAACTGGACATCAGCATTCTATCAGCGTCATTTTTGATTATCAGGATCGTTCTTTTTTGTAGATAAGCAAATATAAGCCTCGAATTACTGTATGCGTGCGTGTGGTCGTGCCACACGCACGCATACTCGCATGGGTCATGTGGGGTGGCCTTGGGCAATGGGAAAACGAAAAGGGGGGGGGGGCGTTAGCCTTGCCCTCAGCCGTGGCATCCTTTCCCTGCCAGCTCCACAAGCCTGGAGGGACCCACCCCACCACACACACAGGCCAAGGCCTCCGAGCAGACAGGCTCACAAAGGGGTGAGATCACTCCTCAAAAAGTCTTTGTTGGCGTGCCAGTGTCAGTGTTGCCCTCTCTGGCCTAACGCAAACCTTGCCAGTTTGGCTGAGTCCGTCTGCTGGAAACAAGGACGACAGAGTGAAGGATGCGCCGGTGAAAAAAAACAACAACCTATATTTCCAGGAGGCTCTAGCAGACACTGGGAAAAAGAATGGGACCATAAGTTGAAAAGGCGTAAGGCCCACTAGTGTGGTTTCTATCGGTGGGGATTGTGTTTGCCTCAATGGCAAACAGTTAAAAAGGAGTCTTATGATTACGGCAACAAGGTCGGGTGTGCCCCCTCAAGCCAAAACTTAAAGAAAGTAGATCAGTCAAAGATGGCCATGCCAACAAGATGTAGTTTATCAAAAAAAAAAATCCCACTAGAGACGTTAGAGCCTGGAGTCAAGAGGGCCGCCTCCTCAAGACAAGAAGGCCATCAAGTGTGAGGAAAGAGTAGAGAGGCAGGAGACAAGTTGAATAGAGAAGCCTGCAGCTCGTTTCCAATTGAAGCTACTTGTTTTCCATTTCTCTTTTGGTTTTAAAGCTGCATCCCTGTGAGGAGACCTGACCTACAGCATGCCAGACGTCTGCTACCAGCACGCATGTGCACAAACGCACGCACACACAATTCAGCTTTCGCTCTAATTTTACACATAGCAGGCGCCGCTTCTTCCTCTGACCTCTTTTAATTCCCTCAACCTCCCTGTTTCGCAGGAAGAGCGGGAAAACAAAGTAACAGAGAGGGCTTTGTTTCCTCTCCGGGACCAAATAATCCCAGTCTAATTTATTTTTTGAGGACAGAGTATGTACCTCTGCTGATGGGGAAAGTCACATCAAATTCAGTATAATTAGTCAAACCACGAAGATGCAGAGGTGAGTGTAATCTTGAATGAAAATACAGTAAAACATCTCATTTCAAACACAATCCATTCAGCAAAGCCGGTCAACCTCTGGTTTGCTTTCCATTTCCTGGTTCACGAATCAGTTTGCACTCCTTCCGCTGTGGAAGGAAGTGTCGTGGTTTTTGTTACGGGTTTTCATTTGATTATTTTGGTTGAGAATTACAAAGGGTAAAAAGAAGTTGAAGATATTTTGTGATAGGTTTGATTTACTATATAATATGGGATGGAACATTTTTACATTGACTTACTAAATTATCGAACAATATTGGTTAAATTGTATGTGAGTTAAGACTTTTGAAAGGCAAAATATGAGACAATTTAGATATGACGACACTTTTTCACCAAGTTCACGACGTGCATAGTTCATGGTGCCTTATATGAAAGTCCATTTGATTTCCCGTGCGAGCTGCATTACATGTTTGAAAGTAAATGTGTGGATGCTTCACATACAAAAAGTGAACAGCACTGATGCAGAACTCTCTACAACCTTTTACGCCTGAGCCGGGGCCAGCGCTAGTTCGGTAGCGGTGTTCTCGCCACTGTTCAGTTTGGCTTTACACGGGCAGCAAACCATTGACAATAAAACTTTGCTGATAACTTCACATGCATGATTCTCTCTGCCAATAAGCTCAGCTGTGTCTGTTGGCCACATTACACAAAAGCTTCATTTTAGTTACAGCAGCAGTCACAGGCCGCCAACCACCACAGTAAATCTTGAACAAAATGGCCAATTCCAAAGGATTGGGACTCTTGGCAGTTTATCGGACAGACAAGTGTTTTATTTCAACGCTATACCAGTCCATCAGTGAGATGGGGTTGATATTTGAAGAACTACACGACTGCATAGATGGATAACGTGAGGATCAACTTTGGGCACTACCTGCTTCAAGAAACCTTTTTGTGTTCAAATACTTCTGCTTTGTGAAATTGACTCACCTCCAGCCTCTAGAAGCATTTTGGCGATGTCTATGTGTCCGTTGAGCAGGGCGTCGTGCAGAGGGCTGACCCCCTCCACCATACTATTAATGACAAGGCAGGGACGGTGACGGAGCAAAGCCTCCACGCACGCCGTGCTGCCACTGTTACATGCTTCATGCAGAGGTGTCCAGCCTACGTGGTCTAAATGGCAGAAGAAAAAAAATAATAAGAAAACGAGCTTACACGTTGAGATTTCATCCTTAAATGATAGCTTGCACAATATTTCCTAGAAAGTGACAATTTTCCATTTTTACTCAACTATTTCCCTAACAGATCTGTGGGCCTCATATGCTACTTGGGGGCTCCCTGGTGCCCACCAGCACCATGTTGGTCACCCCTGATGTAAAATACATCTCATTTTGACATCTCCTCTTTATGTTACTATCATGAAGGACAAAAGGTACAGTAATCTGAGAATCACCTGCAAAAGGTGAAAACCCGCTAAGTAGGAGTATTTACACTGTTGCGACTACCCCGACATGGTTCCCAACGTTCTAAATACTTGTTACACAACAAATTGAACTTTAAAAATGCCAAATGAAGAAGAACTATCAAGTTCCAGGCTGTGAGACAAACGTGATCTACAAACCCAGTAGCGGACAATTAGGACGGAGGTTAGCGAATAAAAATGCTGGCTCATCGCAGCCAATCAGCTCACGGGACGAATCCACTTGGGCTCTCATTGGTCTACCTTGCATTGGGAACCAATCACGTGTCTATCTAGTATTTAGTCACGTCATAAATACAATTCACTTTATTACAGGGTTAGGTGTAAGGACTTAAGGATCGAAGTCAACCCTAAAAAAATTATTTGCAATAAAATCTATGTGCCTCACTAATCTAAACATAACATTCTGATTATTACTACTTTGTGGAATAGGAGTTAAGTAGCAAAATCCACCCGTGTTTAGCCATCTTGGGTGGCGACCATTTTGTCACTACTGTCGACTGAAAATGACATCACAGTCGCTCAGGGCTCAGGTAACGACCAATCGCGTGTTCTCTGAAGCTGAGCCATGATTGGTCATTACCTGAGCGACTACAATGTCATTTTCAGTCGACAGAAATGGCAAAATGGCTATCCCCTGAGATGGCTTAAAACAGGTGGATTTTACTGCTTCACTCATACCCCGTAAACACAACATTGATCAGAATGCCATGTTTTGACGAGCCTCCATCAAACATATTCTTGTAAATATTTTTTGGGGGGTTGATTTCCTCTTTAAAGTGGGAGAATGGGCAAGCTGCTAAGTAAGCGCTGGAAGCTAACAACCTGGTTAGCAGCTATTTGACAGAAACAGATCATTCATGATCTCTGATTGTGAAGTAAGCCGCAAAACAAAAGCTATCCCCTCTTTGTGCACCAACTTACATGGGCCTCTTTTTTGGCAGATATAAATATGTGCCTCTTAATTGGACCTTACCTCATCCATAAGCCCCCTACTGAGAGCCAAGTTCATTTTCACACTTTTTCAATGTGCAAAAACCTTTCAAAACAGCACAACATTACCATAAATGGGGATGAAAAGTAATTATGTTTGACCTAAGCGGACAAAAGTCATGATGAAATAAAGTACCATAAGACAGCAGAGTAAATAAACCCAAGCCTCTGAATCTGCCTCACTGTTAAAGACGCTCCCTTTACATTTCGGGAAAAGGTTCACCTCAATGATGATACGTTTGTACATTTAGTTCCTCCTTTTTTGACACCCCTACTGTGTTAATACATCCTGGTGGGGGGTCAACGCCGAGACCGAGGCGAAAGCGAGAAATAAATTCTTACCTTTAACATTGACGTCGATGCCAGGGCATGCCAGAATATAAGAAACAGTTTCCACTTGGTTCCTCTTGCATGCTCTGTGGAGGAGGGTCTCGCCTTCCATCAGGACACACACACACACACACACACACACACAATGGACAAACACACCCAAAAAACGAGAAAGGAAGGAAATCAAAAATTGTGCCCATATGGTAAATGAAGAACTACAGAAATTTTCCCGACTCACAAAAAAAAACAAAAAACAACTTGACCTACAAAAGTGAACGCTACCAATGAGGATGCGAATTAAGAAGAGTGATTACAAAAAAAAATAAAAGGAAGGGTGGGGGAGCGCTTCTGAGGGGGAAAAAAAGGGACGGAATAATAAGAGTTGGGCAAACTCCTTGCGTTTTTTTTTTTTGTTTTTTTTAAATCCCAATTTCGAGGAACAAAGTTAATAACGGAGCGGATAAATGGAAGTGGCGCTAGAGTGGTCCTCCGTGCTGGTCCACCTATTGCCATTTGTAAGCAAGTTCTGGTAGACAGCCCCAGCACAATGCCTCCAAAGAGATTCGTCACTGATCCTGGGTTCAAACGCCCCACTGGGCAATCGGCACCGTGGCCATTTGATGTTTAATCAGACAACGAACAATGAGTTGATGCATTTGTTTTGACATTTTTATACGTTTATTTTTTCTCAGCTGTACCCAATTCCTCACTTCCCTGAAATCAGGCATGCATTAGTGGGCTGCACTTCCCACGTTGCATGTATGGGTGAACTTCAAAGGCAAGTTAAAGGCCAAGCATGAGTGGTTTTGTGCTTGGCAGTTTAATACAGCACAGCTAAGACTCGAGTAAACGCTTTACTAGCTCTCCCCAGGACGCCATCCTCGTACAAAGGCTCCACTCCAGTGCGTACGGGCAAAAAGACAAGGAGGTTCCGGACGGGTGGGTGTGGAGAGCTGGAAGTGGGGAAACAGGTGGAAAGTACCGGTACATGCTTTTCAAATCTAGTCGAAAAGAAGAATGTTGGATCACTTTCTTCTCAAATAATTCATTCATCTGATCGTCCATAGGGAAAGTTATGAACCCGTGAAGTGAAGTTAGAGATTTGTTACATGTTTGAAGCTAATTGCTGAAAATGTGCGTGTGATGTCTTGACATCTAGAGTCGACCTTCGCATACTCTTGGTTCGGCACCCGTAGATTTGCAGATTCACACATTTTTGTTTGAAAAAAATATATATTCTCCTCTCCATTTCTCTTTGGTTCTCATAACGTTTTGCGGTTTTGCCTTTTTAAAACTAAGATTTGAAGAAAATTTGTCAATGACGAGCAGCTAACCTGGCATGTTCAAATATGTTCAATCTCCATTTTTTTTTCACAAATTGATATTATTGGTCTTTTACGGAATATTAGTCAAACTAAAGCAAAAATAGCTGGACCACTGTTATGCTTCGTTGCAGATTAAACAGTTTTGTTTATGGCATCACTCGTGGCTTCGAAAAAGTTGATGATAAAATACTTTCCGTGAAGTGTTAAGGAGCATGTATGTGTTAGCGGGATTCTTTGTGCAGGCGCCGTAGTTGTAACACTTTAAATCAATGACAGTTTTATTATATTTGATTTTTTAACCATACTAAAACTGTAGCAATTCAACATAATTCTGGGGTGGCGGTAAATCGATGTGCGTTCGCAATGGGATGAGAGCAATAAACGGTGAAATACCAAGTTGAAAAAAGTCACTCAAGAAAGCCAGCTTTTTTTTTTTACCTCCCAGAATGAGAGTATAAAAACAGTTGAGTTGAAGCATTCAATCTAGCGTGCATTTCGTATATGCACACATTTGCGTTTCTATTTCGTTAAGAGCTGATAACAGTTGAAAAGAAAAAAAGGGCAAGCACTTTCCAAATCTAATTACGTGACTTAGCAATAATTCACTTAAGAGGCTAAACAGCAAGTGTCTCGTTTTGAAGCCAGCCACAAAAAGAAATCAAGGTGAACACCATGCAAATGAACTGCTTGCCCTCCTGATTTGATCCAAATACACAAAGCTTGTATTTGCTCATTATGTTGAGCTGCACAAAACACAACAGCCCCGTGTTCCGACATTCAAGGATGAATGTGACATAGCGTAGCGTGCCCATGTCCTCCATTTTAGAAAGTGTTTCCACAGGAATAATGAGCAAAATCTTCCACTTTCAGACCAGTTTTCAAAGGTTCTCTTAAAATACACTTCTCATCTCACTGCACAGAAAACCTCCCCCATGTCGCCGTTATTTTCTATAACATTCCTGTCTATGGGGACAAAAAAAAAGTCTTTCCAATATGCTACCACTTTGGAAAATTTGCAATGTATGCATACACGGTCAAATCATTTGGACTTCAAATTATGTCTATATTACAATTTCACATGAAAACAAATATATGCTATGGAAGGACAAGGAAATGTTTAAGTTGTTGATTCAAATATTAAGCACACGTTAAACCTACTTCAGCGTGTTAGCAGTACAAAGATTGTGAAGCACCGTGGCGACCTTGTTACGAAAAGTAACAGTTGAGAAACACCGGACAAAAAAGTTGGACAAGCACATTTGTTAGGCCTAGGAGCCCATTTTCAATTTGTTTCTTTTTAAACAAAAATTCCAAAATAACTAGCTTCTAATCTGTTACAACAATTCTTGTTGGGGAACAACACAATTTCATTTTTTTAAGCATCACATGAACAAGTCCAACTGTTTGACACATATCAGTACCAACAATGATGTCAGAATCAAAGACGTTTCCAAACCCACCGCCACCCCAAACCAGACGGTTTGGGGAGCTTGGCGCAAACCTGCAGGCTCTAATGAGTAAGCAGTACTGTGAGTTCTATGCAGAGTTGTGTGCCATTACTGAGCTCTAAAACGCCGTGATTAAACACCCATTCCACTACACCCCATGTGTACACATTCCCGCAAATGCCAGAGCCAATCCACGCTCTGTTAAATCACTTTAATGGCTCCAATTTGGACACAACGCTTCTATTATTGGGGTAATTGCATACTCAGCATTTACAAGCACGGAAAGGATAAATTTGCCCGTCCTTTCTATAAATTCGCTGTTTCACACTTTAATAGAAATGTTCAAAGTGTGTGTTGGTCTTAACGTCTCCTCGCCAGAAATATTGCACTCCTGTTAAAAGTGTGTTAAAGCTGTTAGTCACCAGGCACTGTATTTAAATAAATTTCAAGATTTCTGACAACATTCACACATAATCAATTTACATGTAGTGGAAAGATACAGAAACCATCCAATGGCTCATGAGTTCATGTTGCCAAATTTCTTATGGGAGTCGGGTCAACTCTTTATTAAGCTCAAATCTCCGCACTAAGAAAATTCAATGTCATCATTACAGTTGAGATATTTTAATAGAAATAATCTCTTCCAGAGTTGTGGCACATTGATCATGCATGTTTTTAGCAAGTCCAGGTGTACCTACCCTCTCAACCAAAGTCAAACAGTTGCAATCGTGAAACTTGTACTGATCGAACAGACACTTTGAGGAAACGGTGATGAGGACACCAAATGGTAGGTTGAGATGTGAGAGTCCGTTAAACAATCCAGACTGTCCGTCTCAAGCGTGCGCCAGCACACAGCAGGAATTTCCTTGTGTGAGTGCACCCTGAATGTAGATGGAATGGTGATCACAAATCATTCAAATCGTTTTCAAGTTCATCATAGACCCATCGCAAAAGAGTTTTACAGGCAGCCAACACTGACATAAGGACTCAGCAATGTTACAGGAGCCAAGTTCAGTAAGGAGAAACAAACGTTTCCCACTGAAAAGACAAATACTGCTAGATATGTACTTGGCTTTTACGAACTGAACGGATGGCTTATAACTTAGTAAAGCATTTTATATGAAACAAAAACTCGAATATAAAATGTGGTGAGAATTCAACTCAGATGTTTTGTTTGCGGTACATCACGAAACTTAATACAAACTACTCAGCGCTCAGCGACGCATTTTGCAGCGGAAATCTCTGCTGAGCATCCAGAAGCAAATACGGAACTCAAACAGAGAACTTCCTGGCAAAATAAATAAATAAAAATCCCACTACCCTTGTCTGCAACTTTGACAAAGACGCGGGGGTTCCATGGATGCAACGCCGAAGATACGTACAAGCCAAGCAAGTTTCTACATGTGGGTGAAAGCAGCTGTGAGAGAAAGGAGGCAAAAAGGGGGGAAGGAAGCGAATGGGGATGAGAGGGCGAGAGGGGAGAATGCTGTGCCGATGGTTCATCAAAAATTAATGCCGAGCGCATTGGTATAGATATCACGTAGCGGAAAAACAACACACGCCAAAAGCCTCAGTGCTCCCTAGCTCCCACCCCCCATTGCGCTCCTTCACCTCCTCCCCTCCAGCATGGGGCCTTTCTGATCAGGTGAAGCAGGGGAGATATGAGCTCTGACACCTTCGAGAGTTCACACCGAGTGCCACGGCTTTAATTGCAGGAAGTTCCACCGGTGTAGCCGCTGTATATCTGCGCCGCTCTCCTAATTGCTGCATTTAATGTCCCAATAAAGGAGATGTGAGGGGAAACCGTAAACGTTAATATGCGGTATTGTTTGCTGCGTGAAACATATTCCCGTCCATGCCATTTATTTGTTCATCCATTACAATGGAATCTCAAAGTCCGAATGTCCCTCAAGTCATCAAACGGAAAAAGATGTTTTTGCTAAATATGCCTCAAAAGACAAAAAACTTGTTGAGCTTAGAATATCAGGTTGGACTACAGCTCAGTGTGCAGAGCACAGGTGGCAAACTCAAGGACCGTGGCCGAGATCCGGCCCAAATTGTTTTACATGGCCAACAAAAGCAAATCATCATTATTAACTGAACAATAGCTGAAGAAACTATTTTCCAGGGGTGAAAAGAAAAATGTGATTCCACCAGATATCCATTCGAAAACGCAAGCGATACGACTCCTGTATTGATACAGAATCTGCCAGGCAAACTGTTGATTGGCTATTGCGAGGCTAGCAAGCAGTTGCCTTGGGCTTTACCCTGTTGTCATGTTTAAAATAATGCCACAACTCAAGTATCAACCTGCGTGCAGTAAGAACAAGACGACGACGGCAGCGATGATGAAGACAAAGAAGCTCCGCTAAGTAGTAGCAAGTTAGGATTATACATAAAATGTATGTTATTATTGGCGAGAGCGCCAAATCAACTACTGATTCACAGGTGATGATTTTCAGCGCACCGGGTAAACAAAAATGCAAAGTATGGAACATTTTTGGATTTAAAAAACAAACAGTGTTTACACAGCTAAACAACAGCTAGCATTTTTTTTATGATTTTCTATAACAATTTTTAACTATCGCAACAAATTTTGTTTGAACTATCGAATTGATTCGCTTTTAAAATGAAACGACTCGTATTGAGGTATCGTTTTTTGTATCCAATCATAACCGTGTATATCTTGATACGTATCGAATTGGTTTCATACCAGAGATTTCTGATTTCAAATCAAGTTTACTTTGCCAACAATTTGTTGTCTTCATGTAATAATGTGATGAGGCCATTATATATTTATACAGCTTCAGTCATTACGGCCTTCTGAGGGAACCCATAACTGAAATGTGGGCAGCAACATAAAAAAAATAATAATTTGACATCCCTGAAAAGAATTACAACAAAAGTGTGTTTTGAATTATTTTGTTGTTTTCCGATGCCACCACAAGCGAGGCCTGACTGTACAGCACAGTCGTCCTTGCGGTCAACCAGAAGCAAGGCAATGAACATCTCAGTGCATTATGTGCTCTTCATTAAACGCAAAGTGATGACACCGCCATCATGGCGCTCTCTTTATTGATGACCCAGTGCAGTGCATCAGTCCATTAAAAGCCCACTTCTTGCAAATTTGCAGCTACATTGGCAGCTGTAGCGTGTTCATGTGTGTGTGTGTGAGTGCGCATGTCTACCTGCTGCATTAACTTTGTGGAAGCCTCTTGGGATGCATTCTATCCCAGATTCATTCTCCACTGGGCTCAGAGTTCTGGACAGGAAACAAAGGACACAGTCAAAGGGTTTTTATGGAAATAGGCATGAATACACCAAGTACTAATTCAATGAGAAATTACCCATGATTCACATTAACAAGACTAAAGTTTCAATGACTGGCCATTTCACTATGGCACGGTGGAGACATTGGGGAACATCCATCAATCCCCATTAGCAAATGAATTCCTCATGGCACTGTATTATATCAAATCTATCACACCCCTCCCGTTGGGTGACACACACACACACACACAAACGCACGCGCAGGTTTTTCTTTTCCAAAGCACTTTTCCTCCTACTTAACGCCTCAAAACGCAGACACCGAGAATTCTAGCGGAGCGAGCACATTAAGAGGAATAACTAGTGAAAGAAAGTGAAGCCTCTTCAAAGTAGTGGCGTGCTAATAGCTGTGGGCTGTCACTAGTCCTGCGAGCAGGTACGTGAGATCTGCCTGCATGGAGTCTGACAGGTGTGTGCGTGTGTATTGCGCTGAAGCGAAATGCTATCAGTATTACAGGGAGGCGGCTTGTTCGCTGGTAATTGGCTTGTTTCAGAAGGCAGAAGGAAGGAACTGCTCCCAGCAGTGAGGAGGAAACGCGCGTCCTGTCACGTTGCTTGTTATTAGCAGGGACAAGGCTGAGGAGAGACTTGCGCTACGCTCGGTGTGTGTGAGGTGGGTATGCGTTTGTGGTTGAGAAAGAGTCCAAGCAAGAGTGAGGGAGTGTCACCCGCGCACACCCTCTCCATGAAGACTGGTTTTGGAGGAGGCTGACAGGATGTGGCTGACTTTTCCTTTATTCTATGGGAGAGCAGCATGCTACGCTGAGCCTGAGGCCGCGTGCACCCTTGACAGCTTTCTTGCTGGAAACCACTGTGGTAGCAATAAGAAGGACATTTAGACAACACTGCTTTTCATTATGCTCTCCGCTTGATTAGATTCTGACTACCGTAAATTAAATAACTTGCGCAGGATTCTCTGCCTATGAAGTGTGAGGCACAGCTGAAAGATGCATCAAGTTTCCTTAAAACGGCTTTGGGAATTTTTTTTTTTAGTCGTGTCACAAATTTGCCTTCTTAAGATTCAATCAGGTTGAACGGTGGCTACATTTTAATTTTGTATGTGTCCCACCAAGTTTAACATAATTAATTTGCATTAGACAGATAAGATTGCAATATTGGGAAAAAAAAAAAAAGAAAGAAAAAGGAAGAGGATTTGAATCGGGACAGCCTCCCACTGGCTTTGTGTTGGCCTTCAAGCACACCACTGCACTTTATCAATAATTAAGTAGGCCTGGCTCAGGTGGTAGGATGGTCGTCTCCTTACTGCAAAGGTTGCGTTTGAACTTGAGCCTCAGTCACCATAACAATTCAACTTGACCAAGATATTTAGCGCCACCCCTCAGTTACTTTTGATGCTGTGCTATCAGGAGGTCGATGGCGACAAAGTGCTCTTTACGTAAGTTAAAAGCAGAAAAGTGCTGCACAGCTGAAAGATTATTTACTAAGAGATTGTTGCGGATTCAGTCTAATCAGTGGAATACATTTTTGTCACATCGACAAGCAATTGGCAACAAATTGATGGCACAACTCAAACTTTGATTGAGTTTGGAACAAACTTTAGAATTTTGACAGTTTCCGCAGATGTGTTGCTAATTCTTTCACCTTTGACCTGAGGGAATTGTATTCACAACTGTGGTGCGCATGAGCAAGGTTCTCAACTCAGCCAGAGAGCCTTTGCTCCACTGCGATTGAGTAATTGTATTTTACAGCAGGTTTAAATGCAAGTCACATTTTGTAAAATGCATGAGAAATGTGTGTGTATGTTTTCACCATGTGGTCCAATTTTTTCTACAATGCCACAGGTTGGAATGGTAAAACCTGGAAGTGTGTGCTAGCTCTTAGTTTGAGAGTTGTATAATAATGGCAATGAAATGCAAACATGTATCATTAACAGAACAAGTTGGTGCTCAGCAGCCAGTCTGCATTTAAACATTTTGATGCATTTTGATCTTGATCAATTTCTTCAGACAGATTCAGCAAGGTGAGACTCATGAGCTCCTTTTAAACATATAACATCCCCAACCCGAGTTTCATCTTCTGTTCTAAAGATAATTTGCGAGGAAAACCAAACAGATAGCATTTACCATCCCGAGCTGCAGTCACATTTGGCCTATTTATATTTTGACGTTCGCTAAACACCTTGTGTGACAAACGCTCTAACAATAAACGCCGAGGATATTTTACATAAAGGGTTCTTAAAATATACCGAGTCATAGCAGCGCCTTTTTGGAAACGTCTTTAACCAACGCTGAGCGAGAATGAGTCTTGAGTCAGATTCCCAGACAAAAAGATGCCTTAATTGATTATGAGAGTCAACGTTCTATAAATATATATAACCAACCTTCAGCCATGAAATGCAGGAAACAAGATTTCCTTTGGGTTTCTGTTCTCAATTCATCACACACTTTGTCATTTTAATTTCATTCTTTCTTTCAGGGTCAAATGATTGCGCGCGGCCCTCGGCAATTCTTTATCTCCTCCACACACATTGCCTTTGCTCGTTTGCGTCGCCTCGCGTGTGCGAACGAATAAAACGCAAGCTTTGGATTGGCAGCAGAGAGGACGAGGCAAGCAGTGATGCAAAGGAAGGGGTAGGGAGGCAGAATGTGGCCAATGCGTGAACTAGTAGCCTTTGCATGAACCTGCTCCCCGATGACTGCTGCCCTTCTCCAGGCCAACTACCTGCTGGTGAAACAGCAGATGCCTAGCATGGGCTACAAACCCAACGTGTGTGTGTGCGTGTGTGTAATTACATTCAAGATGGCAAAGAAAGATTCAGTATGCGAGGGAGGATTATGAGAGGTGGAGATGGTGCTGAAAGCTGAGTCGGCGGTTGTATGTGAAGACCCTAAGAGAGCTCGTGTGAGTGTGTGCGCGCTCACGCAAGCATATGCGTAACCTCTCTTTGTACCCCTCCTGTCAGCAAGCATGCACGGATAAGATCAGACCTGGGCATGACCCATCACTTGCCAACACCTCACGCTCTGCCTGACCTCCATTTGCCTTTCTACCTCTGTCCCTCCATGCATCCCTGCTCCCCACGCCCTCTCAAACACACATCTATCTTCCATCACACTCACTTTTCTTTTTCATTTTCCCGTGCGTATATTTGCTGTAATCCTTTTGAGACGCAAACCATCGACGGGGACAACATTGAAAGTGGAGGCAGAAATAGACACTTAGTATCCCACCATATCATAATTTTTTTTACACATTTTGGAGAAATGAATATCCATTATTTTTCTTTTTAGAAATTAAAACAAATCAGCTGGTTGGTTGGTGTCCAACACTGAGCGGATATAAGCAAGGGAAGCACAATTTAACACTAGACCCCGCAATGCGAATCATTCAAAGTTAAGAGCTACACAAATTTACAATCCACTATTGATCCAGTGTTCTTCTGATTTATGTTTTCTAGATAGCCTGTTCCCAATGAGATTGAAAGTGATGCAGACAAAAGGACTGCAGCTTACCCGCTGTTGGTGGCGAGTTCGGCCCAGTTGGGACTCTGAGCTAAGCGTCCCAGCGCAGGCAGGTAGGACAGCACCTGTCATAAGTCATAAATGCCGACATCAAGTAAGGGGGACACGGATGGACCAGCCAAATTGGCAGAGATAAGAAGAAATGTGAAAAAAAAAAAAAAAACTCATGCAACTAGCACATACCACTTTCTTGAGAGACAAAGGTCCGCCACCCACTATAATTCCATTTTTGCAGCAGATATTGTTGAATATTGCATCCACCAATGCCAGTTTAAGCCTCGTTGATGAAATTCTGGCAACCATCTCAGCCATGTTGACTGCAGAGAGACCTACAGAACAGACCACAACAGATAGAAACACTAGTTCTATGCCTGCGTATATTAATATTGATGCATTCAAAATGCAAAAGCAACTTTTTATTCAATATTGCAGTCAGAGTAAATACATTAAATATTCTGTCTATATTTCTTCCTTACATTGGCTTGTGATGGCAAAGTGCTCTGCTAGCTCTTTCAGTCCATTTTCTACAAGCTTCTGGTTCAGTTTCAAGTGCTGTGTACACCAAAACTCCACCAACACTGACAGGAGGTCCAGCAGGATGGCTAGCAGATTCGTTTTGTGCTTCTTGTCGCTGTCAGTGTGGTCCTTTGGTAAGGATGAATCACAGTTTAGGTTGAGCACTAAATGTTCATTTCAGCTCACCACTAATCTGACACACACTGTAAAATCTTACCCCAGAGGCAGCCTGCATCATGAGCTGGACGAGCTTTTTTACGGCACACGACAACAGTGTCGAGCGTTCCCACATGGTCCAGAAGGTTACAGAGAGCAAATAACCTGATGTTGATACCTGGCTCAGTCCTGGTTCTGGTAGCAACTTGAAATCCCTAAGGAAAGTGTGACTTAACCTTATTTTTTTTCCTCAAGGCAAACCAGAGTCTAAATAGACAATTGGATTATTTGTCACATATTATCACTGAATTGTATTGTGGTTTTGGACTTGCTCCTTACTGCAAGCAAACATCAACTAACGAATGTCTGCACTCAATTACAACATGGCAAAATTATTTTAGGAAAATGCTTTCTCCGACCAGGCTCACTCAGTAAGAGATTCTTCATATCGTCCAAGTTTCACAGTGTATGCTGAGTCTGTACCCCGTGGTGATGGAGTGAAGTTCCCCTTCGAAGAGCTTGAGAAAAAATGCCAGCACATCACTGTGGAAGTGTAAGAGAGTTGGCAGTGCCGGCCCAGGGAGATGGTGACAAGTGGCCTCACTTGACAGGCAGTAACTATAGGGACAGACACAAATGGGGAAATAACGCTGTAGGATTTGGGATATTTTAGAGTACGACATCCATTTTCTACACCATTCTATTCAGGGTTCATGTCAAGGTAGGAGCTAAAGCCTAACCCAGTTGAATTATGGTCAAAGGTGTGCAATGGCCACTTGCATGGCTTTCACATGAAGGGGAAAAGACCTGTAGATGGAATACCAGTCGTAAAACAGAAAGCACACCTTATGGCTGTCTCTAGAAAAGGCCACTGGCCCGCCTTGCAGCGAGGGCACTGCAACACCCGACTGTAATACTTCTTCACATTGGTGGGACTCAGCCAAGGAGGATTGGTCACTAGCAACCTATGCATGATTTGTTGGAAGCTCCTCAGGAAGACACTTGTGGCACTACCCTGAAATGGAAAGAAAAACGAGAAAAAAATAAGCGGTCAATATCATTTTAATGAGTGACAATAATATTGACTCTCGTTCAGTTTTATTATTTCCAATTAAGACTTTTAGACTGGCTTAACATTGCAATTCCAAGTCGTCAATTCCAATTTAATTGCATATATTAAATCACCACCACTATCATGAAACTGTATAGGCAAATATAATAATTCAGACGTCCCAAAATGCGGATGAAAATTACATATAACATATAATGTTTACAACAAGTCCTTCTATGACATTAATGGAAAAAAAAAATCCATGAACATGCATGAGGGCGGCATGGCTCAGTGGTAGCGCAAGACCATGTCGAAGTGTGCTTGGGCAAGCTACTTAACCCCCAGATACTCCTGAAACTGTGTCATCGGTCGCTGAATGTGAATCAGTGCCAAGCCCTTTGAGTGCCTTAAACAGATGGAAAAGCGCTACACAAATGAAAGACCATGTTCATTCAGATGCCTGGTCGGGGCGTTTGCTACAATTATTGCAATTTTGGTTCAACAGCTACAAACAAGTCCATCCACTTACTTTCTAGCCACGCTTAGAAGCCAAACTTTTAGACTGCTTCTTTTTGGCACTTACAAGAAGCTTGCTGTGTTACGAGTCCTGGTGTCCACAGGCCGTAGTACTTATCTTGTCATACATTGTTTGTCCACTTTTTACCTGACATGTATGCCATGAAGTAGGACATTCTCAAACCCGTTTGGTTCCGGTGAAGCTGTTCTGATTAGGCACTCTCAACGCAAATGGTAATGACTTGATAATGTAATCGCGTCAGAACAATAGCATGACCGCAGTATATGGCATATCCTCGTTTAGGAAAGGTTTAGTGCGTTTGTCAACAATGGGGCGGTTTCCATGTTTGTTCAAACAAGACGCCTGCCTGCTGGTTGCATCTGTGACCGATTGAATGCGCAAGGTCGGAAATTCATCTAATTTATGATGAGTGATGAAAGCCATTTGGAATAAAAGAGATGTTCAAATTTAATAGCATATATATTGTGGTGAATTCTTATTTTAGATGTAAATAAAAGTTTTTACATTTTTTACCAAATACACAAAAAACTGCACGGACGCACAAAGGGTTTCCGCTCACAAAAACAAGAGACAAGGTTAAAAAAAGACTAGCTTTCGGGCTCACACTATACACTATTGTAGCACAGAACACCCAAGAGTGAACAAGGTTGTTGCAATGTCTTATTTCGCCAATCCGATCCATGATGTCCTTGATAGATTGCGCAAATTATGACATTACAAGTGGTCAGCGATTTTTCAGGAAATGCAAACCATCACACGATTTCGATCCTCTCGATCAGATTGTGTATATTCGAGTAAACAATAATACAAAAATATATAATGAAATATGCAAGTTTGTCTCATTTAATCCATTGACACATCACTATTGCACCATTTGCCACCAATTGACGTATTTCACTGACACTCAAATTGGTGGAGTATGACTATATAACTCATCTGTGTGTGAACACTGCACTCGCATTGGACGATATGTATTAGATTTATATCCACACTGAAAGACTGCAGAACAACAAACAAATCAGTAATGTGTCACTTGAACCACATAGGGAAAATGCATCCTTAGAGTTCTGGAACAAGTTGTCCAGTGTTTTCTAGCCAGAGGCTAAAGGAGCAGTTGGGAATGTACGCAGTTGGGTACTCCTGGTCCTACCTGCTGTGCGTAATCTATCAGCGACACCAGGTACTGTGCTGGTGGCAGAATCCCTGGGAACACCGCACTTCGAATGGTGTCCAACGCTTCGATGTAGAGGCCGCACTCTATTATGGCGCTAATGTTGCTGAAGTCTGTTTCAGTTGCCTGAAAGAATAGAAGAACAGTGACTAAACGTAAGTCACATGCAAAAGAAGAAATGGAAAAAATGATTTGAGAGGGAAAGTTGAGGGCAGAAGGGTAATGGAAATTGGATGTGATTGGCCATCTTAAGTTCCTGGGGTTCACCCCCTAACTATCAGTTCTTGCCAAATAACATATGGCCTCTGAGGTTAGAGAATGGAAATACACAAGCACTAATAATAGCAATCTATCTAGGACAGATACAGACAGGACAGTCATGTTAATAGGTATGCCAATCAAAACGCCAAGTTCAGCTGACTGTGCCGGTTAAACGGGAGACCTGGGGGAAAGACGCCCTTGCTCTCCATGTCACTTCCCATTGAAATCTATGATATGAAGGAAATTGAATGACCTGATCTTTTTAATGAAACACGTGGCCATTTTAGAGCTGTAGAGCATCATACAGGTCCAACGACAGCAGGTGTGAATGTCTACCTGTGACAGAGGCTGATGGGGGTCGTGGGTATCAAGAAATTCAAGGAAGAACAGTCGTGGGTGGCTCTAAAAAATAGATTAAGCATTTACAGTAATGCACTTGATGAATAGACATTTCCCTGCTCCCAAAAAAAACGTGCTTCTCTTTAGCATGCACACCTCCTGTTTGATGGCATGTTCCCTGAGGTCTGCCTCCAGTTTAGAAAAGTCAACATCCACAACACTGGACTGTGTTGTTTCATCATCTGTTAAGTTGAAGGCCATGTCAACAAAATTGCTCTGCCAAAGAAAAAAAAACAAAAACATTTCATATAGTAAAACATTATTTTGATCAATTTGATATGAATATGTGTAAATCCGCTTAAAATTTGTCCAATTAAAGAGTGAATGATTCAAAAACAATGGCTCAGTGAATCTTACTCTGGATAAGCACCTGATTTTACACCATCACAGATTATTTTTGTAAATTAGCAAATAGAGGACAAAAACAAGATGACGGCTAGTCTGATCACCACTATTAGCCTTTAGAGTTTAGAGCACTGCCGCGAGACTGGCGGTGAGGGACAAATGCAACAGCACAAAGTAAAACTCCACCTTTGTCTAATAATACACAGAAAACAACTATGTGCAAACAATAACTTGGTTCATAGAAAAAGTTGAAAATCATCTGCTGCGACACACTATCGCTACACTTCAAAGAGACTATTGAAAACTTTATGAAACATTGCTTAACGACACCAGTGTATAGAGCTTGTAGCTACTACAAGTGAGTGGAACTAGATTACCCAAAATAACAGCAAGTATATCCTCAAATACAATAAAATCACAAGTTAAAACAAACACCAAAACTGAAAAATGCTTAATTTTTGGGAGGCATAGAAACTACAACTAAAATGTTCCACTCAAAGGCAACATATAAATTAATTGTTGACACGAGTATAGTTGTGACAGCGTCATAGCTACATTTTAATTTATTTTTTTTTAGTTTATGTGACTTACCCCAAAGAGGTACCGGACAATATGGCTTACAGGGAAGCAAGGAGTATTGTGGCAACTCGCATTCTGCATGACGGGCTTGGCTATGATGTGAGTAATGGAAGCGTCAGAGGCAGGAGGAGAACTGTATACTGTAGCGGTACCAGCTTCCAGGACCCTGGGAAATTCATTCAAAATGGAACTTGATGAACAGATTATATTCATTAATCCCAATGTTTTTAAGTAGTATTTACAAGTCCTCCAACCAACCGTTTGAACATGACTAAACGGGAAGAATCTTGGACAATGAGAAGAACCCTCCAGCCTTGGAAGGCCCCAGTTACGGCCCCGCTGGTCACCTTCTCCCGCCATTGTCTAACGGGATAGACGGTTGACATGGTATCTGAGGGAATGGACACCTCGTACGGCGCTTCTGGGAGCCAGGAACTATTTCTAACACTGTCCAGAACATAGTTTGGAGTGACAATCCACTTTCCTGATAAGAAAGAAGCAGAAACATCACTGAATACAAATGGCACAGAGTAAAGTAATAGGATAGTTTTGTCATTTTCTGCACCTGTATTACTGTTCTGACTGGAAAATTAATGAAATGTAATTGTGATTTTGATTTTGCCTTGCCGGTTCTTAAAAAGTTCTACTCCAAGAAAAATCATTAATCAAGTTCCAGACGTTGTGAAAGTACTCAGTGTTGCTTGCATAGTGAGCGTGTGACATCAATGTGACTCTGAGAGTGCTTTAAGATGTTTTCATGACACCACGTTGGGAGTACATTGTAAAACTAAACATGCAACAAAAATAAATTTCTTGTATCTTTAAATAAAAGACATCCTTAGTTTTAAAAACATCGCCAGTGCGAAAGTTAATCCCATTGACATGGTAAGGGGAAATTTGCATCAAATAACGGGAGTGATATTCCATCGAATAACGAATATTCACACACAAACGCTGTTGCAGCACATACAGACAGGTAATATCAATTCAGGGTATTGTAATTGCAACATAGTCTAAAGATTTTTTTTACTTCCCCTTTAAGCACCTAACTACAGACTTTTGCAATGTACTATATCCAAAAACCACAATTTTCGAGTGAAGAAACATTTTCAACAAAGTGATTTTTTTTGTGCGTGTCTGACATTAGCAACAAAACCTACGGCACGAAAAACACTTAAAATTCAGTGCCCAGGAGGGCAACCGAGGAAATGTGATCAAGTGGATGAAACACTTATTTTGTTTCCTCGCCACAATAGTTAACTTTGTTGCATTTGCTTTGATGAGAAACAATCATGCTCGACTATCACGATAACCAACCTGCAGCACAAGAAGCCAGAAATTTCTCACTGGCCAAAATGTGAGGGATTATTAAATGGGTACAACCACTCTCGTAAACCTGGGGAAAAAATAGCATTAATTTCCAACTTGTTTAATGGGGACTTGTATGTGTTTGTGGCTACTTACGGAACCCCCAACATATTTCCCACTCAATTGATGAATTCCCCGGAGCAAAGCTCTCTTCTTGTCACGATTTTTGATGCCAGAAATTTGGAACACGGGAGCGCAGTTCTCCATCACCAACTGTGAAAACAGTGCAGCCTCACTAACACCTGTTTTCAACTTCACTGTCATTAACAACCAGTTTCCCTTGATAATTGCATCAACAATGTTTCTCTATATATTTGACAAATTGACAACTGTATTGCATACTCAACACAGGTTCATTTTCGGAGTGGGGGGGAAACATCTCATTTGACAGTTAAAGACATTTGTCATTTATGTCCTTTTATGAAATTCACAACACTTTAAGTGGCTCATATTAAAAGCTAGACTTATTTTACGAGTAACGCAGATTCACACTGCACAGATAGACTCGGGGTGTCGTTTCAATACACAGACGCAATATGAATTCGCAGTCATTAGTAACTGTTAACTGCCCGTTCCCGCCGACTGCTCGGTTTCTTCATACATGCTCACACCCGGCCGGCACCAGCTGTGACATTGAAACAGCCATCTTACGTGTATCCTGCTACCTTTTGTAGAGTAAATTCAAAGTTAAAAAACGGGATCACATAGCGTCAAGTGCTGAAAAACAGGAGAAACGCGTACGAGCACACTCGAGTTTGCCTCCTCTAGTGTTATTGGTGTGCGTGGATAGATCCACGGAGCATAGAGTCGCAGGGAGGTTTCTGTAAAAGCAACATATGTTACCGTCATTTACCAGAAGTATCGTTTATGTTGATGTATAAAACAATGTGAAATTAATCTCTTAATATTATAAATGTGATTTGTCTGATTTCAAAGCTCAATTTGGTCATTTTGTCATTGCATTGAAGCAGTCTTCACCCCTTTAAATTTCAAAATGAGCGTTTCTCATTGAGCGGAAGTTTTCGGAAAAGTACTTCCGGGTTGTTGTCATGGATGCTCAAGATGTCTGAAATAACAAAAACGACTGATGGAACATCATACACGGTGATTAACAGGGATCGTTTATCGCCCGATACAGTTCTAGACGGAATCAGTTGTTTTCTTCTTCAATCTATGATTTGGAGCCGTAGTTGAAAACGGCGATGTTTGGCGGAATTCTTTAAAACACAATCGGGTAATGGTGCCACCGTTATATATTTACAAGTAGAATTCGAGAATTGAATTTTTCTCAATTTTACAAATCATCTAAATTGACTGGAGATGAAGTTTGCGCGTTTCCGTCGAGATTCATATTTCATCGCGAGGAGATCCTAAATGAGGCTTTCATTTTGAAGGTAAGAATTAACCTGATTATGAGTTGCTGAAATTGGTGACCGCTAAGGTCTCTCCCTCTCAGGTGTGGTGCAAACCATTGCACAAAATCTATAAAACATTCGATGATGTTTCAAACATAATTTCAAATAATATTAGTGAAAGATACTTAGAAACAATAAGTGACAACAATTAGACAGACATTTATTTCCTAAACATTTCTCAAAAGTGCCCACAAGCGCCACACTTCAGCAGTGTTGGTTTGCAAGGCCCAGTGGTAACTTAAACACAGTGTTTTGTTCTGAGACGTGCTAAAAACAGCTAAAATGGCACAATATTTGCAAAGTATGCAAATTATTTTTTAAGTAAATCAGACTGAGTTAACTGAGTTAAAATATTTAACTGAGTTAAACCTTTTTGGATCGCCTGAGTTAATGCTTTAATTTTGACAGCCCTACTTTATATATATTTCTACAGGTCCCTGAATACTACCAGCTTGGCACCATAAGCTGATCTTTCTCAGAATGCTTTTCAATGGATAACAATTATTTGTGTATTTTTTGCTATTCATGGGCTTCTACTATGTAGTTTTAAGTTGTGGTAGTACCACTCACCTTTAGATGGCATACATGGCTTGGTTGCGCTTGCACCAGATCTTATACTTCCTTATATTACAACATGCGTAGTCCTGATTATTTTTACGGATTTTGAATGGCATCTAGGATATAGGTCATGTGTCATTATCCACACCGCTTATCCTGTACAGGGTCGCGGGAGGGTGCTGGAGCCTATCCCAGCTGACTACGGGCGAAAGGCGCACTATACCCTGAACTGGTCGCCCGCCAGATCTAGGATATAGGTCCTCAGTAATATTAGCATGTTGTGTGAGTTGACATTTGTGAAAGAATGCACAAAAGGAGTTATTGCACTTTTAATGTTTGCTGTTCAACAGTTTTGTTCTGCCTTTGAATGGTATTTTTTAATCTGAGATAACTCTTTACACTGGGAAAAAAAATATTTTGTTTTTGCTTCAACCACTTTGTTGTTGAGTAATGGATCTTTTTCACATGCATTGAGGAATGTAATATAAAAAATAAAATATATTAAGAGCACATATTTTGCACTGATGCATGTATTTTAATATTTTTTTTTGTTTGCGAAGTGTGTGGTCCTGAATTGCGTCGTGTCGTTCTAACACAATAAACCTCACATAATGATACACACTCCTTTTTTTTCAATTACCTGTTGCAAAAGTGGTTGTTAATACACTTGATTGATGTTGATTTTACAGGGTGTCATTGAAAGTGTTTCCTTCATTACCTTAGTGGCAAATACTTTGGTGCTTCAACAAATTTTACTCCCATCTGGAAAATCAATAGTAAGGCCTTGTGGATGTCCTGCATGGGTGAAACGGTGACAGTGAAAACATACACGCCATGGGCAAGAATAATATAAGGCCAGTGTTGTATTATTTCCATATCTACACCTGTTTAATTTATGGTGTTGCCTGATAGCTCTGTTAGGTACACCTTTTAAAACAATGTTGACATTGGCTTGACATGCTCTAAGTGGCTTTAAAGTGGCGGCATGGGGGATGTGCTGCTAAATATTTTAGTACAAACTTAGTACAAATGGGCCTGTGTGTTAGCCTGGTCGTGGCACAGAAAATGTGATGGCATTGAGTGTGTGTGTGTGTGTGTGTGTGTGTGTAAGGCATGCTCTAATAGCTGTTGAATTGATGTGTCAAGCAGGCAAGTGTCTGCTCCAGCAGTCCCAGTAGCAGCACTGGGAAGCACACTGGGGTGGCTTCAACATCTGCTTTGTAAAAAGCTAATGACACCAAGAAAGACAGCCGCATGTTTTCAAGTGCTGTACTAATAATACCATGTGTGTTGTATTCCTAACCAGGACACTTCATTAGGTACAGGCACATACTGTAATAAAAAAATATCTATCAAGTGTTGCATGAATACCTTTCAGACAGTATCAATCAAAGTAGTCCCATTTTGTGTTTTTGTATTGTAGCTTACCCGATTGTGCATCTCTTTCTTCAAACAGATGTGTTTTTACTAACAAAAACTATATTAGTGAAACACCCTCCCGTGATACAGCCAAATGCTACTGAACTGCCATGCAGTGTTTACCGTGTCATGCGTGGCCGGCTTTGTTTGCTATGATTTGAAATAAGAGAAGCAAATAAACGTCTCAAAGACATTTTGGACAGTTGTATGCGTCCAAATTCTGGCGAACAGTTTGGGGGAGGACCTTCAAAGCACAAAGCAAGGCATGCTTTGATCAGTTTGGTGTGGAAAAACTTGACAGTCGCGACCCATGGGAGGTGCCAGGGGTGCCATAGCAATGGCTTGAATAACAGTAGCACCCCCGCCCCCCCAAAAAAGTATAATACATAAACGTATAATTAAAAAAAGAAAAAAATGTCCAGCATTTTTTTTTTTGAATGGGTGCGTAGCCTGAAATTTGTGTGACCAGGGCAGTGAGTGCATACGTCATTCTTTATCATACCACCCACCGTGAGTTTCATGAAATAAAATTCACACATCTAGAACAATACCCATCACATGCATAATAAAACAGGTACAAGTCTAAGTAAAAAGAAATGTTTTGCTGGGCTTAATTTATTTATTTAATTTATAATATGAATCTATTTTATCTATTTTATTTGGCATTGCTTTTCTTTTGTGTAGTATCTCTGAATAATCTACTTTCATCACATGCACTGATTTGCTAGCTAACAGCCGAATGGTGTGATCAGTTGTCACCGACAGCCAATTCTATTTTGCATACTACGATCAATGAATCAGTCAAATTGTACCTAAAAATTCCAAAATGATTTCGTTTATTTATTTATTTAAATGTGTTGCTGCTTCTTCTGGTATATTTGTGCATGACTATGGATGTCATGATAAACAGAGATTGCGCTGCCATCTTTGCTTTCCTTGGTGTGAATGTAATGATTTTGATTGCTGATTGTAAGAATTGAATGTTCTTTACTTTAGACAACTTATAATTTGCATTCAGATCAATTTTATATTTAATCTTTAAATATGTTTTCAATCTGAAATAACTTGTGGCAGAGTTTTAATTGGAATAAGAATACTGCATCCATGAGAGAATGACAGAAAAATTACAGAGATTTTCACCTGGATGTGGGGGTGGCCAGAAGCGTTTCCAGAGATTGACAATGAAAAATTATGTATATAATTATGTCATGTTGCTACTTTATACACTAATATAATAACATATTCTATGCATGGCAGAATGTCACATGTGACAACAGGCGTGGTCGTATGTGTGCTGCTCACATATACACTTCCTATCTGGTTCAGGCTTTATCATTACAGTTTTGAGTTTCCTAATCCATAGAGTGAACCGCCTCCCCTTAAGCAATAGCTGCTTGCAGACGTCCTCTCGGGCGGTGGTGCAGATGGAGCGTGATGATGACAGAGGGAAGAAGAGACGGCAAAATAATAAAGGACAAGCTTAACTGGTGGTGCTGTCAGTGTGGGGGGAAATAATATTTGTCCACTTGGACAGGGCTCCCTTTGTGCAGGCTAAATGAATGTTGAGCTTCCTGTCTGCCCTGTCAGGGAGAGTGGCATCGAGTGTGTGCAGCAGCGAGGAAGCTTCGCGCAGTACGGCGAGCTGTTTGCCGTTTGACAGGGATTATTAAAATCAGAGCACATGACGACGGACCGAGCGGCAGGCGGAGTGTGAGAAAGCCAAATTGACACAGACACTCTCCATTACCTTCCACTTGACTCTGTTTAATGACAATGTTGATGTGAGACCCAGCGATGCTACACAGGTGGGGGGGATTGGCTTTTAGCAGGAACGTTAAGCACCGCAGGGATGAAGGGGGGCTCTTGGCCCCTCAGCTCCGACACAGCCATAAGGAGATGGGCTGTTTATTTAAAGGTTCAACTGAAGAGCATCTCATTATTTTGGGTGGTGTATTTTTCCTCGGTGTTAACTCGCTGTAGTGTCAGTAGGTGGAATCGGTTGGAGGGAATGAATGCATTCTAATCAAGGGTCATCTGGGTGCAAATGATCTTGTGAGGGCAGAGGCTGCAGGCTGGCTTTGTCATTCATAACCTTCCATTTGTTTTAGGAGCAATTGATTTAGCAAGCCCGAATAAAACAATTGTCAGCGGATGTGTCATATGATTGCTAACCACTTTAGTGAGTGTTTTGCCTGTTGACAGGCACGCCTCGCACCTGTCTAACTGCGTTGTGTGCCACAAACTAGAGCGTGTGACGTTTTGATGATTTGTTATTTCTGTCTGTTGAGCAGCATGGAGTGGCCTGAAGATTTTCCCCAAGACCAAGCCTTTGTTGAGCTGGTGGTCCCTGCACTCTCCAGTGAGCTAGACTTTGAGCAGCTTGTCAAAGATACCGAAGAGAAACTCAAACTCAATGCTAACAGGTCAGTTACAAAGTTTTATTGAAATTTTAGCATCAGAATAATACAGTGGGGCCTTGATATATGAGTATAATTTGTTCAATGACAATGGCCATATTCAAAATATCCATTTCTCAAATCCAATTCCTCTTTGAAATAAATGGGAAAATGCCATTAATCCAGTCCGGCTACCACCAAAAAACACATTTTTCATTTTTGATCAGGAAAAATAGCACGCTGTAATATTGTACTTTATAAGAACATTGATAACATAATGAAACAGAATGTAAAGAATGAAACTGTTTGCCACCATTCAATTCAGTGTACTGCCCCTTCTGGTGTGCCCACATTGGCCACCAGGAGGCAGTACTGTGTAAAACTTGCACACACAAACAAGGATAGACTTCTTTTTCCACTACTACTCAGTCATTTTCTGGAATAGTAATATTTTTTTTTTGTAAAGGATAAAGAATATACACTATACATCTGCATATGTTCCACCATTTGTGTTCAGATAATCGTGGCTTAATTCAATTTTCAAACTGCTACACTCTTAAAACTGCTGGGTCAATAGTAAACCCAAATTTGGTGTCATAGATAACCCAAGCCAATTCTGGTTTATTTATACCCAGTATACTGCAGTGAGGATTTTGTTATTCATCCAAGAGGTAAAAACTACCCATATGAGTTAAAGCTACCAAGAAATTGGTTCTCTGCCGATTACATTAGCAATGTTTAAAAATACTAATTTTATTACCAATCGTCAACCCAATCTGTTGGGTCAAAATAAATAACCCAGCTTCGGTAAAAATGATCAATCTACTCAAAATACACAGCTACCTAGCGGATGTGAAGTTGATCTTTTAGTTGCAAACTCAAATTAGGTCTTGCAAAATTTGGTTTTGAGATGCTTGATAAACAGAATGGGCAGTGGCTTTCTGATGACGTTACACTTGAAAATATTTCCCTCCAAAAATGCTAAACTCTTCAAATTTATAACTTTTTTCCATGGCCTCAAGTAGTAAAGAACTCTTGCCGTACTAAAAGAAAATCTGTAATTTTAGTCTGCCTTGCGCAAATTTAAATTACGTTTTGAGTCTCTCATAACCAATTTAACAGTTGGAATTATAGCTATTGAATTTACAAATAACTGATTTTCAGAGAACGACCGCGATATGTTTAGCTTTCAATTGTTTACATGGCATAAAACTAATATCTTTCGAGGTATTTCAACGTTATCCGCTTCTGTTATTTGCCTTCACAAAGGACCTGAAAATTTTGCACAGAAGTGTCTTTGTCTGCCTGTTAAACCAAAAGATGTTAGACTGATTACAGCACTTAAAGCATTATATGTGTTGTCCTTGTAAGATTTGGAAGCAAGTCATAAGGTCTTCTTTACCGGTGTTCCAGTAGGCCAAAAACAAGAATAGTGCAGCATTCGGGGTTAAGATTTATTATTATCACATGCTTACAAGACAGCAAATATCACTCTGGGAGCCAAATACAAGGCTGTTTCGCACCAAAATGGTTCTGTCTGACAGAATGACACTATTGTATTGAATTGTTCACAATAAGGGCTCGTCTAAACAGCTATTTATCACCAGAAATATGGATACGGTTAATCTGGTGTATTATTTGCAGCGGCCACAACACATCCAATACAGTACAGAAGATCAACCAAAGATAGCTCGCTAGTTCCTTCCACGCCAAAGTCCTACCTTTACGTAGATTTCTTTCTTTTTTTTGTTGTTTTTTTTTTAGAAGATTCCAAGTCCCCTTAGCACAGAGCAAAAATCACTGGATCCCCTGCTTTCTCATAAAAGTAAATTTCGATGCAATGCCACTTCGAACAGAGCCAACGATAGCATTGTGTTATGTGACAAACAACGATGCATTCAGTGACTGATGTGCAACTCATTAAATACAAGGGGGTGGGAAAAAAAACACTTTAAATAATTCAGCTTGAATTGAATGTTACAGACTGAAAAGATTGTACGATGATTGTACAAATGGATTGATGAAAACCAACGCATGTGGAGAAGAAAAAGAGAAATCTATATTTCAGGTCTTTTATCGTTTGAGGCGTTGTGGGTGTGAGGGCAGATGATGAAGGACGGGCTAAATGTAGCAAGTGAACAAAGGCTCACTCTGGCACCGTTAATGTCTGGGTCTCTCTCTGTCTCTTTTTCTCACCCTCCATCTCTCTTTCTTTCCTTCCTCTTCCTAAATGGGAACATTATAATTGAAGATTCCACATCTTGAAACGAAAACCCTTGGGTAGGTAATTCAAGGCTTATTACTGAAGGCCGGGCCATTTTTCTGCTTTCTAAGCATTAAAGGGTTATTTTGTGTTCCTGCAGATGGGAGAGGGATAACCATTATGAGAACAAAGCGTCTAGATAATGGAGAATGGGGCTAAAAATAAGGCAATCCTCCGTTCGCTATGGGGGTCCAGTGGTCAGCATCTCAGTCGTCTTGTCAGGCTGTAGCCACGCGGCGTTCGCTCTGCCTTCTTCATGCTGGACCCTTTCACATAAAAACCTGGCAGGCATTTTTTGCCTCAACTAGGGTGGGCTTCAGCCCCGCAACCACACACACACACACACTCATATCTACTCCCGCCTAATTGACTTATCAGTACTTGGGATGAATTACGGAAGTGTAGGAGTGGAAAGGATACGTGAAAGAAAGCGGAAACGATGCTAGCTTGTCGACGCGAAGGCCCCCAACTTGATTGCTAGTGACTCTCTCGCTCTGAGTTCTCAAATATCCCAAATCTGCCCCAGAGCCTCTTCCTAATTGAAGGGGATTAAGATAGGCTGACAAGAGAACTGGTTCCCTCAAATTGAAATGCTGTAATCCATTAGTTTTCATCAGATGAGACTGTGGAGCCGTGTGGCCTTGGGTGGCTCGTGGTTGTGCATGAACCACCAGGGACAGACCCCCTAATGAAATTTTAGCACAGGCCAGGAGAATTCAGAGAAGATAAGTGACCCCGGTTGTAGGCCTGCCACTCTCAAATTGCAAGACTGTGTTGGGAAGTATCAGGTGCTTGTGATAATCAGGATTTTCTGTGTGCAAGTTGAAGATTTTGGTTTCGCTGTGTGTTCGCTGACCAGATCAGCCTTATCAGTTCTCTGGTGGCAGTGAAGGCTGGGAGGTGAGGGCACTAAGTGGGCCCAGGCCAGGTTCGGCTTGTATCTGTTTTCAGTGTGTTCACTCAACCTCAGTTGCTCCTATTCCCATTACAGAATGTGATCCTTTGATGAAGGCGATATTTAGCTCTTTTGGCAGTAACTGCAGTTGGGGTTTGTTTGAAAAAGGATCTTCTTTTTTGCCCCGACTAACTCCACCCACCCCCTCCCACCTCTTGTAGGCAAGCAGTGGGGAGCAGAGCACGGCAGACAGCCCCACAGCAGCCCACCCACACTAAATTCATTCTGACAAGGAACTTAAGATAACGTCAAAGCGCTGACTAATCGTGGGATTGGGTTTCTGTAAGTCAGGGAGCTGTGAAATGTGCCATCATATCTAATAAAAGACCTCCGTGCTTCCTTTCTATTGCAGTGATGCTGAAGGTTGGGGGGGTTAAAGGAAGGTGGCAGGGGAGGGAGGGGGTGACTGTCGATCTAGGCCGATGAGAAAAACAATTAGATTGCACTTAAGCAGCGTGAGTGTGAGGAAGCGACGGACGTGTTCGTCAAGAGGCCAAAAGAATCAATTTTCCTCTTGCTCATGGGGTCTTTTGTTACATTCAGCTTCCACTTCTTGCCCATCACGTGTTATTGTCATCCTTACTGGAACAGTTGAATGGTTTTATTTACTGCAGCTACTTTGTTATTTTTTTTTCTACCCCCTCCATCTTACGTTCCTATTTCTCACTCTCTCTTTATGTGCCTTTGCCCAGTGTCTGAGTTGCTGCCAGGGGAAGTTGTGGGATGAGAGCTAATCCTGCCAAGTTGATTAGGCTGCAGGTAGCTTTCACACTAGCGAGCCAAAGGTCACAACATTGCGGAGAGCTGGATGGACTTCTTGACACAGGCCATCCACGCTGACTAGATAACTTTGAGCACATGTCTGTAAGGAGGGGTAATCGAAAGGTGCAAGTGAAGGGATGAAATGAGGAAAGTGAAAGTTTTCACGAAGGAAAGAAAGCAAGTTTAGAAGAGACTATAGCCAAGGCTTGAAATTGCTGTGAATGACACTAACTCGTTTAAATTAGCTGTTACTTGTGTCATTCAGGACAATTTCCATTTCCAATTGACCAAAAAGTAGGGCTGTCAAAATAAAATCACGTGATTAAATATTTTATCTCAGTCAACTCAGTTTTATTTATTTCAAAAATTAATTTGCATATCTTGCATTGCCAAATTCAAACACCGTACCATATTAGCTGTACATCTTCAGCACATCATCTCAGAACAAAATGCCCTGCTTAAGTTACTACTGGGCCTTGTAAACCAACACTGCTCGAGTGTGGTTCTTACAACTCAATGTACAGCATACGTTTTTGAGAATTGTTTGTAAGAAAAATTCCTGTAAAGTTGGCTCCAATTAGATCCTATTCAAGGATCAAAGAAATCTATTGGAAAAGCCTTTGATTTATAATACACTTCATATTTGGTGATTTTGCATTAATTATAAGATCTTATTTGAGTAAATACCTGTTAAAAGCGTCACAATAAATGTGATTAATCGCAATTAATTAGGGAATTTTTGGCGATTAATTAGTTAAAAAAATCTAATCACTTGACAGCACTACCAAAACGTACAGGTATAGTCACAAGCTGTAAAAGGCAACTGTGAAGTAAATAAAAGCAATAATTCTTAAGGATACCTGCCCAATTGCAAACTATTTTACCCCTCAATATGCAATGATGTACTTGTTTCCCCGCTGTATCGCTTTATAACAACATGGCAGGAAATACAGACACTTTGGCTTTCAGATGTTAGGTATGACTTTCATTGGACTGCAGTTTGTGCAATGACAAAGTCTTAATACATAGGAAATAATTTGATTCTGTGACTCATTTCGTCATATAACGACTGCCTGAATCGCAGACTAACAAGCTAGACGTCCGGCAGTTAAAACTGACCTCAGTTCTGTTGTAAAACTCATCTCGGAATTGTACTTGGTTTATGTGTTGTGCTTTTAATGAACTTCAGTGAGTGTCTGAAAAGTGCACCGCAGATGGAGGCCCATTTCAATCCTGCTGTCTGTTTGAAGCCCTGGTGTGGAGCCCAGAACCTGAATGATAAACATTCATCATTTTCTCTTCTTAAGCCTTTTGTCGAACAAGGCATCTGACAGAAGCATATCCAGTTCGTCCTTTTTTATTTTCACCGAGCGTGTTAATGTAATAAAACCTAACCCACCGAACCATTCTGCGGGGTTGCTCATGCAGCGGAGCTTGCTCATGTTCCGAGAAAATGCACTTTCACAAACTGAAACATGCCTGGCAATAAATAGGATGATAAAAGGATAACACCAAGTTGCTCCAAATAGCTATTTACACGAGACACATCATCAGGCCTGTTTTGAAGATGGCATAGGGGGGGAGGAAGAGGTCGTTAAAATAGCAGTGTTGATTCTAGAGCACAGACGTTTGGACCAGTCTATAACATTTTATCCCCTTGCGATTTTCCCCTCTGAAATGAAAGTGTGTCAGATTGAACGCTTATTTAATGTGTTGCCATTGTAAGACATCTGGATGTGTTAATGGCCCAGGAGCAGGCAGGAGGCAGTTTATAGACCCACAGTTGGGGGATGAGCCGTCTGATGGGGAAATGAGCCCGTACCGTGATGCACGCAGTGACACACACATGAATACACATAGGTACATTAAAAGGATTTATGTTTTTAGCGAAACACATTATCACCATATACTCCTTATTTATTAGACTTTTAGTGTTAATTATTCAGCATATAAAACAAAGAAAAAAGTGGAGAAAAAAATACACTGTAACTAATCTGCTCTGGGGACCCCGGTTGAAAAATTTGCCCTTTTAGTAATGATTTTAGAAATATTTGCTCTAGGATCTGATTCTCGGCATCATATGAATCTTTGTTAATTACTGTACTTTATATGCTTTCAGTCACAACTGAACATTCATTGAAAAACAAGCAAACAGAGAAAAAAAATCAACTCTCAACTTTATGTACGATCCCGCTCTGTTTTTTCTATGAGCAGAGCTGATCTTTGTGCATGAGATTCATTTCCATTTGAACTGTTATTAAAGAAATGTATTTAGAATTTGATGACTACTCTATGTACTGCCTTATACAAATTAACATAAACTCAATCTAAATTGTAGTCTTTTCAAAAAGCCAATCAGGTTGAAGGATATAAACAAACGTACGCACGTAATCTCGTTTTAGCAAATGCATCCACTATGCTTTGATTTACGTCTGAATAACTAGCTTCTGACTTTTAATCTGTTACTTCTTTTTAATCCGTCATGCTGAAGCGTGTTACGAGTGCATGTGTGTGTGTGCGTGGGTGTGCGTGCGTGCGTGTGTGCGTGCGTGCCCGGGCATGTGTGCGTGTTTGCCGAGGGAAATGGCGAGACGTGAGATGGCAAGAAGTGTGTGTCAGACGTCGGCTGATCTGTAACGACACTTCACACCAGCTGCTGAGCACACACGCTCTCACACTGATCTATCGCTTGTGTGCACGTGCATTTTCTTACGATAGAGACAAAGCATGTGAGGACCAACTGTGATGCCGACTGTCGGTCCTCAGATTGCATGTTTAAGATGGTGTCCATGTGTTTGGGTTACTTTGAAGTGGTCGGTGTGAGTACTCGCGGTGAGAATCTAGATCCTGGTAGTTGTTTTCTAGATACCTAGGCGTAAATCTTCACCGTCACATCCTTGTTGGCAAGTTGACAGTTTCAGAAAGATTTATTGGTAAAAAAGCTGTCTATCTTATCAGTAAAGTTGAGTAGAATATGTGGTCTTTCTACTATAATGGATGGATTTACTGTCTGTAATAGTGGTTTTGGCTGTTCCAGTGATGCAATTTACTCGTGTCCCCAGTATTGAAGAGCATCTGGTGGAAATCCAGGCCAAAATGGGAGACTCACGTCCAGGTGAACGTCCGCCCAGCCCGACAGAGTGCCTGCAGTGGTTCAATCTGAAAATGCTCAACAATGTTAGCACAGGACACGAGGAGCTCATGGCCTTCTTCACTTGCTTGGTAATCATAACACTGACACTGATTGGTGGAGATTATCATGATATTATCTTGAACTATACCCAAAAAAAGATCAGATTTTACAGATTTTTCGATTACTAAATTGGTATAATCGTAAAAAATGATTATCATATACAGTATACTCATTTTACAATGTCTAATACAAAAGTGAGTACACTTGAGTTTAAATTTGAGGGTTCTATTGAAATTTAAATCTTTCAACAGTTCTATGGCAATTTATAAGTGTTTAAAAAGTATACTCCAATGCACTTTTTTTATACAAGTAAACCATACTCAAATGTATGCATTTGCACCTGTTTTTTTAAGAAAAATTCAATTTAATTTGTCTTACTATTGTTTCCATTCATAATTTCCTTGTCTTGTAGCCCCAAAAATAATAATCGTAGCCCCAATTTGAATTATCGTGATTTCTGTTATTACTAAAATAATCTTGACTGAAAACATTTTCATAATCGAGCAGCCCTAGGCTTTGAGGCTGACGTGATCAGAGTGAAATTTTTGTTTTTATCTGGAGTGTCCTGCGTTGAATTGGTGCACACGTTTTCAAGTGTAGATTAAATTTACTTTTAATAATAAAATAATGAAATTAGCTTTTATATGTTTGTAGAGTGAACAGTAATAATTCAGAGTCATCTTATTATTTTAAATTTGAAATACAAATATCATAATAATCAGCACTTATGTTTGCAATCCAACCAATCACTCACATTTTTGTGTTTTTTTTTTTTTAATTTAATTAAATTTTTTTATTTTTTTTAGCAAGACTACCTGAGGTCAAAAGAGGCAGGACGAGAGGACGCGACACTGCACCTATTAGTCAACCTGTCATCGCAGAGGGGTGTCTGCTTCCCTTGCACCCCATCTTCATCCTTGTCTTTCACTCATTATCAACTCCTTGCTGTCCCCTTTCCCTCGATACACACAATCAAAGATGACTCTTCATCCGAGGTAACACATTTTCTGTTTGCTGTGTTCAGTAATAGTTCCTCGTCATCATTAGTTCAATATTATGAGGCAGGATTTGTTAATTGAATACAAGTATATTGAGAGACTAACAGTCACATTCTTTGCATTTTATTGGTTAAGATCCAGATAGCGTGGGAAGATGTCCGTCTTCAGCTCCGCTGCTATCTGTTGGAGCGGCTGTCTACCCAAAGCCCAGCGACTAGTGGAGTGCCTTCCTTATCCATCACTCAACGAGTCCACTGCCTGCAGCAACTGTGCTTCTTGTACCCTGAGTGTGAAGTGCTCACTCATTACCAGGTAAGGGCTATTTGTGACCTTTATTTTGGAATCTAGCAACATTTATCTATGTAAATCTTTCTTTTATTTTTAAATGTACGTCATAACTAAAACAACAACGGTGAAGCACAGATTTGTGGGAGGACAGTAATTTTGTGTGCATTTGCCAAGTGGTTCTCGTCTTGATGTTGCCATGTAATAAATATGGAGAGGCATCACTGGATTTCCTGAAGCTGAATTGTATACATGCTGTGTTAGTCTAATAATATTCAGTGGGATATGCTCCCGGTCAGTCCAACGGCGCGCGCTCATCAAAGTGACACAACATGCAGGTGTACTGCATTATAAGGCGCTCCGTCCATTTTGGAGAACATGCGCCTTATGGTCGTGATAATACGATATTAATGCAGTGATGTAAAGTGTTGTCGTTTGGCTTCATCCATCCAGGGCTTCAGAGGCCAAGCCATGCTGGCTCTTCTCCACTCGGCCATGTCCTCCAGTCCAGCTGGTGTAACCGGCTTTGACAGAGTGACTTTTGCCTTTGGCTCGGTGGTCCCAGCTCTTACCCAGGCCCTCAGAGAAGACCTCCTCGTCCTTCCAAGAGTAGTTGAGCCGCACGCCATCGTGGGCTTCCTGAATGCATCTTACCTTCGCCCTGTGGCGAGTGAATTGTCCTCTCTAATGGAGAGAGAATGTGAGACAGCTTTGAGGGACAACACTATGCTCGGCAGCAAGATAAAAAGATACTCATCCAAGTCTCGAGCAACAGTTGGTAAGTACTATTTTACTCCTCCTTTAACATTGTTGGGTTAATTAACTTTATTTTCTGTCTCAATTGTCTGCTTCCTGTTTTAAGGTTATCTTTTTAGATGTGCTACATGGCTTTTTGCATCGTCAACTTTTAAAGATTTGTTCGCTTCCCCTTCTTTTTTCCACTACATTCCAGCATCCGCGTGTGAGGCCCTGAGCCAAGATCCTTGAAAGTGATTGTCAGTAACTATTCCCATCGTAATTGTTTTCCTCCTCCCTATTTAACTCCGTCTCCTCTCTTTACCAAGAAAGAGATTGGTGGAGCACCTCTTGGGTCAAGGCTCCTTCGACTCCAACTACTTCTAAACACTTTTAAATCACGCTTAATCTTCAACGGGAAAGGGCTTGCTTGGAAGACGATTGTAAGGACTGTGATACATACCCAAGGTCGAGCCATGACATTATTCTAATAACCTCAGTCCCTTTAGGACAACTTCATTCAGGAGTACATAAATGAGAACTTGAGCCCAAACCATTCTTCCTCTTCCAAGTAGTGTTATGGCCTTACAAGACAGAAAGAGTGAGAACAAAGAGTTGCTGCAATAGTTTTCTACACCGATTTCTGAGCGGTAGAAAATTCTGAATGTCAGTGTGATGGATGGCATTGACACTGATGTCATAGCCTGAGACTAGAGAAAAGTGTACTTTTGATACTTAATTCCCTGCATATTCCCTTTGTTTGTTTCATATTGACTTATTTAGGACTTGCTGACGGTAAGGCTATGCCTTGAAAAAAAATCTAAAGCATGTGAGCCATTGTTTACTTTTTCAAAAATTGTGCACATGTCAGTTTCCCTGTGGAACAGCGCGAAAAGCGTCTTTACATCTGCCATTCTTGGATAAACACGCCGGCAGCCTTACCTCGCCTATTCCCTCTGTCTCTCCCTCTCTCTTTGGTTTTTGCCTTCCCCTTTGCTTAAACGTGAGATGAGAGGAGGCAGCCAAGATAATTGGCCATGCGTCAGTCGGCCTGTTTGATCACGCAACGTAGCGAAGGCTACACACCTACGTGCCGCTCAACAAACCGTCAAATGTAGCACCGGAGGCAGAACACGGCTCCAAAGGGAACGAGGGACCTGTGTTGTGCAGTTTTGCTTGTGCTCAGTTGAGGTGTTTGTGTGCGCGTGTGTGTTTAACTATCAGCTGCAACACAGCTTTGAGGGCTACAGCTGGGGATTACATTTTGTGTAATCACCCTCCCCTTTCTTTTTCTCTTTCCCCCCAAAAAAGCTTGAGAACCCCCATGTTCACCACCCAAATGCCCGTGGCTCTTATTGAGCCACAGTTTGAACAGCAATGCATAATCTGCTTTCACACTTTACAGTCTATACTGTATGCTACGCCCATAATTGTCAAGACAATTATGGCTACGGGAACACAAAATGATTCTATTTTCATAAGCATCCAATGACTCTTTAGATCTCACTGTCCTCCCCTGCTGCGTTATTGTGTGTTCCTGCAGTGGAGGCAGGTGGTCGGTATATTTTGATAAGAGCCATGCCTGGGAGACTCTGCAGGCTCCCAAGGGAGCAGCGTTGTCTGTAGCATCAGCCACTGTCAAACTACTGAACCATTTAACAGCATTCAACAGAAAGATCTGCCATCTCTTTTTAACCCTGCTGCCTCAAAGGCAGGCACTGACATTGTACCTCGACAGATGTGAAGACAGGCTGCTCAGGATTTAACTTTTACAAGCACACTTCCCTCAGTCTGCGTATGTCCTTTCATGAGAAGAAAAAGGGTAAATATCCATATTCTCTATTGGTATAAACTTAGAAATGAGCTTATGTTTTGGGTAAAAAGGTGCTGATCCCACTATGTGGCGGTAATCAGAAAAGGGAGTCACAAATTTAGACCTGATGAATTGGCTGCCTGGAAAAATGCAGGTATCCTGCTCAAAGGTAAAAGTATACAGTATGTGGAACAAGAGCTAAGTTTGGCAAACGCAGACATGCTTGAAAGGGAATGGAGTCAGGTTTCCCAGTCAGGGAAAGTTAGCCGGTCAATAAATGTGCATTAGAGGAACTCGCGTCTCAACAAGAATCAGTGAACTGCAGTTACTCCAGTTTGTTACTAGGACATCCAAAGCATCAAGCTTACTTTGTCTTTGTTGTACATTTTCTGTTGTATACAACAAAATGTGTTTAATGCCATATTGTTGAAAAATAATTGTTATTATTGGGCTTTGGAAATTCTTTTGAATTGCTTTCTCTTTTCTAGCAATTTTAAAGGACATACCGGTGTCGAAGCTAGTTGTTAAAAATGTTATACTTGCTTTATGCTACTGCGCACATACTTAACACTTTTATTATAGTACTTACTATGAAAAATACTATTAATGTTTCAAATAAGGGGGACATAATGAAGTACTACAACACTATATGTAATACATTTAACTATAGGGGAAAAAAATTGCAATAATGATTTTTCTGTGGAAAGGAAAGTAATGATAAGAAATCTTTTTTTATTTGTTCATCCCCAAGAACAGTGGTGGCCAAACTGCTCACTCGACGCCTGGAGCGTCATCTTACTTAGTAAATCGCCTGATTGAGAATCATTTTACAATATATCTATTTAAAAAAACATCCTGCTGTTCTTCTGGTATCTACTGCACATGTTTTATAATTTGTGTTCTAATTTCCAGCTAATTTACATTACACCATATGGAATGTGCTTTGTTACAGCCCCAGCTGTTGTGAAAATAAATAGTTGTATTCTATTTGTATATCATTCAATTTCCAATTGGCATTTCAGTATGCATGAATGGTTACATGAACATCAAACACTTCATGTGTATTTTCTCTGCATGCACACATCTCAATTATTTCCGAACAATAGTCCGCTGGGGTGACGGTGGACTTTTAAAATTCTGTTCAAACACTTTGCAGCACCGTTCTGATAGACCTGATTTGAATTCCACTTTCACTAATTTCCCTGTATGACGAAGTCGGTAGCTCCCCATAGATAAAAATAAAAAAATGAATTGAGTTTGAATATGTACAACGAGCACATTCACCCCCAGCATACTCCCCCTTGCCTCCCCTCCCCTCGCCTTGCCCTCTGTCGCTCTGAACTCTTTCTTGGTGAAAGCGCAGCAGCCTATTCAGTGGGGAAAGAGGTTGTGTAGTGACGTGAGGAAGCTCGGCTGACTCGCTGCCTGGCAGTGGAGGTGCTTGTGGGGATTGAGGCTACTTGGGAATGGCGTTTGTTAATATTTAATAAGAGCAGCTCCTCACTAGATCATATCTCTGCCTGAGTTTATACACACTGTCAGCCGGAGACGTGCAACCGCAACCTGCCATGTAATTATGGGTAAGGAAAAAGGTTGGTGGGGCAGCGGCGGGGGGTGTGTGTGTGTGGTGGCGGGGGTATTCTGAGCAATTTCTATGTACACCTGAGCATGTGTGTGCTCATGTGTGTGCGCGGTGCTTTCGGTTTATAGATGGCTGTCTATCCTGTTGGAGTACGACAAGGCTGGTTTCAATAAGTTGAGTGAAATCAAAGAAAATTATCTTTCTCGACCCGTGGGGATCTGTATTATGTCTGCTATTTATGTTTGCCCTCCGTGTGATCACAATGGGCTTTTGTGCATTACATTTGAAAATGCTCAAGGATATGAGCGCTTTCCTGGTAGCTTCCATTGAGAGAGCAATGTCAAAAATGACTAGCTTATCGAGAGCAGCCCGCACGCTGTGATAAAGAGTCTATCTGGTTCACAGACGACTTGAAAATAATGCAGGCAAGGGCACGAAACAACCAGATTTTAATGAAACATTCCCGTAGCCAGACTGGGCAAATCCTTTGCGTTCTGCGTGCGGGTTCCCTGGGTCAAGTGGAGTTGGAGGAGAAATTGACAATCCCATCACACCACAAAGAGAAACAAGGACAGACACGTGATAAAAAACGTAGATGTCATCCACAAATATTAATCCCCGATACTCTAAACCATTTAAACCCTTTTTCCCCCACAACTTAATATAGGTATCAAGTATATCAACAGTACCCTTCTGTGAAGGACAAGTTGCTCCCTGCTGCGCCCTAGGTGGCCATAGCCCCAAGGACGGACCACCGGGGCTTGGGTAGCTGTGTTTATGTGTCAGCATCCATATTTGGGAATCACAGCTGGACGCCTCCCATAATAAGGCTGTCGAAGAGAGCAGTGGGCCGAAACTGACGAAGAGGACCCACAGGGCTTAGTGGGCCAATCCACTGTGGCTTATTGCCTCCTCACACACACACACACACACGTGCACTCATTCATTCAGAGGTGCACCCATAGTTCTCCGCTGGACACCCTGTGATATCATTGCGCAAGGTTGGCTTCTCAGCAGGACACGACAAAGGTGCGAAAAGCCGAAGATGGCTATTTTAGCCACTTTTAGTCTCCCAATAGAGTGTCAGAAAGGCTGCCAAGGACAGATCGGATCCTGTCCACGGCACCTAGATCAGCAGAGCACCAAACACAAATACCCTCAACATCCCCCGTCGTGCCAGAAACTTCACCGAGGCATCCAATCCAAGAAAACTCAGTGCAGCTCTGCTTACCTTTTGGCACTGACATCAGAGTAGGGCGTTGCACCTCTGGCGTGTATGAATATTTTTGCATGATAATGTTTCTGATTTAGACTGTGTAGGCTTTGAAAATATCTGTGGCTCTTTGCCCAGCCGAGCGTTTCGTGTCTTGGGCGAAGCGGGCAGTTATGATGGTTAGACCTGCTCTTATGTAACAGTGCAGAGTGGGTCGCTCTCAAACACATTTGAAGAAATTGTGTCTAAAATGTACTTGGTTGTTTATTTACACTTGATGTTTGATTCCAAAATACGTCATTTTATTTTACCAATCAAACAACATTTATTTCTGTTTAATAAGTTATATGAATTGATCTACTTCCCCTTGCCACGGTTGTAATACGGCTGGTATCTGTGAAGAAATTGATGTGATGCAAAACGCACCTTGACCTTTTATTGTGCATGATGGGATAAAATTCACTGGCCTTTTGAGCTTCTTCTACCTCATTGAATTACACCGTGGCTAAACATGCACAGGAAATCACCTGTAAAGTGCATGCATCCAGTGTGCTGGCTATATAAAAGATAGTGGGCAGTGTGGTAAGAGCGGGTCAGGCCAAAGTCCCCGTGGTCCGATTTACACATCCAACAGGCAGAATGAGAGGAAGAGCGAAAATGGGGAAGCGGGGGTGACATGCTATGCTGGAGAGAAATTAAATCAGTGGCCAAATTATTGCATGATTGCCCATTCCCCAAAGACTTGGGTATCATTTGGTAGAAAGTGTCTCATAATTGGTTTTCGGACATGTCAGACACATGCAATTCCCTTACTAATGGCTGTGTTATGAAGAACTGGGCCTCCTGGGTCAGAGAATGACAGAAAATAGCCAGACGGTAGAAAGCATGCTAGCCTCCTTTTTTCCCCCCTTCTCAGGTAAATGGGAGTGTATGAGAGGAAAGAGAGATGTGGGGAATGAGAGAGACTCCAAGAAGGAGAGTCTGTTGTGAGCTAAGAGGAAATGAAGTGGCAATAAGTGCAGCCAAAGGGGAAATGCTCTTCATCGTGAGTTTAATACATCAGTCTGGGGATTTGGCAGCCCGCCACACAGCAATTGTTTACCTTTTTGCTCACTGGTTGCATCTGCTCTGTTTTGTAAACGGCATTAAACCATTCGCCCGTAAACACCGGAATCAATAACAACTGCTGAGGGAATTCCCTTTTTCCCGCTTCTCTTCTTTGCTCTCTTTCCGTTTCCCTCTCACCCACCACCTCCCCCACTCTCTCCCTTCTGTCTGAGCTCCCTGCCAGTCAAGAGCAGTTTGTTTGTATGTGTGAGTGTGTTTGTATGATAGAGAATGGGAATATGCGAGTGTGTGTGCGCGCTATAGAGCTAGCGGTGGAACCCACGGGAGAGGCAGACGGGTAGAAGACTGATGGCTCGCCAAAAATACCTGCTCTGTTTGTTTGTTTGTTCTGTTTGTTTTACATTGTTGTCATCGGTAAAAGCTACAAACTGAGAGTGGACACACACACACACACACACATAGACGTTCTTACCCCTGCATTATGTCAGCTTCTGTTGTGAAATATAGGATAATATGGGGTGACATTGATTTTTGTCTGGAATAACATCATCACATTGTGTGGATGATCTCTCTTATTTAAACTTTTTTTTTTTTGCCTGCTTTCGGCAACAGCCCACCCTCATTGATTCTTGCTACTCTGACCTTTGGCTGAACCCATCTGCCTGCTCGTGCCCTGCGTCATTTCGCTCTCGGGGACACGCTGCTCACAATGCCGTATGACACACCTGGGTGCTTTTAAGCACACCCTCTCCATCAAGCTGCTTTGAGAGCTTCCATTTGCCCTCACTGTTGTGACAAAGGTATAATGAGGTTTAGATGGCAGTGTACTAGACAGCTATGGCTATAGGGCGATTTGGCTGGGAAGACAACAATAAATACTAATACAGCATGGGTAGCTGGAGGAGAGGTGGGGAAAGGGGCTCTGTTAAACATCAAGGTCATGGCCAAGTGGAGTATTATGTGCGTGGCTCAGGGAGGGTGCTAAATGGACTTGAATGCTGGGAAGCAAGCTAGCATGCTCCAGAAAAAGGTGATGACCAGCATAGGATGAAGTGGTGGTTAAAAGGATGCTACGCTTTGATTAGTGGTCAGGCTTGGGTAGCAATTTCCGAGAAGCCAGCCTTACTCCGTCTGCAACGTGTCCCTGCCTCATCCATTTTGGATTGTTTACGCTGAAGCGCCGAGGTGACGTGTTGGTGTCTGCACAAATAGACATGATTGGTGTTGCGTGCATGAATGTGCGAGATGGTGAGGCAAAGGCAAGCACGTGGGTGTCAGCCAGGTCACGCGTGTGCACATGCGGCATGCGCACGCCGTCCCACCGGACCCCATTACAGAAGAGTTGACGAGAAGTAGACTCATGCAGCTTAATTGCACAAAACACACTAATGCGGCTGCACACCAAATAATCATTCCAGTATTCACACGCGATTTTGTACATGCCTGCACACACACATACATAAATAGATGTGTACACTTACAATTGCAAACACCAACAAACTTGAGGTCAGGCTTTATTCCGTGGTGGCCACAGTCTGGTTTCAGTATGGCAATTATAATCCAAGAGTGACATGCGCGTATGCGTGCCTCTCTAAATTAAGTTATTCAAAATGACCAGCTCTACATGCACATAAACACAGTGTGCCCACAAACCCTCACAAACATAATCTCATAATCACGCAGACATCACGAGCGGGTCAAACCTCAAACGTGATTATGAGACGAACCCCTGGGGATAGTGTGTTGTCATATTGTCAGATTTTGTTTAACAATATGGCAACATTACATTAGGATCCAGGGGGCTATGATGTTACAGTTATCGGCTTCCCCCCCACACACCCTCTCAATCATCACAACACTTTGCGAGTCAAGGCTAATGCTGAGCTCATCCAGTCCCAGATGCCTTTGCAATGGAGCTCATTTAGGCAAACACAAAGTATTTGTGCATGTCTGCGAGTATGGCAACACATCTCCCCGCCACCCATTCTCCCGCTTAATGCGGAACATCCCCCGGGTGATGTGTTTGGCAGCCTCCAAAATGGGAAATCCATATTTGCCAAAGGGGTCATTGCCGGGTTAGGGGGAAAAAAAGTTTTGCACCAAGAGAGATGGATGTGCATGTGTGACTTGTCGGGGGTGCCAAGTTTTGCATATTCTCACTGTCTCTTTGTTTATGCGGTGCATTGGGAAAACATGAATGGGTCGATATTTATAAGAGGTGTCGTGCTAGGCAAGACTGCGGGTTGTGGGTATTTTCTGATGAGCGCATGTCAGAAACCTACTTTCATGAAATTGTTTATTCTTTACTGAACTGTAAACTTTAGCGCGGCTCTCAACTTCTCTGTATCTGTGTCAGTTAACAATCCACAAACACTTTTATTCTCTCCACAGCGCCAATGGAGGTTCCCATGAAAAGTAGAAGCTTCAGTTTGACCTCCCACCAGTTGAGGGCCTTAACACAGCTGGCCTGCACTCTGCTGGCCTATGAGAGCAACGTCAAAGAGATAGTCACCAACATGAGCTTCATTAATTGTACAGGGGAGGCTCCATGTGTAAAAGGTAGCGTGCCATATAATTCATGCTTTCTTATGTCTATATATTTGCAAATATGTGTCTAATTTTAATACCTGTTCTATTTTTTTATATTCAGAAGTTAACCCTACTGTTTTAAAAATAATTTAGTCATAAAAGTGTCAGGGCGGCACGGTGGGCGACTGGTTAGCATGATGGCCTCACTGTGCAGCGGTCGTGGGTTCGATTCCGGCTCCGGCCTTCCTATGTGGAGTTTGCATGTCCTCACCGTGCCTGCGTGGGTTTCCTCCGGGTACTCCGGTTTCCTCCCACATTCCAAAAACATGCATGGCAGGTTGATTGGTCACTCTAAATTGCCCCTAGGTATGAGTGTAAGTGCGGATGGTTGTTCGCCTGTGTGCCCAGCGATTGGCAACCAGTTGAGGGTGTACCCCGCCTACTACCCAAAGATATCTGGGATAGGCTCCAGCACCTTTGCAACCCTTGTGAGGACAAGCGGTACAGGTAATGGATGGATGCATAAAAGTGTCAATCCAGAATTTCCAACACTTGCCTCTTTTGTGAGCCTTATTGCAACTAGCTTAGAATGAATGAATTATTGACACCTACTGGACTTGAACCGTATCCATAAATGTGTGATTTAAGACAACGTTCTTTTTTGTTTAAAGCAGAATAAGTTTAAAATGACTCTCCCTATTCGTGACATTAAATCTGAAGGAAGAGTTCTACTGGCTTTATTCATCAGCCTTGGCAGAGGTCTGGGCTCTACTGAGTGCCATTCCGCCTGTCTAGAATGAATTTATTTTAGCTTGGAGTTTTCTCTTTATTATCCTTTCTCAGTTGAACTCTCAGAGCATAGAAATAACTGAGAGCTTTTTTGGTACATGCCATAATTTCCATAAAGGTTACATTTATAAAAACAAGACTTGCAGAAAGGCTCAATTTACTGAGAGGTAAACAGCCTTTAAAGGCCAGTTATCCAAGTCATTAATTCCGGGCAATCAAATGGCTTAATTACCAGAAATTCATTAAACGGGCTTAAAGGTCAAAAAGTGATGTGCTGGCTGCTTCCTCCTTCTTCCATTCCATGCACTCGTGTTCGCCTAAATTGCCTCGCCTGGGGTCTCACTCTTCGCCTACTGATTAGGATACTCTGGCCTTGATGTGCATGCTTTTTAATTGCAACCCAGCCCAACATCTTGTACTCTTGTCTCATGTCACCCCTCCACACATTCTCACACACACATCCCCTCCAGGAATTCCCCCTTCCAGACTGTAGTTTATGCCATCTGGGTTGAATTGGATTCTAAACCCTAAAAATTAGACTTGTAGCGGTCTCACTATTAGCCTCAACCACCTGTTCCTTGCCCCTTCCTTTGAGCTATTCACTGACACACTCTGGTTACCACGTCTCATTTTGACTAGTGGGTCAATATTGGGAATTACAGAATATACAGTTGCGTTCATGTTACACTGTGGGAATAAATCATAACGATCATGCAGTAGAAGTTCTGACCCCACACCCCCACACACACACACACACGCACCCCCGCACATGCATATATACATATATATATATATATATATATATATATAATACTTCTTTTTCATTTTAATAATTTTTTTCTCTCCCTCATGTAGGCATCTTGAAAAAGGGTAAAGAGGAGTCAGGAATGACAGGATCAGGCAAGACATTCACAATTCCAACATTTCACTCATCAGAGGTGAGTTATATTTTCTCCCTTTTAAGAACCTAAAAAGACTTTGATTGTTACACCTATTCAGAAGTGGGATGATGAAAGATTTGACTATTTTGTTGTTTTGAAGGTTCTGGAGTTTAATTGGAGGTCAGCCTTTAGCAGGCTGGTTCCTCATATCGCTCACTGTGTCAAAGTGGTGCTGGATGACGTTTGCAGCAAGAGTCTTCAGCAGGAGGAAACCCTCCATTCGATGGATCACTACTCACTCTTGCTGGAAACTTTAAGTGGACAAAGAAACATTCATGATGGCAACATAAACGTCACAGGGGACAACTTCAACACCTACTCAGTGAGAGAGACTCCAACCATGGTTGCTCAGGTACGCTTCAAGACTGGATAAACTCCTCCACTGCCCCTGCAGCCTCAGCACACCACACACTACTTGCTATTGAGATGGCATAAACCACTGCTGGTTACTAATTTGAGCAAACGTGTAAATGCGACGTTTCTGCCGCATCTATAAAAATACAAAAAATAAAACTACGTCAATTTGACTGTGCTTTGTGCTAGACTTGCCCTAGTCACAAAAAATAGGCCCCCGATTGTCTAGTCTTACCAAATTCACTCGTTTACAATATATTACATATCTTTGGGCTTTATTTAACTTGCATTCAGCTCACATATCCTTGTCCAGCGCTTGACTGTTGTGTTTATTCACACCTCTAAGGCACTGACAGTATTTGCGGCTCTCATTGCTTACGAGTGTCAAAATTTGCCTGCGCCCAGGACCTGTACAACACAATTACATGTAGGTCAACGTTTTCAAGATTAGAGGCTTTCAGCACAAAGGTTATACATGCATGCATTTGCATTCAAAAACACAAGACAGGCAGCCGAGACCAGCCTGGCTGGTTGCAATCATGTATACTGTATATATGGTATATTTGACTATACACGAACATGTTCAAATAAGTAGTTGATTAATTGAATAAAAGTTGGTTCTTGCTTTTCCCAAACGACTCTGAGCTTCTTTAGTACAGGCAGGTATTCATAATCTGTCTTGTTTTGCCTTCTTTTTAAAAGATATGGCTCCTTAGAATTTGCTTGTCAAAGGCAGTAGGAAGCACATGAAGTAATATGTAATTCCCTGCAATAAAATAGAGTACTGTTCAAGAGTTTAAAAAAAAGAGGATGTGTTTGTAAGTGTCTTCATTTGGCATCGGTAGTTAGCGCCACAGGACTAATGCTAATACCGCAGCGAAATTGTTTCATCCTAATCCTGCTGGTAAAAGAATAGCATTGTGTCAAGCATAATAACTTTTTTTCAATCATTTCCTCCATCGTTCTGTCACAAGACCTATTTACTGTAGCTAAAATGTTTCATTTGAGCTTTTTCTGTTGTACATCAATGATTGATTGATTGTTATATTATTGTGAGTCATTTTAAGATTACATATTGTGGTTAGGTGAAATTTTTGCGGCATTACTTATGTGATTTCTAATAATGAGGACCATTTGCTCCATTTCAGTAAATATTCTTTAAACCTGAAATAGGGCTAGATTATCTTTTTCTCAACATCTGTTACCATGCACTTAAGTGTTTTGTAATTCTAACCTGAAGAAGCAGAGTATCACATTCTTTAATATGCCAGTTTGAGTTTCAATCTCTTCCCTCAAGTGTCCTTCAGCAAGGCAGTGAAGTCCTGAGCGTAATTGTGTGAGTCATGAGTTTGTAATAATAATAAGAACAATATAATAAAGTGCTTTTATGATTGCTCGGTTCCATCTTTTTTTTTCTTGCTCATTATGACTTGTTCTGTTTATGTTGATCTAACTGTGTCTTTTCCTTCTTTTTTCCCTCAGTTTTGTGTTCCAGTGGTTGCTGAGCTGGATGCCTTGCTACCCTTGGCAGCTGCCTGCAGAGACAGCTCTCTGCTGGAGGTTCGATCAAGCTTTGTGGAGGCATGTAGCCGCGGAGCGTTAGCCGTGCTGGGACGTTTAGAGCAGAGAGCCTTGGAAGTCCCATCCACTCTACCTGTGAGGAACCTGCCTGCTCTGTTGGCCACCTGCATTTACGTCCACCAACGACTGGAGCACTACCATGCACAGCTGAAGGACTCAACCTCTACTTTAGCCAAAGTGTAAGTCACAAGTGGATTATTCTTTTTTGTAATTCATCTAGTGCAGAAAGGTTAGGGAAAAAAGGATACATTTATGATTAAAAACCAAGGGTGCAGAGTTTGAAAGAGAATGAAAATGACTGACAAGTGGTAATGACACCCATATTGTGTCTACATCTGGTGAGTTTTTATGCCTCATAATAGCCTGTTAAACTCTGCCCTCCACATATCCCCTCCAAAGGCATCTTGGTTGCCCTCCGTGCTGCTGTTTCTCCACCTCTGGCCCTCTATACCCCTCCACTAACATTTGGCCTGTTCCCCTTCTGGGTCGTAAAGTACTTTTCCTCTCCTCACCCCCCCCCCCCCCCCCCCCCAGCTTCCTGCACCCCTGTTAAACTCTCACCTCTTTCTGGAAAGTATCAAAGCAGGCGGATTTAAAGGAGACAATATGTCACACTAAAAGTTTACAATAAATCATGTGTGTTTTTATTATTTTTAAAGTGCTGCAATTTACAGAAGTGTTTTGCCCCCCTCTCTGCCAAGGCACCTAAGTCTGCTACCTGTCCAGAAGTACCTGCACGCCGTTGAGGCCTTGAAAGAGCAACTGAGCAGCTATTGTATCCAAGTTTGTTCCACCTGTGTGCTTCAGGATGCGGAGAGCCACCACTGGGCTGACACCAAACCCTTTTATGAGGTCAAGTATGGTAAACTGAATGCAGCAAATTGGACTTAAAATAACTATAAAATCTTTAATTGACTGTTAACCACTGTTATAGAAAATTACAAAGAATAAATAATATACTTACGTCTTTCCTATGCAATGTGCTAATCTGCAAGTTTGAAGCCTGAACAATTTTTTTACAGAATGTTTGGCCTAAGTCTAAATTGCACAACTTTAAATTTTAAAAGTAAAATATTTAATGCAAAACTTGAAACGGGCTACAGCCGTTGCATTAAAACAGAAAAAAATGCTTCCGTAGAATTTTCTCATCTTAGTGTGGATTTTATTTATTTTTTTAACCTTGTCATCCACACCTTCTTTTATTCATAACGTTGTTAAAAGTACAGTCTTCAGTACATTGCCATGTGACTCAGCTTCTGTAGGATTTCAGGAACCCTCTGGAGCTTTCCTGCGTCTTCTTTTCATTTTCCCGTTCATTCCCAGCTCCTCTTTCTCACCAAACCTTCTACTATGAACTTCCTGAGAACATCTGTGGCTTCCATGCTACCCCAAGGGCTCCTGGGGTTCAGCTGTCTGAAATCTGCAGTCTACAGTGGGACTGTCTGGAAAGTAGCAAAAGGGCCCCTGTGACTACCCTACCTTCATGCCCTTAAACCAATCGAAACCTCCCCTCTTTCCTTCTCTATGCTGCTTTTACCTCTTTGTTCCTGCCTGCTTCTCTGGGTCAACGGTGTCGGGCAGACCTGCTGTGCGCAGGTGTGCGCTTTTGTTCAACCATGCCTGTGTGTATTTGTGCAGATGAGTGCTTGTGCGGCTGTGGAGAGCCACATCTTACAATGTGCGTTGCATTTTGTGAGTGTGTGTGTGTGTGTGTGTGTGCGTGCGAAGATGAATGCATTTCTCTCTCCGTGCCTTGGCCCTCTTTGAGCTCTGTGCACCTTTTCCAACTTGCGCTCACACTCTTTCTGTTGTCCGAGAAAATCGTATTGACACATGGATGATTGGTTGACAAGAAAATATTTGATGTGATTTATTAACACCATATGTGTACCGAGAAATACTGACCGAAAAAGGATTAACTGAAGCCAAAATGCAAAACTTCATTGAAGAAAGGTTTTTATTCATCTAAATGCTACATCCGAACCTGCGCATATGCTCGGAACTGCTCTTGGATCCTGGCGTCTGGATTTGTTCTCTTGGGTCCACAGGCAAAGGATGGTTGCTTAATCCCGGACACTGAGCCCGGTCACGCTCCCATCAAACACAGATCCCTAAGTGACTTGCTTCAGGGAGAAGAGGGAGAGAGAAGGAGTAAAATATGAGGTCGATGAAGTGAAATGGGAAGAAAATGAGAAGGTACTAACCTGAGGAAGTGGAGCCGTTTTGACAGGATGTCAGGATGGTGCGCCATGTGGAATACAATGGCTTATTGTTGGACCGTAAAGATGAGGAGTCTCCTCTCTAGCCTTGTTCTCATTCTTCTCAGACAAGGTTTCAATTTCCCCCCTTCATCTTTTTCAATGTGTGAGCATGATGTGTTCTCCAGTTCAGGTCGAAAGGCCCAGTGGGAGAAGAAACCAGGTGCAGAGTACAGGTGGCCTGACCACTCTCATTCTCTCTTTACTCTTCTTTGTTTTTATCTCCTTGTTTTTTTTTGTGCTTATGTGTCACTGTCAATGACCATCTCACGATATATCTTCATCTCTTAACCTTGATTTTTCTCCCACAGGGTGAGCGCTGTTCCTTCTCAGTGCAGATGTGGTTCTACTTCCTGTGTGGTCTCCGTAGTGATCTGTGGGCTGTCCTACCGCCGCACTCGGCCAAAGAGTTGCTGGGCCAGGTGCTGTCGGAGACGTTACAGGTGCTGGTGCAAAGATATGCCAGGGCCCAGCCGTCATATAAGAGACACATGCAGATAAGGTACAGTACATACGGGCACCTTGTTTTCAGAAGTGTGGTCTCGAAGTTGTGTTTTCATCAATGGTGGAAGCAGGCGTTTGTCAAAAGAAACTTGATAACGTGAAATGTTCTGCCGTTGGAAGAGTGTGACAGCCATAAAGCGTCTCAAACTGAGCTGCAGTCAAGGACAGGAAAACGTCTTGCCAGCCAGGTGGCAACTTTGTAACTCTACTATGATGTCATTGGACAAGCCATGGACAAAGAATTGAGATGCTTACAAAAACTGCAATGCTTGAGCTGTCAAATGCTAATAGCCTCACTTCTGTCCGAATGATACCTGTAACGAAATAAAAATATATCGACTTTTGGGACCCCTATATCTGTATTATCTCGCATAGTTTTGTAGTAATATCTAGACTCTCATTGGTATCACCTTTTTTTAAAATTCCCGTTTATACATACATTTAACCATTTTTTTTCTATTTCCTTTCTACATGTACAAGATGTGACATCACAGCAGTTCTGCTGTTTGTTGAGCACCTGATGTGGAGCGTGTGTGAAACTCCCGAGGCCTTGTTCCGCCGCGACGCTTCTTTAGCAATCACCATAATAGCGGGCGGCGCCGACTGGCCGTACCAGATACATAGCTTGTGTGAACAACTCCTGACAGTCCTCGTTATTGGCACGGCACCGCTAACTCTGTTGTATAGGTTTGTATGTTGAGAGACGTTTGCTCAAATGTCGTTGTCCAAAGTTAATGTTTGAACGCTTTCTTTTCCAGAACATTTCTGAATAACGATGCACGGGAGTCAACGCCACGGCAGTTGGACAGGCCTGTGGTCCACTGGCTTAACGCTCTGGAACCAAAATTCTACACAGAACAAGCCGTACAGTATGTATTGAACGCAGTATGATGTAGTGCAATTGCACTGCAAAAAAAATAACTAAAATTATAATCATATTCGTGAGTTAATATTGTAAATCTCTGCGTGCCCATTAAACAACAGGTGGTGCAGGCCTTGTATCACATTACCGGTGTACCTAAATAAAAAATGTTTCTGTGGAGGTTCCAGCCGCATACAAATATTCACATTTACACCTGATGCATGCAGCACGAATATGACAATGCAAGCTATAAAATAACCCTCGCTGCTGACACTGATTTGGTTCATGCTGATGCTTTATGAGGGTGTTACACATCAGCCATCGACCGTATACCGTGTTGTGTACGTGTACATGTGATCATACCTCCGCGCGTGTCTAGTTACTAGTGTGACCTCCAAGGTGCAGTCAATCACTCACCCCCTCACCCTTGACTCCCCCCTCCTCCCCTGTAATCTCCCTCGCAGCCAGAGGTGATGTCACTGCGTACTGATGGCGCACAAATCAAACTAACCCACGCACTTGTGCTCCAATGTGCTAGCGAGCGGGAATTAGTTTATTTTTATGACCTTTTTATTTCTTTACTCCCACCTCTTTGCATTGTGTGCGACGGCGCCAGAGGGGCCTGTTGGTGGTCTGAAGCCAGACCCGCTACATACTGGACCGGGACTCTGAGGCCAAATCTTTCCTTAGTGCATAAAAAAAAGAAGAAAACAAAACACTAATGTTTATTAAATGAAACAATAATAAAACCACAAAGTGCATGAATAAACCTTCCAGACTTAGAGGTTTTAAACAAAGTACAGTGGTGCCTTAACATAGTATAAATTTAAGTCATTTCTTGACCATGCTTTGAACTCAAGACACTTGTTTCACAAATGTTCTTTTCTGTTGAAATCAATGGAAATGCCTTTAATGCCTTTCCTGTCTCCCCAAAACAACCTAACAAAAATTTGCGCGGCATCAATAATTCATTGAGTCTCCTTCAGGAATGTGCGACTTGGCCACTAGGGGCAGTATCATACAGTCTTGCTGACACAACGTAACAGACTAGTTCAAGTGGCTTAATTATTACAATTTTAATAGTTTTGTATTCTTAGAGGATAAAGAATATATGCATGTGATTGTAATATCTGTCTGCAGGTGTTGCTACGCAGTTTGAGTTCAAATATCTGTTGAAGTTTTGTAATGCTGCCACGTCTGTGTGTGCGCCTGCGTGTGTGTGGGGGTGTGTGTGCGCGTGCGGGGGTGTGTGTGTGTGTGTGTGTGTGAGAGAGCTGTTCCGTAAGCCAACTCTGCGCCATAGCCGACTAGATTTATCAGTGCAGTTAAAAGAGGATTTCTTCTGGATTTGCGGCTGCACTGACATCATAAATTGCTCTGTCAGATGGAGGCATAGTTTGCCTCAGTCAAGCAGCAGGGTGCACCCTGCCGTAGCTTTCCAACTCAAATAGAATAGTTAATTTCTGTACAGACGTCCCCTGTGAAGCCTCCCGCCTCCTTGCGCCTCAGACAAACTGTTTCCATGCCTTCCATTAGATTTTATTGAGATGTATAAAGTAGCATGCAAGCGCACACATATTCGCACACGTCAGCGTGCCCTCGCACTCGCAAGCGTACCCAACCACAAGCATACACACCGAGTGGTGTACACACGCACGTTTGCACACACCAAGGATACGGCTCATTACCCACAGCTGGCTGCAGCCTCTTGGTTATACAAAAGATGTAGGAGGGGGGGGGGGTTGTGCTGTATATTCATGTATTTGGCTGTCTCCCAAATGTTAATTTGCTTTTAGCTGGCCACGATTAGAGCTAATTCCTTCCCGGTGCAAATTATAAATACAAGCGAGAGTGAAGACATTTGCTGAGTAGGCTGAGGGACGCTCAAGGATCCTAGCCTTGTTGCATTTATTCAAAGTACACTGGTACCTTAAATGTTGAACACAATTGGTTCCAGAACTTGAGTTTTAGGTGTTTTGTAGCAACTTCTCTCAGAGGAAATAATTTGTCATTTAGCCTTGATCAAATTGGGTTGCAGTTTTGGTAAAAATAATCCGGCGGGTTAGATTTGTATGCTGATGAAAACTAAAACTTGAATGATGATTGCGAAATTGCAGTCAGTGTTTTTTCTAGCATGAGAAGTTTTTCTCCACGGCTGACTCTCCAGATGAGCAAAAGTCCACTGATTGGCTGCAATAAGATTATAGTAAGAAGAGCTGATTACGATTGGACTCATCTACAACTATGTGGCAGCTTGTTTGTACCATCGAATTTGAAACAATGTGGTGAGAGGTGTGTGCAGCTCCCAATATATCACTACTATCAAGACCTGAAAACAAAATTAGCATAGTAGGAATTAAGGGGATACACGTGTTGTATGTTCTATTTCGTTTCATGCTGTCCTTTTTTTTTTAGTTTTTAAAGCCATCCATCGTCTTAGTTTTTTCTTTGTTTGTTTTGCATAAATACGCATATTTCATGTTTTATGAAAACAATGGTCATACAGCTCAAAAACCTGATACGCAAACGTGATATAGAAACACTGAGATCTTTGATTTCTGTCTATCTAATCCACTATCGTGAAGCGTATTCCCTCCTTTGTTGCCTCTCACCTGACACTGCAGAACTGTCAACATGCTTTTCCATCTCTCCGCTCTCAGAGATGGCCTTATGGGCCAGGAAGCCTCTGCATGTCAGCTGCGGCTGCTGACCTCTGACCCTGGAAGCAATCCCAGGTTGCTACTGCGAATGCTGCTTCACAGAGACTGTCACCTGCCCCGTATGCTCCTGGAAAACTCTTGTAAGTCCTCTCTGTTTTTTTTTTCCACATGAAGTTTGACACTTGATATATTATACGGACGAAACAATATGTTTTAAAATGAGATTTGGTGCACATTACCGAATAGTCTGGGAACTAAGCTCTCAACTTTTACAGACATTAGATGATCTCCCTCCCCATTTTATTAGGTCATCATTATCATCTTTGCCATCATCATCATCGTCATCATCTTCACCTTGGTCATCAGCGCCACTAAATCAATAGCGTGCAGTAATAAACACTCAACAGACCCGAGCAGAGCACATATGCTGACCTTTAAAGATTTTGCATTCCTCCTCCTCTCCCCTGTACTGGCAACAGTCTAACCTTTAAAGACTGTTGTGCACTCGCACATTAATTCCCATTATAGTGACCTCATTAATAACAACTCTCACTGTGACGTTCTCTTCGTCGACTTGAGAGTCTGGCTCCGAGGCGCTGGGATGCCTCCACTCCGCGTCGTATATCAACGCAGGAAGCGCTGACTCTTGCATGTTATCGCAGTGACGGCCTAATTAAGCGAGAAGTGGGAAGACAGAGGCTTGACTGAAAGCTTGCACTCCCATAAGCATCTGTGCTCGCTTTGTGTGTGTATACAAATTGAGGACAAATGGAGAGAGAAAAAGACGCACAAGGTGGCATATCAAAGCGTTAGGTCACCACACACTGCCAGTTTCTTCACACTCATATTTAGTTTGTTTCTATGGAAGTCTAACTCATCTTTAGAAGTCAAACTCATCTTCTTGTATGGGGGACGTGGGTAATATTGTTTGAGTATTTGGTTTTATCTGGTATTCATGGGCCTCAACAGCCTCAGTAGGATATCAGGAAGGGCAATTCACAATAATATTTTGTTCTAAAGTTGGCTGCATGGAAAAAAGTTGGGACTTTTGAACATTTATGTGAACAACACCACAGATGTTACAAGAAAACAAGTTCCTTTTGTGTACTGAGGTAATAATAATTACCTGTCTTCCCGACATGAAATACAAATCAACGCGCTTAAATATGTTTTAGGTTCAAATATTGTAAAATGGGGGGCACGGTGGCCTCACAGTTCTGTGGTGATCAATCCAAGATGTGAGACACTCCAACTCACCCTTGACTCTAAAAAGGAAAAGAGCAATAGAAATTGTTCACTTAAGTATAAAAGCATTTCAAGCGACACTAAAAGTCAACTAATTACTCTGCATTACTTTTTACGTAAAATCCTACTAAAGTCTCCCGAGTGCAGTGTTTCACACCCTTATTCAAATAACTGTCATCTCTGACAGACCGCTGGATGTCTGCCACCTCTGGAGCAACGGGCCTCCGCTCAGCAACCCCTGTCAACTTAACACACACCCTTCGTACACAATCTGTGTCACGCGTATAGACATCTATAGGAGTTACACACACACACACACACACCTCCATCAGCCCTGTGCTTCGACAGCTCCCCCCACAAGGACGCCCTGTCAAAACCTCTTCCCTTTCACTTCCTGTCTCCATGTGCAGTACATCCCACAGCCAGGGGGCTTTGAAATCTGCTTCTCTCTTTTTTTTTTCCCAGCCATCGAACACAGATGTGAGGTTTTCTTCCCTTTCTCATCCACAATGCCTTTTGTTCGTCCATTCTGTTAACACGTGTCAGGATGAGCCTTGACATTTTCAGTTTTTCTTTTTTTTCATTTTCCTGTAAAAGGGGAAAAAAATCGAAATGCTGTTTTGTACGATATATATCATATCAATCCTACTGCAATGAGATTTTTTTTTCCGAGGTAGTTTTCCTTTAAAATGTAAATGTAAATCAGAAAAATATCCATGAATTTGGCTTTTATCCTTTTTTAAGTGTTGTCATTGTGGATAATCGTCTATGAAATGTTTAAATTGTGTATAAACTACTCCTTGTTGTGCGCAGGAATATTTTATTCTTTGTGTATTTACAATGAAAGTTTTTAGAAATGGAAAAAAATAGATTCGAGGCCTCATTTATGCTGAAAAATGGCAAGGCGATGCCCTTTCAAAGATCTTTAAAAAAGCAAAATGAAGCAGCAAGATTATTTTACTTTCTTTGGAAAACTTTATAAAAATTATACCTTCAGTATAAACATGTTTCATGTATATTTTCTATTGTTTACTGGCTTTAAAAGTTATTTAAATGGGACTTTTTTATTGACAAAAAATGCAGTTGAGTTATAAGGAATATGACTTGAATTAGGAGAATGAAGTTTACATTTTTGGGAGAATCGCTACGTAACTTAGCAAGAATCAGGCCTACTAGTACAAGAAGAAAAGTCGTTTTCATTATTATAAGCAGAGTCATATGCTGTACCAGTATGACAACAAGAATGTTACATATCGTCAATTAGAACAGAAGATCTCCTTATCAATTTTTGAGTATTTCCATTCACCAGCCAAATCGATATAAAATAAATAACAAATAATTTAATTTCCCATTGTTTTTCTTTCAGATTTTTGCCAGGAGAGCCCGCTTGAAATATCAACTCAGGAACGCAGAGCAGGAGATGCCTTCATCGTTGCACTTTTCAACATTTGTACCTGCCTGAATGACACCCCCAAGGCCTTAACTCAGGTCCTTCAACCATACCTGGAGAGTCTGCATGTATGGGAACATCTCTTCACTCTGGCAGGTAAAGTAACCTCCGGCCATTGAATAAAATGAATGACTTTCCTCCACAAGGTCCTGTCTTTATTATCGCCACGTGAATGCTTCTATATGTCATTTCTAAAGGCTCCGTCTGTAGTTCTGCGCTCTCCGTCAAAGCTGTACTTTACTCTGTGGCCTGCATAAAAGGACATTGATGGCAGAGACTTGACCATATCATTTAAAATGTCAAACACTTAAAAGCTTGCTGCCCCGCTAAGAAGATTTGGATATTTTTCAAGTGCGATTCTCAAGATGGCTTGTACAGAAACCAAAATGATCCATTTGTTTTGTTTTTTCTTCACATTTTGATTCAAAGCTATTGATGGTAGCCCGGTCGAATGGTAACCAGTGCAGGCAGACCAAAGGAGGGGCTGACAGAGGGAATACATTAAATCCAGATTGAGAGATTTGCTCAATGTCATCCAACCATCAGTTATTCCCACAGGCTAATTAGTTCAATTGTTGGATTGTGCCAAATCATTGCAATGCACTTTTTGGTTTCAAGAGCACTCCGCCGATCCTGTTCGTGTACCAGCTATTCAACCGTGGGAACAATCATAGATTACACGGAGAAGTTTCACTACTTCTCCTCTCACACTATAGTAGCAAGCGGTTTCAAATCAATACACGAGTCGATACAATAGCAGAGGGTGCAAAGTGTGAAAACTAAGTGACTTTGAAAAATAGGTCTAGGTCTCACCTGCCTCGGCGCAGTGCCTCGTCAAACAGCTATATCATTTTGTGTTCCGCTCCAGTCTTTTTCTCTGGGTCTGAGGTCGCACATTTGTTAGACGTCCCATAAGATTTCACGGCACTTCCAATACTGCCAGCATACTTTATCTGTCCCGTAGCCTTTGCTTCTACAGCGGCTGCTACGGGAAATTTATGGCTGCCATACAACTTCATGCGGTAGCTTCGCAGCTATCAATATGAGCCGGATATGAAAGGGCAGAGCAATGGAAGACGTACTGTACGGCACCTTGAGAGGGTACTAAGACTTTCACCGTCGGGCCACTGAAATTGATTGAAAACATCTGAATGTGACCGGTTATTACTTGCTTTACGACAGACATTTTAGCTGAATATATCAGCAATCTAATTCCTATAGTTGACATTTATGTCAAAAGTAAAGTTGTGACATGATAAGAAAGTGGACTGTCTCAGTGGGCTCACAATAGTTGTCGTAATGCCAGTGTAGCATGAATCCAAAGGGGAATTCACCCTTGGTGTCAAGTTTTGGTGTGTGCTAAGTTTCAAGACAGGAAAAGAACAAGGTAAGTTTTAGTAGTAGAAGTTGTAGTGGTCATAAATTTTGAAATTTTGCTGCAAGATTTCACTTTTCTTGCTACTCCGCTTGCACCTTGCTGCGGGGTATCAGGTCTTATCACCCCACCCCGTCGGTTTATTGAATGCACTTGTTTAGATGCCATGCATACTACGCATACAAATAACGTCACAATCACCAATTTTGATGACTTGGGTCTGTTGGTTTAAACTTGAAGGTTGCATCGTAGGCATTGGTTATTTTTTTTTTTTATTTAACCTTTATTTATCCAGGTTAGGCAATTGAAAACAGATTCTCTTTTGCAATGCTGCGCTGGCTGCGGACCGTAGAGCATAACAATGTATAATAAAAGGAAATACAAATGAAGATATTTTCAGCAAAGTGTACAAAGTCATTTCTTAGGAATAATTAGGGCAGGGCTTAAAAAAATGTATATTTCGATTTTAATCGATTTTCCGTTTCGTAGCCAGATATAGATTCATAAAACCTTATATTGATACTTTTAAAAACGTCTTTTTCCCAATAAATGTCGATGATTTCACATGTCACACGAGATACCTCCTCTTACCTAACTGTTAAATGTGAATACATTACAGATGAGAATTCCCATGAATGAATATCAACGTGCTTGACGTCATGATCACAGCGTGCATGAATTCACTAACTACAAGCTTCGAACGTAAACAAGCTGCTGCAGTCCTTCAACAAACAAAAGTTCATCCGTGAAGACAGTCCACAAATCAGCTTCAAAAGCATATCATTTTCTTTTTCTGCCAGAAAAAACTCAGAAAGTTCCCGTCGTGGTCGACTGTATCAGGGCAATAGTCACCAAGTCTACCAACACACTTCTGACTCACCTGGTTACCATGGTGACCGACTGGCAGGCCACAGAGGAGCCCAGCGGAGCCTTGTTAGTGAGCGTTGTTCCCGAAAGTGTCTTGGCTAAAGTGCCCAAAAGCTGGAACTACATACCAGTGGAAGCACGAGCAAAGGAGACTGGGAAGGGAGACTTTTCGACTAATAAGAGTAAGCAAATAAAATAGCCCTGGTTTTATTGATCCCATTCATTTATAATTAATACCATGCTTATAAATCTTTCCTGCAGCTATCACACCCCTCGCCTTTCAAGCCATGTCCTTCATTTTCACCAACCTGCCGCTAGTTGTGGCATCCTTACCTCTCCCCATCCGCTATCTCTTTCAAGCGGCGGAGAAACACCTTTCCCAGCATGCCCGGCAACTGCGCTCGATGGGCCTGTTAGTGTGGTCCTTGTTCAACTGCCTGATCCACAGTCTCGGCGACCCGCACGCACTTGAAGGAATCAGTGTGCTAGCCCTGAACTGTCCGGCCAAGGATCGCCTGGCGCTTTTGGCTGAGTGTCTGCAGGCTTCAATGGGGATGCAACAGAAGGTGAAGGTTTGAATAAGAGCCATAATGAGGCTCTTTTTGACACCAGAGTGGAGAAGATATCATTACTCTCTGCTTTGCTGTGGTTGTTCCGGGCTAGTTAATTCCAAAGAGAAAGTGGTAGCCTCCTGATAAAGTGTAACTAATGATTATTGTATGAAGCCATGTTAGGTGAAATGAAGTGAAATTGTGTACTTTGAGTGTGTTTCGTGCATCCGACAGGGCGTACCTAAACCCACCGTGCACAAGGTGCTGCAGGCTCTGGAGGAAAAAAGACCAAAGTGGATGAACATGCAGCTGCAAAAAGCCCGCAAACTCTGCATAAACAGGTGAGGGGTCAACTGGAGGTATTTAAACAGAGGTCAAGATCAAAATGGCGTTAGTGTTCTCTAATGTGAGCGTGCTCATGCATGGGAGACAGCGTAATCCATCACTCGACTTGGAAATGTTGAATATTCACGCAGGGTAGGATTATATTCACATCATTTGGTTGAATAAATGATTTTTCCACGAGAGATTATATGCTTGATGTATTAAAACTAAAATTGTAGTTGAGGCCTGGTAGTCAATGACAGGGGCTGTTCACCAGATCTATTTGAGATTCAGGGAATTCAGCGGAAGCTTCTAGGTCAACCTCGATCCATTCCAGAATTCTGGACAACTCTTTTGATTTTAAGTTGTTACACTGATCTTAATGGTTTTATTGAGGTGGAGACAATTACGAACATTTCGAAAGCGCAGTCAGTTTCAGCACAAACCTTCAAATGACAAATGTTAGGAAAAGTCGACTAGAACATCTCAACTTCATTTGGGCTAACAAGTGGCACTTGAAATGGTGGCAAGTGTATGCTGACCTTTATTTCACACTTTGGTGTTTATTTTTGACTCACCCTCTCCAGAAGATTTATTTTTTTCTTTCAGTTGAGTTAGGTCACATTGACGACCCCTGTGTTAAAGTCAAAGTGAAAGATCAATGCGTCTCAGTTTTTGTGGGACATGATGACAAGTGGACTGCACCCTGACCTGTGACTTTTTGCTCTGCGCATTATAGCCAGAATCATGTTGACACCTATGTTTGAAAACAAAATAAGCAGAACCGTAACGCGATAATCAACGTTCATCTGGGATTGGTATTTTATTGACAATAAGAGGGACGAAGATGGGCGTATTTGAGGGAGGTGGTAAAGAGAGGAGATGGGACACCCTGTGTGTGAGTGGGGGTGTGTGTGTGTGTGTATTCACGTATGCGTTCGTGCGTATGTTGGAGGGTGAAAAGGAAGAGTGATTATGTATCACCTGTCTGAGACGTTCAGTAAGATCATTACTATTCATTAAACTAACCTTCACAGGGAAGTGACGCCTAGCTTGTAAACACTCCCAATACAATGTCCAAATCTTGTGTGGGGGGGTGTGCGTGTGGGTGTGTGTGTGTGGCAGATAGAGACTCCCCCGAAAAAAATAACTCCACTCACTAACACCTCATATGTCTGCACGCTGGCGCATAAACACAATCGTTTAAAACGTCTTTCAAAAAACATATGCCCTCCCAACCCGTTGCCCGCTTTCCTTTACCATCTTAACTCCGCCCCTCCCTCTTGTAGACACCCACCTTGTCTTTGCAAAGTAATTTGTAGAGGAGAAGATTATTGTTCTCCATCATGGTGACCCTGGCTGGGCTGACGGGATGCATACACAGATGAAGATGAATGCAGTTATTCCTTGGCGGAGGTCTGCCTCTTTCAGGGCACATTGGCCCTAATGACATGATTGATAGGCTGTCCCAAATCCGGAGGGGCCCTCATTAATCACCCCGCTGACTGAATCCAATCATCTGCTTCACCTGCACAGTGATGGACAGGAAAGGATACACAGCGCAGGTGCTGACACGGATGCACAGCCACCGTCCCAGACGACACGACCGCTGGGGACGGCAGGCGAAAGAATGAGGTGGTGTTGTGGACCGGACGGACCCCCCGCTTCCTTTGCCACCCTCAATGTCAAGTAGCCAATGACTGGCTGACAGGCTGCACTATTCCTGCCTTCTTATAATTACAAAGTGGGGTGAGTTAGGGAGAGAACAATGACGGGAAGAAGTGTATGCGAAGGAGAAGATTTGATGGACGGTCGCGGGACATCCATCTGTATAAGAAGGCTAGGAAAATGATGGGGGCATTTGTCAGGGCTGGAGGACTGTACATGCGTGAGGACCTTGACACACAATTACACACACACACACGCACACACGTAGGCAGGACATGCTGAAGACACGCACAAATCAGTTTTAGTGCACCGACATCCTTCGCTCCAAATTCCCGACACGTGTTTTGAAAAAAGTTGTGAAAACAGTGCAGGCGATCCGCTGTCAGTTCAGTAATTTGTTTTCTCCCCATTCGCTGACGATTTACATGGGAGCAGTTCTGCTGTTATGTAATGTTTAACTCTTATTTAAATTGTAATTTCAAGGGATTCTATTGGTACCACTGAGGTCCCCTAAAGAATCACTGACTAAAGTGCAGTTCAGTTGAACGAGTTGACCTTTTAATCAACACATTTGCTCTTAAGAACTGTTTGCTTTTACATTTTTATTTGATTAAAATGATTGAACTTTTACCTACACTACATTTTAAATGAACCATATAAGTATATATTTTTAAATGTTCCTATATTTAAGTGCGGTGTTCAAATTGTGCATAAGGTAAGCACTGGATCTAAAATAATCCATCCATCTATTGATTTTCCACACCATCTATCCTGTTGGACCCTATCCCAGCTATAAAGTAGAATTTAGGTGGTACTTGGTGTAAAAATCTCAAGAACCAACGTTATACATGCGTGTGTCACATGTCACAAATATTGCCCTTATTTAGTTAAATAAATGAACCGAAATATTTACTACTGAATATGAGGTGGGGCATCTCTCCAAAAAGACTAAAACTACCCAAATAAACATTGTTAAATGAAACCCGAGTTGACACAAAATAAGATGGCTATATCTTGTAATGTAGCACTTGTGTTATTGGATTTCCTGAATGTGTTGGTGTAGCGTGTGTTGTGGCCACTAAGTGGATTCACCAGTGTATTAACACATTATTACATGATTACTTATTATTACATAATTATTAGTCGTAACAACAAAGTTTCTCTCTCAGGACAATCAGGGAGTGTTCTTCTTCCCCGTACATTTTGTCCCACGCGTGTTTTTGCCGACTATTCACTTTTCCCTTGCTCCCTTTTTTTCCCCCTTCCTTCCAAGTGTCGATGAACGAGGCAAGGAAAGCGCAATGACTGCGGCTGAACTGACCGAGCAGAAAATGGGCCTGATGCTGCTGGAGGTCTGCCACAAAGCAGGAGGCAGCGACTACCTGAGGCACATCCATCAGATCATCCAAGGCAATGAGGTAGGGAAGCACTCCTTCTCCCCAGCGCGTTAGGTGGCCGCTGGCCCGAGGCCGCTGGCTGGGGAGAAGTTGTTGGGGGATGTTTTTGGCCAGGAGGACTGGGGAGAAAGCGACTGCTGCCGTACATGCTGCGTTTTCTGTTGTTCAGGTGACCTGAAGGGTGTGCACCTGTAGTGATTCCATATGGAATACACTGGCCGCATGTAACGGTATCCCATGATTTTGAGTCTTCTGAGAAATATGGGAATTTTTCCAAACCTGGAATTTCTGATTAATCTAATTACCAATGTTCCCTCTACGATGCACGCGTGAGCAATTTTAAATAAGGGATCGATTAACAAAGATTGGTTGATTTTATCGGCCCGCGTTCGTGTGCTGAACCTACTCGCGAAATGGGTAAACAACAAAAATTACCTCAGTTTTGTGATTCATTAGATGCCGCAATTTCAGTCATCTATGCGTGGACCATATTGAAACAGATTGTACTGGGACTAAATAAAGCCTGGAGTACGATGCACTACGGTGGCTCTCGAGAGTCAAAAAACATACAAAATTCAAAAAACACTACTTTCCCCATAAGAAGGCAGAATATTTATACATACATGATCTGAATGTTTTTGTAACAGCTACCTCATATAACTTGTCAGGATTTCATTTCACATCATACTCTTTTTTTGCTCCTTTTGCTGAATAAAGTAAAGAAAACTTTTAACAAGACTGCAATAAGGTTTGGCCGATATAAAGTTATGAGTTGCATTAAAGGTTGTCCTTCGGTCAATCCCAAAAATGTCTTTTGTTGACTGAAAATGACATCACAGTTGCTTAGGGCTCAGCTAACGACCAATCATGGCTCAACTTCAGTGAATAGATGAGCCATGATTGGTTGTTACCTGAGCAACTGGGATGTCCTTAAACAGGTGGATTTAGCTGCATAACACATATTCCACAAACACAATATTCATCACAATACCGTGTTTAGACTAGTGAAGTTGTTGTAAAATGTTGTATTGTATAATACCACATATAAAGAAAAGCATAGCTTGTATATCTTTATAATCAAATAATCCATGTTTGTCCACATATATAGTTCTACAACTCAACATTCTATTGATTTGGTCTGTAGTATTCTCCACTTTTTTTATATCGGTTAACTCATAACTGAAGTGACTTACGACAAAGACAAATAGCAATTCAGTGCTTGGACAGTTATATGAAGTCAACGGCCTTCGATGACCATCGAGCGCATAGTTACACTTCCCATATATTTTACAGTAGATTGTCTGTAAGGATGCAATTTGGAAGAGCAACTGGTGATGGATTCCATAAACGGCAACAACTCTGCATGGAAATGTGATCGAATGTGAATGGGTTCCCCAAGCAGGCTGTCGCTTTCTGGAAAAGCTCCACCCAGCCAAGGCTGAGACAAGAGCACTCAGGTCAGGGACACTCTGAGCTGGCGGTGAGGTGGAGGGAGAGGAGGTTCACAAGCCATGTCAAAGTGACGGATGGGATGGACTAATTCACAACAGGAGATCCACGACACGCCATATTCTCATCCGCACCATCTGACATTCGCGTGTATTTCTTGTTCTTGTACAACACTGCACCTACCAAATGATAACCAATTGCCATAAGAATTTCAGTTTGATGACTTTATGTTGAAATAATATTTCTCATATGTTTGGTCCGCAGGATTTTTTGATGTCCAAATTGAGTGGTAACACGGAGCCGCTCTGCGATCCATCTTCCTTAATGCGCTTTGACGTCAGTGATCGCTTGCACTCCACCAAATTCAACCCCCTCGAGGAGTTTGACCGAATTGGCAAAAAGAAGATGAATCAGGTTCGTAAGCCGATGTTAATTTATTGCTCTTAACTCATTCAATCCATAAGACATACAGTCCCTGCCTCCCAAAGACGTATTTATACGTCTTAGCATTTATTTATTTATTTTGGGCGTCATAGCGCCGTGTTTTTATAGCATTAGAACACAATATTCTGTTGGCCTCGCAAAATCAGTCAAAATCCAGAAAAGCGCTGGAATTGAGGGGTTTCCTCTAGTGAAAGTTTCTGGGATTAAATGAGTTAAGAGATAACTACTTTTTCTACTTTGAAAATGCTTAAATGCTCTAAGACAGGGTTCTTCAATCCTGTTCCTCGAGAGCATGTGTCCTGCCTGTTTTCCATCTCACCTGCTCTAAGAAAATGTGCTGCCCATCTTTTTTAAACTATAGTATAGTATATACAATACATGAGCTGTGAATGGTTGTGTCATTTTGTGTTGGAGAGACAACCTTTTGTCTAGTGACCTGCTGATTATTGATTATATTGTTGACAAGTCTTTCTTGGAATTAGCGTTTTTATTTGTTTTACTTGTTGAGTTGTGTTTCTTTTCCAAAACATTCAAATATGACTTGGGCAACTAACAAAATGTGTCCCACCTCTTTTCCAGGTAAGTGTTAATCATGTGATTCAATATTTGTGGGTTCATATTTCCACATTTATTGTTCAGTTGCCTTGGCAAGCATGTATTCATCCAAGCCCTTGAATGTTTGCTCTCATCTTTATTGGCAAAGTAACTGCACCAAAAAAAAAAGTCATCCAACCTTAGTTTCCTATTTCATTTGCTAATAGCAAATATGCCAACCGGAGCCTCCCAGAAAATGTGTTTGCCTCCTGACGTTACAAGCGTCTAATTCTCTTGATTTATTAACAACAATGCATCCTGAATTGTTGGTACGTCTTTTGGCCACCGTCAATGTGTGGACACTCACCGCACATTGATGCTGTAACTTGTGTACATACACACTCAATCTCCCATTGCTGTGTACACACAACTTTTTCTTCCCAATTTTTGCACTGCTGTTTCTATTTTGCCAGACATTGTTCTCTTTTCAGCCTATTACAGGAGGCTGAATTGCTTTGCATAGAAACACCTTATTAAGTGAATGATTAACACAACGACTCCACTTTAGAGAGCTATGTAGTTTGTCAAATGGAGTGGAGGCAGGAGGGGGCCAAGTTACATCCATCAATCTCCCATGACGAATGTTCGGAGAGCGGACGGATGAATGGATGGATGGTGTTCTCCTCCTTTTGTCAATAAAGCTTAGCCTGCAGTTAGGAGTGGCATTTTGGCAATCAAAATACTCCGAATTTTCTTTTTTTTTTTTTGCTTCCCCAATCCGGTGCCGGTTCCAAGTGTGTTCATGTTTTGTTGACAATAAGAGAGGAGGAGAAGGATGGGTGGTGCTGTGGTGCTTATAGAGTAAGGGAGAAGGAAACAAAACAGAGGAGTAGGAAGACGAACGACTCCTGCCCCCAAATTGATTTATCTTTCTATAAATGATGACGACATCCCCCTCAAATGGATTTGTAAATTAATTGATGTCTTATTGGAATAAAAAAAAAAACATCTGTGCACACGATAAATGGAATCTGATGGTCGCTTGCACTCGGGACCCCTCCCTTCTTTTTTTTTTCTTTTTTTTTTTTTTTAGTGAATCTCAGCTGTAGCCATAACGGCACTCTGTACTCGTTTATCAACAGGTTGCAATGGTTGAATGGCCGTGGGAGTGGACAAAGCTGCTGCCATCTTATCAGGACATGTGTCAAGTCACCTTCAAAACACTGCTGGCCAACAGGTAAACCGCTTATAGGACTCTTATTCTTATTCTGCTTATTAAGACTGAAACAGTCACCGAGGGGTGGGCATCGTTGCTTATATGTGTTTAATGGCTTCTTCAAACATATTGCACTTGGTTTCACAAATGACATTCACAAAACAAGACAACATTTCTCATGTCTGTTGAGCCGGGGTTTCACGGATATCGGGTCAAACGTATAAACTGTGCTGTATTTGGGTGACTTAAACCACTGCTAGAATATTTTTTTTTTTTTAACAAATTAATCTAATAGATTCCATAATTAATTGTGATTTACTACTACTATTTTTTTAATCTTTTAAGCTTTTTTGTAATAGCTTTCTTTGATCTCTGAATATGATCTAAATCCTTACTGGAATTTTTCTTAGAAACAATTCTTAAAACTACTTCAATTGCCCACAAGCACCACTCCAGCAGTGTTGCTTTGCAAGGCCGGGTGGTAACTTGAGATGATGTGCTAAAGATGTACATCTAATACGGTGCAGTGTTTGAATTTGGCTTTGCAAAGTATTCAAATTATGTTTGAGGTAAATAAAATGGAGTTAACTGAGTTAAAATATTTAACTGCGTTAAGCATTTTTAAATCAATCTCCAGAATTAACGCTTTAATTTTGACAGCCCTAATACATATACATATATGTAGTCCATACAGTAGATTATCAACTGGTGGTTTGCACCGTGTTGCTCTGAGATGCCGTCCTTAACCATCCTGCTTAAACTCCACACAAGCCATCATAACCAGACAAACATGTTGGGCGGATGTTAAAAAAAAAAGCTTGGCTCTTGGCGTTATCTGATGGACTTCACCCAAAGTCCGCTGATGGTGTCCCATCGTCGTCAGCCGCCTTGTCCTCTCCTGTTCTTGCTCAGAAACGGGCATAAATATTTATGCAGGTACATGTGACACATATTAGATGGCAATACTTCAGGCTGTTCCCTGCGCTCCATTCCCAGCTGTCACGCTGCCAGCGATCAGGGAGCCATGGGGCTACTGCACCTTGTCTCCACGCCTACGCTCAATCCATTCTAAATCACCGCCATTGTAAAACACACATGCACACACACACCTCGCTAACAAAGGGCAAGCTCTGCATCTGCCAAGGACACGGGTCTAATAAGGGTGAAGTGTTCTGCTCTGTGCTGTGTTGTGATGAGCTTTGTCTTCTTTAGGTCTCTCGCCCTTCTTCACACACACACGCGCGCTCAATGACACTCACCCTTGCCAGGCATAGTCTTTTTTGCTGTATGTTAAACAGTGACTCCGTGTGTTCACCTGAGCTAAATCATAAACTTTGACTCAAGTGGGAGAGAATGGCTCCAACCAATACGATGAGGCATCAGCGTAGGAGGGGCTAAAGGTTATATAACTCACCTTAATCTCACTGTATCAAAAGTGTCTGCATTGATGTCATTTGTATAGTCTGTCTTTGTCCAGAGGAGCAAATTTCATGGAGGATTGAGAGAATGGCTTTGGTTCTGGTTGAAATGCACGGAAGTTAGTTTCCATGGTTGGCTTCATGTAAGCTGTCAAAAAGTCTCTGACTCCAAAAGAAAAGGCCAGTCGTGGGATGATGCGTTGATGTCAGATGATTCACTCTTTTTTTACTGCAGATAATAATAACAGTCTCTATTTAAATGCAAGCTCAAGTACATTTGACTGAGTTCTCAGCAGCTTCACAATAAATGCTATTTTACACAATCCAAACAGTGTGACCTTGTGTGTGAGGGTATTTCAGGACTGTTTTGCAGAACTTTAACGAGCCCAACATTTTTTTTCTTCCTGAAAAATAGTATACGCTCAAAGTTTAGCTGTTAGGAATTCAGTCAACAAGAGGGTGAATCTTCATTGTGAATAACATCACAACATTACGATTGCGTGAATGTCAGTTCAATGAGCATCTAAGCGCCGCTGCATATCGAATAATCGTCCCAACAACACCGAACTGTTGTTAGTTTTCATGAGTCGCCGACAGTCCTAATTAATTCACATTCGGCCATGTTGGTTGGTGTGCGATGGGCATAAAGCAGAAGTCACCATTTTTATTTTTTTTTAAATGAGAGCATTAATGCAAAAAGCCATTACTTTGATACCCACAGATATACTCAGATTACCTTGAATATTATTAACATTAACAATTAAAGATATTAATTCTATATGAAGGCACTGATTTTTTCATTATTTACAACAATAATTATCGACAATGATTTAACAACCCGGGAAGGAAATAGATATCAATTAGGGGGTAAAAAAAATGTTCTGAAGATCGTTTTTTTTTTTGTTTTTTTATTAAAGATGTTATGACATCAAATTGAATTGTTCCACTTTCAAATATATCAAGATATTAAATCATCTTTTATTGGAGAGCTCTATTTTAGAAAGAAATGGCCCATTTGCAGTAGACAAGTTCATTCAAGCCTATGTAAAATGACTACAAAAAACTCAAAATTGCATCTTACCCTCTCAAACTGAGTCATACCATACCATATCCTATCGTAATCAAACAGAAAGGCCGAACTCGAACCTTGATCCTCTGAACTGTGAGGCCAAATTGATTGAATTTATTTTTTTTAATTTCCACGGTCAATTAGAGGTCAACTACCATATCAGAAGCCTTTCCTGTTGGCCCCAAAAACAGCATTTTATTCCACGTCTTCAAAACGGTCTGCAATAGGACTGGGCACCTCGCATTGCACCAAACAAAACTAATCCTAAAACAATCTATTTTAAGTTCGTATGCGAACAAGGCTCCTCATGATACTTGATATTGTCCAAGTTTTATTCACCTTGAATGACTTCCCTTTCTTGTAGAGTGCTAATAATTTGCTCCCCAGACTGTGTAAGTTAGCAGTAAGGCCCATTGGCCGGTGGCCTCCTATATATTGTGACAGTGGCAGGACAGTTATTGTGCCCAGGGTTTATATCACATTCTAATAGAGCAAGGCTATGAGTTAAGGGCGGTAGGCTTTTACACCGGGGCCGTTAAATCACTGTTCAGATGACTTCATTAGCAGAGCAGGACACATGCTGAGACACTTATCCTTCCGCGCGCGCACACACACACACACTCACACACACATGCTTTCACCCTGCTACCTTGAAGGTTTAGCATTGGGGTTAGACAGGATGGGGAGTGGATTTATTCAGGTGTGTGTGTCCTTCTTTGTCAGCCGTCACTTCAGTTCCCTCAGCATGATGGCTCATCCATCATCCGCAGATTGAGCTTTTCAGCAGAAACCAGACTGATTAATACCACCCCAGGACCCCCAGGGTAGCCTGGCTGACTGGGCTGACCTGGCTTCCTGCTACACCAGTGCGTGAGTGTGTAGAAAGATGGCTTGTGGGTGGACTAACTTTCTTAGACGCCTTGTTCCCCGACAAAATGGTTGGCCTGATAGGCTGTCTATAGCTGGGTGGCTTAGTGAGCAACACTGAATGTAATTGAATATGATTCGAGTATAGGCCTAGGAACAATTTAGATTCTTCACTTCAAGAAAATATAACTGTACTTGCATTTCTGCGTGGGTGTGAGTTGCTTCTCTATGTATAGCACAGTGTGAGTTGAATTTCCCCTTGAACGATTATAATTAGGACTTTCTAATAAAATAGCAAAGTATTAGTATATGTATTGCACTCACCGCTCATTTCCAGAGCTGGACCCTTTTTTGCCAGTCAGTCCTCCTCCCTCGGGCCGCGATCTCTGTACCCTTACAGCCTCGACCCTCCGCCCGTATTCAGCAAAATTATCGGTCCCCGATCCCGTTATGACCCGCCCACCAGCCCAAAAAAAAACTGTTGCGACGCATGACGCCGCTGTGGGAGAGATGCTGACGGCAGAATTTTATTTAAACATCATTAGCTGGCTAATTTACTATTCAAATCCGCTTATCTTGTTATGGGCATATTATGGTCTTATTCGTCTCCTTCTCCTCCTTTCTGAACGTGCCCAATCCAAGTAGGTACGCACTGTTGGTGTTCTTGGGATTGTGGTATTTCCCCCCTCTTGTAATGGTAAGCCCCAGTGGCAGGTGGGGGGCCCTCGGTACGTGATGTCAGAATAAGGAAATACAGGCACGCTTGAACGCACACTGCTGTCTCACGTCTCTTCGTACACAAACAGTTGGTAACCGCGCTTTTCACGCATTTTGCGGCAATTTTTTTCATTTTCCCATTTTGCGAGTTGGTTGATCACACGCACGGGGGCCAATTCGTGGGCCTAACTAAAATCAACCTCCGGCCTTTGTTCATCAAACCATTTTTTTTTTAATTTGTCACCCCCCCATACACCTGCCCCAAAAACGGGCCGGAATGCCCATCTCTGCTCAGTTCCATTGGAGGGGTTGAAGTCTTATAGACAACTAGTCAACATTTGTGCAACATTTACAACTAGTCAAGGTCCACAGGCACGTTTAAAAAAATTGGAGTGAATCAGTCTCTGCAATATATATTTGCTAATATCTTTCATAATAAGTTCGGCCCAAATTAAAACTTCCTCTTGACCTTTCACCCTGTGGAAAAAAAATTGCAAAAGTTTGCATGTTATTTGTCAAAGGGGGCAAACTGACACATTTCCAACCAAAGTATTGGTCTTATTTCCTTTGGTGCGTACTTGTAACGGCATGACATTTTGGCAAAAAAGTTATTTTTTGTTGATGTTACAAGGCCTTTTGCTGTCCTCCTTCATTGAAATCCTGTAAAAAAAAAAAAAAGCAAGTTAAATATAATGTGAATGGCTGTGTACAAGAGCCTTTCAAATGCCAAGGTGACTTCAACCAATTTGGCTGATGTGTGCCAAAGGGTGAAGGTTGTGGTTGATAAGAATTAGCCAGCAATGAGAGATGAAGCTCCTTGTGTCAAAGGGCAGCTCTTCCACTCCATCATAAGCACCTTATATTATCCAAGGACATTCATGCTTAACCTTTCAAACGCCTCTCTGCTGTGGAAGACCATGCGTGCTTGCACCCGTTTTGTACTCATGTGGTGTTTTTAAAGTTTATGCAGTAGACTGAGTGATTCCTCCATCATTTTATTCTGCACCTTGACAGCTGCAACACAAGCAGCATTCACCGTACTGAAGACGAATAACATTAAGTCTGCATTGTCTTAACCTCGCCATTGTCGCTCAGCTTCGTAACAATAGCCGTTTTGTGGAAATATGCCAATCTGCGGCGTTCTTGTGCTTCAGCAGCTCCTTAAATTGCCACGATAGAAGCTCGTGCTTTGAGGAAGTGGGCAACCGCCATCTGTTCCGGGGCGTTGCCATATGGCAGGGCCTTTTTCTCAGGGAACAAAATAAAAACAAATATGTCAAAGTGTTTGTCTTCCTCGGCGGATGCTGATGAACCTGGGGAGACGTTGTGTGTCTGGTTTAACGGGCTTACTTTACGCTTCAGAGAATGAGTGAGTGTGAGCTAATTTGCATCTAGGCTTGATTTTGAAAATTCAATTGACACCGCAGGTTTTATGTCAGATTTAGTGCTTATAGCTGATGTTGTCGATATACTAATACAATGCAACGCCGATTTAACAAACAAAAAATAGTGTCCAGTCCACTCAAATAGTCCCTTTTTACCGGAGCTGTCACAGTCTGTTTGTTACACAATTGGCCACATCTATTGGTGAACACTTACTCCGATTAGTCATATTATGCCGTAGTACCACTACTCTTACTTGAGTACAATTTTTGGCTGCTTTGGCATCCCTCCTAATAGGATCACATGGTATATTTATTAGATTTTTTTTTTTTTTTTTTTTTTTTTAAATATTGTCACTGTGCTAATTTATCTGACTTCACGTGTGATGCTTAACAGTTGATTGGCTCCCTGTTAGGTGCAAAGAGCTTCAAGGTGAGCCAGAGAGGCATTTTATGAAAGAAACAAGGAGCCATGATCAAGCTCTCAATCTTGCCAGGGCTGAAATTCAATAGACTTTTCACTTTAGAAAATCAGTAGAATGTGATGTCATTGAGGAAGGCCTTCTTTTTTTGCGCGTGCGTCCCTTCTGCTGACTGCCGATCGAAGAAGGGGAGTTTTTGTTGATGGATACAGAATACATTTCTAGTCCGCTTGCTTATACATGGAGTGTTTTGTATTCACCCGCTCTGGACAACACTGTCCCATTGAGGTTTTCATTAGACGTAAGGAGGTGCTGGCGAGGTTGACAAGCCTTTGCCCGTACAATGTGAGCACGTCATGGCGGGCCTTCATGCGTCTGTGGAGGTCCGCTCTTATATTTGGAGGTTTGCTTCAAAGGCGAATAAATCAACGATGCCTGGGATAAGGCCATGGCCTGCCTCAGACTGCACAGACAGTCTGAGAGGCTCATTAATCATACAGCCAGTCACAGATGTGATGCCTTCCACACAAACCACCAGCAGGCTGTGAAAGTCACATCCAGCAGGCAGTCAGGTAGAGGCCGCACTTTCTACCCCTCCACACCCAACTCTTATCACCCTCAGCCTTTGTCATATTTATTTCACAACCTCCTTAAATCCTCTCACCTCTGGCATCAGGCCTCACAGGATACTTTTTGAAATATTTGGGTTGACCCGCTAAAAACGAGCTGGCGGCTCAAAGCAAATCCGTCTTCTCAGAGTGCGGTCATGTTCAAACAATTATGGAGACATGGAGCATTTGTCATGAGTGCTCACCATTGAATTGCCTTTGGTCACGTTATGGTACTTCTTTTTTTTTTTTTTAATCTGAGGCTGCCAGGTATGTATAATGGTCCGCCACTATATTTTGGCCCGCTTCTTGGCAATGACATCGCTCACTCGCTTTCAAAGTGAAACTAAGTTCGCAACGAGCCCCTTTCACACTGCATACAAGATTAAAACCAGGATTCATCAACTAGCTCTTCGTTGCAAGTCCCGGTGTGGGAATCCGGTAGCCAAACAAAGAAGAGGCACACATGGGTCGGACTGCATAGATGGCATTTATGGCAATATTATGTCTTGCTGAAAAAGAAAATTGGTTGCAGAGGTTTTGGTGTTTGATCCTAGTGGCCCTTGTATTTGTCATCCAGACCTGGGCCCCCTGGCTCCTTATCTGAAGCCAACAGCCTCAAACTTTGGACATTCATTCATTCATTCTCTTCCGCTTCTCCGAGGTCATGTCACGGGGGCATCATTTTAAGAAGGGAAGCCCAGACTTTCTTCTCCCCAGCCACTTCATCCAGCTCTTCCTGAGGGATCCCGGAGAGGTCCCAGGCCAGCCTGGAGACATAGTTCCTCAAGCGTGTCCTGGGTCGTCCTCAGGGTCTCCTACCAGAGGAACTTTCCCGGCACACCTAACCAGGGAGACGTCCCGGTGGCATCCTGACAAGATGCCCAAGCCACCTCATCTGGCTCCTCTGAACGCGAAGGAACAGCGGCTCGACTCTGAGCCCCTCCCGGATGACCGAGCTTCTCACCCGATCTCTAAGCGAGAGCCACATCTCGGCTGGATTAGTGTAATGCACTTTTTTTGGGGAGTCAGCCAATCCTCCATCAAGCGTCTCCAGTTGGTCCAAAATGCTGCTACTCGCCTCTTGACTGGCACTCGTAAGAGGGAGCACATAACTCCGACTCTGGCGTCACTTCACTTGCTCCCTGTACATTTAAACATTCTTCTTAAGAATATATTATTTGTTTTCAAAATTTTCAATGGTCTCACCTCACCTTACCCCTTTGAGCTCTTCCAGCCCTACGCACCTGCCTGGTGAATCAGGTATGCTAAGCTAAGGCTCAGAGGGGGTTTTTTGTTGCCGGTCCCTCTTTTTGGAATGACCAAGCCCCCTCGCTTCCCATCTTTAAAACTCATCTTAAAACTCAATTTTATCCTTTGGCTTTTGACTCAGCATGAGACTTGGTTTTTGGTTTGACTGTTTTTGTGCTTTTTACTGTCTTCATTATTAATTTGCTTTATTATTTGTTGTTCTAATACTTACTTTTGCTCAATGTACTTTGCATACAGCAGAGGTTTTCTGAAAGTGTTTCATATATACATTTGAGTTAGGATGGGTTGAGTCACATCTTTACGTATTGCAGCCAATGCAAAAACTCATTTGCTCATCTATTTCTGGTTATGTTACACCCTAATCTTATCCCATGGCTTCCATTTGCACTCCTTCGGGGTGTGCAGTCACATAACATTTTGCCTTTCAAAAGACTACTTGCAAGTGTCGCTTGATTATTATCCAGCATAACTCTCAACAGGATCGCCCCGACCATGTCAATGTCGTCAATTGCTGTAAATATTGTGATTGTCAGAGTTTTCGCAACATGAACAGCCACCACTGGGTCAGTTCCACTTCTAAGTGTGGATGGATGAATTGCTGGAGAGAGACTGTGTACTATCAGAGCTAAATGAAAATTCCATTTAATCTACTGCAAAGCCCTCAAAGGATGAATAGAAATGCTGGATGGAACAGGGACAAGACAAAGGCACCCGTTTTTGATTAAAAATGGCAAGTCCCAAGGCTCCCCGAATACACTGGGGGGTTTTGAATTACAAAGATAAAGTATTCTTCGCTGTAGAACAAACTATGTGCCTCTCTCAAGTATTTGACTGCGTTGGAGGGAAAGGATCTTTGTTAGCACTATGTTGAAGTGAACATGAAAAGTGGAGAACTTGACAAAGCCAAATTACTGTCGCATTTTTCACTCCACAACCTTGTGAGCAGACAATAAAAAGACATGATTCAGCTCTGCCTTGTAGCCCATTTAAAACCGTTTTTGAACATCTATATTAATTCACTGTCTCATTTTCATTGTGCAAAGTTTCATGTTGGTCTTTGTAAGAGATTAATTTTCATCCCTTTATTTTTTTATTTGAAAATAAATCAATTGCCTGTACCGAAAGTGTTTGTACACAAGATTTTACTGATTGCATTTTGTGATTTTCTTTCATTATTAAAGTGCATAATTTTTAGCCTGGAACATGGACCACGTTGCTGCAGGATTCTCTGATAATCAGTTCTAGTCACTGCTAGATTTCAAATTCCTTGCAATCCTTAATCTATCTGTGGTCTTTTTGCAATGCGATTCTGGAAAAATGTTGTCCTTTTCTTTTTTTTCCAGCAGCTATTTCACCTGAAAAATTCCATATTTTTCTTTTTGAGCCACTTGGCATATTTTTAGACTATCTTTACATGGACTGGGAGGTGATTCAAGAATGGTCTGACTTTGTTGCCATCTTTCCGGCTGATTTACAGAGTTGACTTTATAGCTGACTGCAGCACGCTATTGTCAAGAGCAAGTCTTCTACCTTCTGTTCCCATCCATCATTCTTTTCATTCTATTGTGCCATATTCACAGTGGCAGAAGTTTGGCTTTAAGTATTCCTGTGATGCTTGAACCTTTTGAGGACGTACAGTGTTGCCTTGAGTTACAAGTGACCTGACGTGTTCTTTTTTTCTGAATAAGTACCTTTGTTTGACTGTTTTGTCTTTTGTTCTGTTTAGGTTTTTTGTGTTGATATGCAAGCAAATATTTGAGATACAAGCACTTTATCATGACAATGGAGTTGCTGTCAAACTAAAGGTAAAACAAACAGATTTAGAGCGTCCACCAGTTTAATGATAACAAGCAATTCAAAATACTTCACATGTAGTGCTATGCAATTAATCGAAATTCAATTACGATTACGATTACACTCAATGATTACAAATTGGCATAATTGAAAAAAAAGAACAATTTTCATTATATATAAAAAATGTTAATATAGTATTCATTTCACAATGTCTAATAATATAGTGAGTGTACTTGAATTCAAAATTTGGTTGTTCTATTGAAATTGTTTATTTAGACGTGACAACAGTTCTGTGGCAATTCATACGTGTATAGTAAGCAAACTCAAATGTTTGTTTACACGAGGAAATCATACTTGATTATTTTTCTTTTTTAATCTCAAGATAAAATAAATTTGATTTGTCTTAGTATTGTTTCCATCTATATTTTTTTTTTTTTACTCCCTAAAAATAATCGTTTGAATAATAGTCATTTCAATTATTACTAAAATAATCAAGATTAATATGTTTTCATAATTGTATCATGATACGCAAACACACCTTTTTTTCTGTCTAAATAATGCAATGTAAATATTGTATTTATTATGTGTTTTGGTGAAGTACAATATTAAAAGGTGTTATTTTCCTTACTAAAAAATACATTTAACAAACGCTTGTTGCTTCTCTGGGTGAGACTGATTGACATTTCAATTCATTTCAACAGACAAAGATAAAGAATTAAACTTCAATCTCAACCAAATAGTGCAAAATTGCCCGAAAACGAGACTTAATCAAATGATCTTTAAGAACTTGTGATCCCCTTACCTGTTAAAAATGATGGCACAGTATTGGGTGAATTTGGATTGGGTAAACAATGTCCAACCCTGACATTTATCTATCTTCATTATTTATTTTGTTGTAGCCTGTCATCTTTAAAACTGAGCGGGGGCTGGGATGGGGCTTCATACGTAAATGTGCTACTTTTTTATTTCTTTTTTTTCCAAGATGTAGTCAGCATCTCTTCAAATTCGAATGTGCTCATACTTGGTTCATAGTCCCCTTAATGCACTTCAATTCTTGTGCGTGGGTGTGTGTGGGCGTGGGGGTGGGTGTGTGATGCCATGTGATGGCAAGGGCCTGTTTTGGTGGTACATCATGCGGTTGTATCCTCCCGTCATGCTCATTAGAGTGTCTGTGGTGCCCAAGCCTGCCCGGCCAATCACATTGCTCTGTTCGTCGTTCCCATTTGCATGTGGTCCAGGAAGAGATAATTAGAGGGATATCTGCCTGTCACTGTTAATCTGGGATTTATTGAAGAGCTGTGACGCCGACATGCTGATGGACTGACACGCTTGTCTACACACGCGCACACATGTACACACATTTGATACAAACCCCGCAGCTCCAACACACGCTCCGTCTAAGTCATTTACCGTTTTGACCTAAGACCAGTGCAATTATGATCTGAAAATTCCTTTGTCTCTAATGCCACATTATACATGAGAGGTTCCCTGCAGTCATATATGAACTAAAGCATGTTGACTCTGACTGTTTACATCCTTTGTAGGATGCTGTTGACACAGGTTTTTCATTCCCAAACAGGCAGAATGCTCAGTAAGCCTCTTGAACAAGCCCAGCTGTCAGCCCAATAGTGGCGCACATACACATGCACGTTTGTGTGCTCATGCACTGGCACAAACCAAAAGCACACGCTCGCACAGTGCTGATTGGCAGCTCTCCTGTTTTCTCATAATTCCGATTGATTAATCCAATCAATCTCACTTGTGGGGGCTGGCAGGGTAATATTTAGAACAAAAAAAATATGACTATTAATTAAAATTCACTTTTAACAATGAACAAGTGAAACATTTTATGTAGCTAATGGTAATATGTGCATACCTTATGGTTGAGGATTTTGCTGAAAACGTCCAAAGACTGACAACGTCGCATTACTCAGTGGTGGCAATAGTGTTAAATTTTGCACTAATTCAGTTTTCAGACTTTTTAGGGGATGTGGCTAAAACGGCGCAGCTTGTGACCCTTTTTGGAGTCTGGCGTGAGTCTGCTTTTGCCACGTCTATATAAGAAATTGAGCACCGTCGTTCACTTTATAGCGGTAGTGATTATGTGCAGTTAGCCAGCTTGCTATGCCTACACCTCTTGAATAACATCTTCCCCAATGGATAGCTCGCTGGCGTGGCCGCTTTAGAGTGCCTCGTTGTTGGCTGTGAGTATGCTCATCACGGAAATATACAGAGTAGGGATTTCTTTCTTTAGTTTTTTTTTTTAAACGTCTGACTTGTCAGCCAGCTAGCCAGACTGCTTTAGCGCGTCTCGTTGCCGCTGGATGGAAAAGTCCAGCAACCACCCGCTGGAATATATTTCAGCCACCTGAGGCTTTATGCATGAAGTTAAGACTTGGTATAAGAACGATCCAAGACAATGTCATTATTTTTCCAGGTCGTAGAAGTGGTATTTGATTGACAGTTGATGTTTAAGTGGGGCACATTCAGGGGACGCGGCCATAGCCCTGATTTTGAAGCTTCTTTTTAAAATCTTCCAATTTAGCTGGGTTATTAACGACACTCTTCGGCGTGTGTCAAATTTACACAAAATATTTCTTTTCACTTTACAGAGACTTGAATAGTTTCCTTTGCATATCATGTAAAATGTTTATTTTGAGCAAATATTGACTGGTTAAGCTTAATCTAATGTGGACAATGGCGACTGCTCTGTAAAGAGCCTTGTTCATGCTCTCGTCTCCAAATGACAGCCAGTCCTTTTTGCACCATGTGGGACTGTTTAATGGTGCATGTAGAGACAGAGGGTGACCTCGGCTGTCTTGCTCTGTGACCCTGTGTCGCCACTGATGGCACATAATAGTTGACACTTGACTTAAGGGGCTTTTTAAGTGCCCGGAGTGCCCGAGGTCCTGGATTCATATTCTAATGTGGTCATCTTTATACTGAAAGACACTTTTGTTCACATGCTCCCACTACACTTGTTTTCACTTTTTCCCTTCCACCTTCCTTTATCATCTTTCTTTTTCTCCCATGTCGAACACACATGCAATCACTTCTGACACTCAGACCTACTCAGAACCGTCCACACCCCAAAGTGAAATAGCTTGCGCTTGTGCTGCTGTATGGCCCCCTCGTGTCATTACAGGTAAGCACAGGGGTGCACTTGTCTTGCCACTTGTCTTGACAAATACAGAGAGCCTGAAACCGCAGCTTCTCAACACAGCCTGTCACATCTTTTGAATGGAAATATAACCCAAAAAAAAACACTGCTATCTTCTTTCTCTCTGCTTTTATTTATATATATATATATATTTATATATATATATATATATATATATATATATATATATATATATATATATATATATATATATTAGTGCTGTAAATTAATCACATGAAAAAAAAATCAATTTTTTTTGTTTTAAACTTGTAACAGATTTCCTTGAATAATATCTTGGAATTAATGTAAACTGACCAAATATGAAATATATTTAATTCAAAGACTGTTCTAATAGCTCTCTTTGATTTTTTTTTAATATGATCTGAACGGAGATATTTTTACAGGCATTTTTCTTGGAAACATTTCTCAAAACTGCCCTCAAGCACCACACTTCATTAGCGTTGACCCAGTGGTAACTTGAGCAGTGTGTTTTGTCCTGAGATGATGTGCTAAAGACATACAGCTAATATGGAACAATATTTGCAAAGTATGCAAATTATTTTTAAAGTAAATCAAACTGAGTTCAAATATTTAACTGAGTTAAGAAATGTTGGATTAATCTCCAGAGTTAATGCTTTAATTTTGACAGCCCTATATATATAGATATATATGACTGGGTGTTTATTAAACAAAATCATTTGAAATATGAATGGGCCTACACGTCCTCGGGAAATGAAATTAATTAGAGTTCATGTTGAAATCTTGATTGCATTTAACCAAATTCCAACCCATCTCGCAAAGCTTATGTTTAAATCCAGAGCGCCGGTGACGCAATACGTTTTCCTTCTTGGTTTCCTCTTTGGGAAGTTTGTCCCATAATCAAATCTACTTTCCCGTTGTTGCATTGTTATTGAATTTCCTCAAAAGTACTCACTGGTCACTCATTTGACTGAGTATATTCGAACAGAGTCCACCCCAATCGTTATTGAGCCAAGGCATCTATTTTATAACTGAAAAAAAAATATCACTGCACGCCACCAAACTAACGACAAAAAAGTTTAAACACTGGAAAATTGCTCAATTGAACACAAAGCTGATGCATGATTATTATCAGCTGTACAGCTTCTAACATCAAATTATAGAGCATTTTGTTATGCTTTCTATCACGATTTAAGTGAAATAATCGAACTTCCCGTGGTACATGTGATGATTCTCTCGTAGTGTGCCGCGGCTGGGAACCGTTGAAATCACTGTTGGAACACACAAAATGCCTTTTCATCACTAGTGAATGTTATCATTGAAAAAGAAACATTTTAGTAGTTTTGATGTGACTTTGTATTAAATTTTCAGTTCTAAGCCAGCAAGATCAGTAGGTGCTGTTAGTGTGGTGACAAGATGCCCACATGTGGCAAAAGTACCAAGTGTGTTTTTGCACTCTCCTCTTCTCCTCTCTGTCTCGCTTACCTCTGCACTTGTCTCTTTCTACTCTTACCCTTGAATTTACCTGCTCTCGCCGTGACACTCTTGTGTGTCTCGCCAGAAAAAAACAAAAAAACATCATGCTTTGGTCATGTTTTTCTGAGTCTTTGATCACAGGCTTTGCTTTGGTGACTATAAGGCCTCTCACCTCCTCAGTGCTTGTTTCAAAAGCGGGGGCTCGCTTATTTGGCTCACCTGTGATGTTGATGGCTCAGAGCATTGAAAGTGTGTTTTTGTGTCCACTCTGAAAGGACATAAATGTCTGTCTCCCTTAAGGTTACAATTACGTGAACCAGCTATACCGCTACTATGATGCTCGATTCATTTTTTTCCCCACGCTTTTTGATAAGTTTTAAGTTAAAATTGTGGCTCGATAACCATACATTTTTAATCACTACCTACATTTACAAAGATGAGCCAAGATTTGAAAGTCGGTCAAGACAAAGAGTCACCCGGTCTGACTTTCTTTTAAAGTGATACTTCACATGTGCTCCATTTTCATTATTTTTTTTTCATGTACTTGTAATAACTTGAAAAAATTATAATACAGTTTTCCGTTTATGAAACACATCACTAGATGTGTCCCATGTTACCATTGTTCAAGGCTGCACAATTATATACTAGTACAGCTTTGCCGAATAGAATGCGGCTTTAATTCTGCAAGAATGAAGCAATATCGTTTCCAGCCAATACTATGAAAAATGTCTATCGAGTGACATTCCCCCTTTTTATGTGAAAGATTCAGCACAAGGATGGTCTTTTGATGGTACAAAATACAGTTTGGAGAACGAGTAGATCAGGAAGTGCAGCAGACAGCACCATAGCTGCCATGCCTATGCTTGGACAATCCTGGAATTATTATCTGCATGAAGGTCAGAGTGTTGCATTTCAGTGGCTCAATTTCCAAGTGTGGACTCTGCTCGCATTATGGACATAACGCCACCTTCGCACCTGGAATCGCGCAGGCAGTTAAGTTAATGCCTGTTAGAAAAACCTTTTGCTATTTATTATGGCATTATTTTTCTATTTCATTATTTTTTTATGTTCATTTGGTCCAGCGGTAAATTGCACACGTCCCATCTCCTTGGACCCATCGTGGGCATACCCATGAGATGAAAATGTTGCCATGAAAGTGAAATACTTTATGTCAATATAGAGGTGTATTTTTCTGTTCCAAACTAATTAATGATTACTAATCAATCCACACGAGTAAACTTGCCTTAATGAACCAACTAGCATCACCTGTGGATAAAATTGTATATCAAATCAGTTGGCTAGAAAAAAAATATAATATTGCTTTAATGAGCTGTGTGAATGCTATATTTGTGTAAAAATATTACCATTCTTTCAGGGAATTTCAGGCATTTAATCAATCACAACCGGACTGTTCTGATGGTCTTAGAAGACCTTGAGCTTCTCATCTAAGCAGGTCAAATTTGCCAGCAAAATGGCAGGAAAAAGCTTTTTGCTGTTGTTGTTGTTGTTGAATGTAATGGCAAGCTATTCCGCCTTACATGTCAGATAGGATTAGGGCACTTCAAAACTTCAGCGGCATTCCACAGCAACGAGTATAATTTCAGCATTCGGCTCGTCATACACCATATATGGTGAATATTTATAATCAGAGCTGGACACTTGACCGCGACCTGGGTACCGTTCTAACCTCGACCCACCGGCCTTATTCATAAAACGGATTTGGGGCCGGGTGGGGTTGGCGGGGGGTTATTTCCGCCATTTAGCCATTGACAAATCCCCCAGAGTCTTTTAGATTAAGCCACTAAACATTTGCTGTATGTCATGGATAGTTTTATAGTTTCAAGATTCTCATCATTAACACCATGTGTCCTAAATTACAGACACTGCAAAATCGAAACGTGTTTTAGTCGACACTGGTCGGATCTGACCCTGAACACCGTTGATTTACATAACCACAGCCTCTTTGAAAAGAATAAAAAGACTTGACAATGTTTTGTGAATGTTGGGTCAAGTTGGGAAAAAATTCATTTGAAAGAATAACTTATGTTGTATCAAACAATAAGATACCCATGTTGCAATGAACGGTTTTTCGAATTGATCCACATTCTCATGGATTTAGCATTCCACTTTAATCTTCCGGGCAGGGCCAGCATGGCAGCGATATCATGAAGAAGGTGGACATGAGGTCATTGAGCCACATCTCAGAGTTTGCGCCTGTGATGTGTGCTCGTCGTGCCTTTTCATTTCTTCTTTGATTCAGTAATAGAAACGGATCGTCCCAAACACTGGAATAACTATTTTTTATCGTCATAATTAAGTCAAAATGGCTTAAATGTGTGCATAAGGGTGAATTAACTACAGGGAAACAAAATACTGTACATTTGATGCTCAAATATTCTTGGAAAATAATTTGAGACGTAGTTGCTAACCCAAAGATCACGCAAAACAGACAATACAAACATGTTACAAATGTAATTTTTTTGCAGGTGAGCTGATAAGCAGTTTTATGTCGTGGTTATACAAAAGAATCACATAATTTCCCATTGTGTTTTTTTTTCTGTTTGTTTCTCTTTTTTTAAAGGGGAGAATATTTTCAGACACAGAATGACATTTAGGGTATTTTTATTGCTGTCAAATGTCAAAACGAGTTAAATCTGACCAAAGCAGTATGTAAGCATTTAGTACATGTCTTTGGAATCCAATGTCCTTACATACTGTTGGGTTGTATATTTTTTGTATAGGGCCCAGTGTGGGTTGATATCTGTCCGTGTGGATCTGTGTCACTGAACGCAGATGTGGCTGATATTGCTGTCATCTCAGCATTCACATCTGACAGCAGCGATCATAATCAGCCTCCCTCTGGCTTTCCTCTCCCCGCTATCTGTTTTCGTCTAAGTCACAACCTCGCCTGCTATGTTGAAATGTTCACCTCTGCCTTCATATCTTCTTTTTCTCTTCCGTGCAGCAATGTGGCACTTTGGGAATATTCCGTAGAACAGAATGGATAGTTACTGTTTGTTGCTGTTATTTCTGTTTGCAGGTTATGAGTATGTGTTTGTGTGTTTATTTGCGTGCGTGTGTGGGTAGGTGGTTGTGTGCCATAGAACATTTTACAAAGCGATCAGGCCCGGGGGGGGGTTGATGCATCACTGCAGTGGAGCAGGGGAGAGGGTGGAGGCGAACAAGTTCAGAGCAGATGTAGCAAACAGCCTCACACACTTTGCAGTTACCATCGTATTTATTTGAATTTTTCATAGGGAGGGCCAAATCTGTGTTCAGTGGCGTTTGGTATCAGTGACAGGAAAGATCAAGCCGCGACACCACAAATGAAGCTGTCAAAGTGGTCCGACAGCTGGGTCCCGAGGCGAACATCCTTCGCGTGCACATTTTATTTTGATCGCAGTGAAACCTCACAGCAAGAAGGAAATACTTCAGGGCGGGGGAAAGGTGGAAAACAAAAAACACAAGAGAGAAGAAGACAAGGGAGTCGAAATGAGTGGCGCTTGTACCGCGAGGTCCACGATGGAATGAATTCTGAATGTGTGGAAGGGGATTAAGAAACAATAGCTCAAGTCATTGGGATCTGTGCCTAGTTTCCCCTCAACCTCAGCGCAGCAACTAATTAGCGCTATCAGCACAAGTGTATGATTTCATTATGTGATTTCTGCTCATTTAATGCATGTGTGTGACTATACAAACACACGCGCACACTTTGTAGCATCGTTCCGTCGAGAAAGTCAACGTGGGAACAATAATGTATCATTTAATGTTGCACTAATACAATTATAGCTATGTGTCTTGGTATTTTCTCGCCACATGGAACGCAAATGAATTTCTGTATACGTACATTAACTCGCAGCAAATTTAGCAACGCCTGTACAATCCAACCGCAGTAGTGCCTTGAGATGCAAGTTTAACTTTGTTTTACATCCTCGCATGTTACTAATTAATTGTACCACAAATTATCATTCCCCATTATAATGAAAGGAAATGCCATTAATCGGTTCCAGCCTCCTCCAAAACACAGCAAAACATGTTTGTTGCTTATCTGTTACTCTTGCGACTCCTTTGGGTATGTGTGACTTGGCCACGTTGCAATACTGTCATGTAGACAAAGCAAAGAAGATTTATACAACTACTTTGCATTCAGTCATTTTTCAATGAGGATGAAGATGATAGTTGTGTGAAATGTAAGGTCAATTTAATTCAACAATTCAAGTTAGAAAAATCTTTGCAATATGTGCTACGCACCCTCACAGAGGGCCCTTGGCACGGTGACTTTCATTCTTGTTCTGTGAACTTTTAGCCAAGTGCCTTGTTTTCTGTTTTTACATATACTTTACAAATACTTTTTGGAGATTATTCCTACTCCCCAGTCTTGCCTCACTGCTTACCTGGACTTTGTTCCTCCACTTGGCAAACGACGGCGCAGCAACATGGTGATAATCGTCTCACCGGTGGCCCTCCTGTGATGCGGTCGCCGTCTCACGGCGAATGTAGCCGTTAGCGGGGAGCCAACCTTATCATGCCAGCCACGAGTGTCAACTTCAAAATAAAAGCCAAACAAGTTTTACTTAACTTTTATTTTGAAGTTGTCCCTCGGAAGCAATTTTGATGGTAGACTTTGAAATGAGGCCTAACTGCGGTGATGGATTTGAACTGGGTTATTCAATTTCCAGTGCTCATGCGCACCAGTGCACCACTTATGTGCACTCCTGATAATAGGAAATATTGCTCAATTTTGTAAACAAAAGAAGTAATATATGCATTAATGTGGTGTAAAATTCACAACCTCACACTGCGAGGTTTTGATTTTCCCAGTGATGTGCGGTTTCCGCCTTTTGTCATGATAGTGTGTCATCGTCTACTGTAACGACTATCAGCTTGTGTTAGGATCTTTTGAGCTGAACTACTACAACATTGGTGTACAATTGGGTCATGTTTAAAAAGGTAGCAATATCATTTTTATTACCGCAATCTGTTTGTATTGAAGATACAATTCACATCAGCTAATTAGTACCCACACTTGGAGATATGGGGGAAGCGAGCGAGACAGAGAAAAAAAACAGGGTGAGAAGGAGAGGAGAGGGTAAGGGCGGATAATTAGACAGAATTAAGCCATCTCTCTAATCTAGCCCCTGAAAGAAAAGAGAGAGAGATGGAATGGGGGGGTGCTTGAGCGTGAGGTCTTCACATTCACCCCTCTCTCTCGGTCTGGCAGAGGGTGTGAATGTGTGGGAAAAGAGGGGCCTGGTGCCTGAGCCTGGGCAGAATGGATCAGCTTGGGATTCGGAGGCTAGAGAAGTGTCCCATTGTCATGATGTCACCGCAACTCAAGAAGACTGACCTCTGACTCCTGTGGATTCATGGTAGCCAAATGCAAAGCCCCACCCCACAGCACCCTTGCAATGCCAGAGGTACCAGATCGCCGCCGGGCGCCCACTAGGGGGTACCCAAGCCTTTTGCTGTGGAAAATCGATGCGCTTGTGCATTTTACGCCGCGTTACTCTTCAGTGCATTTACCGACTATTCCGTACGTCTGGTCCTCTGCGTCCTGCTCTTTTTTTCCACTTCTCCCTTCAGTCACTCTCTTGTCTAACGTTTTTTTTTTTACCACCCCCGCTTGCTCTCACTCTCGTCCCGCATGGCATCGACGTAGCCATGAATATAGCGAGTGCCGCCAGATGTCGCAAATACATCATCTGAGGGATGCGGTGCTGATGGAGAAAAAGTCAAGGCACGTACAAATGGGGGGGATGTGTAGCAGACTGCTTGTGTGTGTGTGTGTGTGTGCGCGCGCGCGCATACACGTGCGTGTGCGGCTGCATTCATCAGTGCATGTCTCTGTTTTCCAGTCTCTGTGTGTGCGTCTGTATGCGTGGGTTTGTCTCTTGTGTGCAGATGCATGCGTGGAGGTCACAGCAGGTCAGCATATTGTCCCTCAGATGTTTGATATTTTATGTATAAGAGGCTGGCCAGAGCGAGAGGATGAGCACGTTCCTGACAGAGGCATCGCTCCGCCGACAATTCGCCACCTCAGCAATGTCGAGCCAGGCGTCACATCATCAACAATGGAGAGCAGCAGCGTTTATACCCGCACAAGGATGATAGGAGCGAGAGATAAAACCTATAGATAACCAGGACTGTCGGATCACAGCATCACTGCAATAAAATGATTACGATCATGAAGAATACGGCGGAACCTCTAAGGTTGAACACATACTTCCTCAACCTTTCATTTGTTTGACTTCAGCCAGGCTTCCCTTGTTACACGTGTAGCAATGTGGAAACTTAATCTGCAGTCCCTAACTCATCCTTGATTTGATCATGGTGATTACGGTTAAGGGGGATCGAAACGTAATATAAAAAAGAAAATAATATATATATCTATATATATATATATATATATATATATATATATATATATATATATATATATATATATATTATTTTTTAAGACTTTACAGTAAATGCCATATAAGGACTATACAAGTGAAAGCAACATCTCAAACTGAATCTAAATGACAAATGGCGACAAATGTATAATGGTAGGATTCCTTTAAGTACCTGAGAGGTGAGTCGCTTCATATGAATTGTGATTTCACATACTGTATTGTATTGAGCATCCAGGATAGATAATGTGTGTGCCTCTTGGAAATGTATTCAGGCTACTTGTGACATCATGCACAGTTTGTGTAATTTTATTTCGCCCCAGAATGTTGGTCACATTTTGAAATGATACTTCCTCAGTTGTGTTTAATTTTCGACCTTCCATTGTATTTTGATTGATTTTGTGCTGAACTACTACATGCCCCTTGTCTAATATTGGTTATGTAGAGGTTCTCCTTAAAAAAATAGACCAATTTAATGACTCTGGTGACCTGTCCATGGTGAAGTCCCGAAATCATGTGCGATTGCCTCTTACGAATCAGATGAGCATGCAAAATGGAATCATATCCAAGTTCACACTTATTTATTACAATTGAATGGTTGCCTCAAGCAAATCACTTGCCTGACTTCCATGAAGGCAACGTTGTTGGTTCAGTTCTCACTCTGGGATGGTCACACACTGGCACTTAGGGGCAAAGGAGGGAGGGACGGAGGCTATAGGGGGCGGGGATTGCGTTGGCTTCCTCAGATCAGACCGTGTCGTGGAGGAGATTCCCCCAGAGAGGAGTGATCCCAAACAGTGCTCCTCTTTCCCTCCTCCAGGGGGAAGTTTACCGCCAGCTTGCTTTTGTAGTCGGCCTCAAAAGATTTGCAGCAGTCAGCATTAAAAGGTGCAGATCTAAGAAGACGCCTCCAACTGAAATACCGACAGAAGAAGGAGAGCAGGAATAAAAAACAAAATAAAGGAGGAATGAGCGGGAGGCAAGATGATAGAAGCTTTAAAGAGATGTTAAATACTGCTCTTTATATTTGCTTTGTGCCCCAACAACAACGTTTCCAGACATTAACTCATATTTCTTTTATCCCCGACACTTTCTTTTTAGCGATTGCCCCCTTTTTTCCCCTCACCTGTTAGGATTCAGTTGATAAAAAGTGGTTTTCTGCAGTCACTTCTGGATTCAAGGCTTCTGCCTTTTATGCAGTAGGCACGTATTTGATTCCCTGCCAGTTCCTCAATACCCAGCCACGCCTGGTCCCAAGGCTGGATTAAAAAAAAGAAGAGTAGATTACGTAAGAAATGGCATTCGGAATATAAACTGTGCCAAACAATTTATATGAGTGACTCACTGTGGCGACCACTGATTGCAGCAAAAACAGCCTTGCTTTTAAGGCTCACTGCACACCCAACCTTGCAACTGAACATGGATGCCTAGAGCGGACCATGAAAAGAAATTGCAGTTGGACACTCTTTGTCGTACACAAACCGATTGAGCACCGCACATTCACCGATGAGTTGCTATGGAAAAACCGCAACCTTGTATCGAATTTTGAGGCTGTGTTTATCCTTTATTTTATTAAGAATAATTTTGGAAAGTTTAGCCCTTACGCATCTGATCTTTCTGTCATCTCTGAAAACTGAGAATAAGATGGAACTTACTATGAGTGTAATATTGGAAGTATTAAATAAAAAAGAACCGGTAGAACTTCACCTGAATTATTACATTGGTGCCGTGACCCGGATACCTAACCAGTGGCTCCAAAAAACTACTTTCCAAAAGTCTACACTACTAAAACAACATTCCTCAAAATGATATGAGATAAACCGCTAAATAGATTGTTATTGCTTAAGATCAATGCTGAACTATTTTACTTCTCTAACTGTACCCCAACCACGTGTGTGCAGATGATGGTTTCAGCACTGTATGCATGTGCACAACATCACAGCCAGATGCATCACTCGCATGGTTCTTCAATATCTCCCCCCGCCCCTATTTCCTTTCTCTGCCATTTCGCTCTTCCTCCATCAGAGGAGGTGGCGCTTTTGTCGCCAAGGAGCGCGGAGACCTCACGAAGGGAGGCTAGATGTCATAACAAACAAAAACAGTATAGTAACCCCCCCCAAAATCTAATCAGGAGCCATTGATTCATGTGCTGACGATGTGGCTTATCCAATATGGTCGTGGACAACATGACAGCGGCCTTAACAATTCCGTTGTGTAGATCCCATCATCGCACTGTTCTCACCTTTAGACTGCACTCTCACTGAAAAGATGATCCAATCATCACTCCGCTGCGACATTTGATGTCTTCATTTGTGTAACTCAATTATTGATTTTATTTTTCTCCCTGAATTCATGTGCAGTGCAGGTTTTCTCTTTTTATAGGTGTGCATTTTGAATACTGCCAAATATGATTCTATGATACTTCGCTTTCTTAATAGGATGTTATAATCTGAAATGCTACTAGAACTTCGATTTGTAATTGCCCCTGTTATTTCAGAATTGTTTTTCTTAGTTCTTACTATTGTTATTTCAGACTTTTTTGTCACCAAATGAGAGAGACTGAGGATATCTCTCACAATCACTCTCTCTCTCTCTCTCTCTCTCTCTCTCACTCTCTCGCTCTCGCTCGGTCTCTGTGTATATACATTTATTTATATATATATATATATATATATATATATATATATATATATATATAAATACTGCCCACATTAGGTACACCTACACAGTTTAATGACAAAAAGCTGTATTGAAATTTCTCCCCTTACATGGATGGCATTTCTACAATACATCAGTCAATAATCAGAACGCAATCATGTTCAAATAATTTGATTCTCTGTGATCATTGCTGCTTTGTTGACCCAACCTTCATCGACACAACAAACAGCACACAAAACCAATACATAAAACGCACACATTAACAATGTAACACTATTAACCCTCGTGGGAATTTATGACATTTGAAACACAATTATTTAATCTATGATGTGTGCATCTTGCCGTTGTTTTTTACTAAAACAATCTAATACCCAATATAATGCGACAACTTTGCTCTTATTATTTGTAATAATATTTTGGCATTGTAGGGTAGCAGTATTGATTTTTCTAAGGCAATGCATTTATTGTGGAGGTAAATGTTATTATTTTAATATTGGACTCATGCTAATTTAATAGAGCGTAACATAAACATTCAGGGTGAGAGCCAGAGGGTTCACTCCATCTTCAGTCCCGCATCAACTGAGATTTAAGCAATACACACTCTTCTTTCGTTAGGATATAAAGCATAAATATTACACCTACATGGGAAAATTAATCAGAATCATTGCATAAATCAATTCATTGAACCAATTATATTCATTAGCATCATTTTTATTTACAGCTCCCCAATCATGATTGAGAAGGTGTCACACAACGGATGCACGGTGTAGGTGAAAGGTGTTCTCTAATTGTCCATGTCACATGCACGGACGACTACAACATTCCCAAAGGGAGATCTTGTAGTTTACCTGCCAATGTCATGCACAGAGCCTAGCGAGTCTATTTCTGCTTCCACAATGTCAAGCACGATGCACTAGGGCATACTGTGCTTGGATTGCCCTGATTTTGATGCAAATCAGCAGAGAAGACTACTTGGGCACAAACGCTCAATTACGCCAAACTCGACCTATGCAGAGAGCAAAATACCAAAAGAAAACTCTCCCATTCCTCAATGGGAACGAAAATAGGGCCAACATGTTTTTCCTGTGCTAGTGTGTTTTCTCACAGTGCTCCGGCACCCAAATTACAAAACGTGCTTTTTAGGTTCTTTGAAGACTCCAAATCTTCTCTTTTTGATTTTAAGTTTCAATGCTTGTTTTTTCTACTGCAGTGCTTCTCAAATAATGGGGCGAGCCCCCCTGGGGGCGCGGTGCGATGTTAAGGAGGGCGCTTGTGACGCTGGGGAACATGCTTTTTTTCCGCCATACTGCAATAACGTGTAATTGCACGTCCACTCCAGTAGTTGGCAGTGGTGCTCTCATTGCCCATTACGTGCAGTGATTATCAACTCTATGGTGTAGGTTTGTTTTGCAACAAAAATGCGATTATTTATAATTGCGGCGGAGAGTGGGTTGTGTGGTCTGGCCGTAAATTGTTTTCTTCATGCCATGGGGGGGTGTAACAGAAAATAATTGAGAAGCACTGGCCTACTGTATATGTGTCCTCTGACTGACTGGCGATCGGTCCAGGGTTTACCCCGCCTCTCAACCAAAGTCTGCTGGGATTGGCTCCAGTGATCTCCTTGAGGACAAGCACTATAGAAAATAGATGCATTCTAGTAGCCATCACAAAAACCCGAAAGTACAATTGAAGACGCAAAATGACTCAGGTGCAGTGTTTCCTGATTACTCATATAATTATAATTTAATCTCAGGCATGATTTATTGTGAATGCTAACAGATAGATATGCAGAGTTATTGTGAAATACATTCCTGTCGCTATTTGTCACTGACATAAATGAGGTTTTTACAGTATGTTAAATGTGAGATGCATCTGTGACATTGAGTGTTTTTATTTTTCATTTGACTGCTCTACTGCTGCACTCATTTTAGAATTCAAGGAATTTTATAATCATTGCATCACGCATTTACACTTGACATGACAATATCAATAGTATAAGAAAATACAATTAAAGAAAGGTTAAAAAAATTCTGAGAAAAATAATACTAGAAAACTGGCAAGCAGTCCCAACCTTTCCCTTTTGACTGCATGAAGTACAAGCAAGAAAGTAAACTAGATGGAAAGTAAATATTCTTGTAAAATTAAAAGTTTTTTTGCAAAATGCAGATGTCTCAGTGCAACCTGTCCGCCATTTCGATAGAGTGAAATATTAACTTTTTTTTTTCATGACTCCCGACCATACTCTCTGCTTGCATTTCCTTTAGTTTCGTATTTAGTTCATAAACAAGAACATCTTCCCATGACGCTACTCCTGTTTTTCATTTCTCGTGCAGCCCTGTCGCTCCAGCCTTGTCCCCCTGCTTCCTGTTCTCATCATCTCGCTGCTACGTATTAATATTTAATCCAATATTGAAAAATTGAAGCGGGTGCACCATCAGCAGGGCTACCTCGGCTGTTCACCGTATCCGTTCCACCTTAACCGCCAGACTAGGATCTACAGTGAGGACGTTGGTCTCTGCAGTCCAATTGAGCAATAAAACCGCTTGAATGGCGTTGCTTAACACGTGTCCTCGAGACAAATCTTGGGGTTGTTGCAACCAGGTCATCTACTGATAATTACTGCTCTGTGAGCCTGTTGAAGCAGATTGTGCTATCAAATAACCATTTGGATTTGTTTTCGCTTAGTAACTTCCAAATCAGTTTCGGAGCAGCACAATATGCTGTGCAGTAAATTCATAGGCAGATTGAGCGTGAAGCCAAGTTTAAAAAGATGGTTCAGAGGGCTGTCAAAGATTTATTTTTTGGGTGGGAGGGGTAGAATGGGGTCGGGGGGGCGCCAATTTTTATGACTAAGGCTGAAGGGTCGAGTCCGGAACTGTACCAAGATCACGGCCGGAGGGCGGGGGACTGAACTGCCAAAAAAAGGGTCAAGTGCCCAGCTGTGGTTTTAGCATGGGGCAGGTTGAGTACTTGTAGATTCCATTACTTGAGCAGCATAACTAAGTGGCTGAAGACCACAAAATGTGAACTGAATACTGGCGGTAAGAGAAAACATCTGATATTCCTGTTCTCTTGAAAGACTTTGATTTTAGATTTAGGATTATTATTTGTAGAAATGTAATGATGTATTCAAATGAAAGGAAATTCGATGAAAAGGCATGCCTTGTAGCAGATGTTTCCGAACTGTCATTTTCATATAGCTACAGCCTGGAGTTTAGACAATACTTCACTTTTAGTATAACGAAAAATGTCCTCAATGTGATGCCACTTGAGCGTTTTCAGTCCATCTCAGCCTTTTAGCCTTCGCTACTGCTCAGTTCAATGCGCCTCACTTTTCTTAATAAACCAGGAGACCCTGGCCTCTTGGTTGTTTCCATGGCAACTGACCTATTTGCCTTCTGCATGTGAAAGTGAAAGAGCTCAAGAGATACATAGCTAGGGTCATGCAGATGGGCAGACGGGTCTCATCGTTAGACTCTCCACCCTTTTGTCAGCGTCCTCTTGCGGATTCTGTCTCTCTCTACATTCTGACCAGATGTGCTAACACAGCAACCTGAAATTAATCTGTCTGTAAGAGTTTTGTCTTATTGCAATGACAGGTGTGTGCTGTGTCTGTTCACCGGCATTTTCATGTGTCTGGATACTTCCAAAAGCGACAGTTAATGATTCCCTTTAATATATTCTCAATTTAAACTGAAGAATAGTCTCTCACGGGGGTCTCCAATCCTGTTCCTCCAGGGCCGGGTTCCTAGATGTTTTCTGTCTCTCCCTGCTGCAACACACCTATTCAAAGGACTAGATAATTGTCAAGGTCTACAGGAGCTGCATAATGATTCTGATCAGTTGAATCAGGTGTGCTGCAGCAGGGAGAGATAGAAAACAGGATGGTGGAGGAACTAGACTGAAGACCCCTGGTATAACAGATATCTTGTGTAGACAAAGGTGTTAGGAGGCAGACAGTCTTGAGAGTTTCCACTCTTTCTAGTCATCCCAAAGAGGTTAAAATCAAGACCTTCCAGGCTAAACCTGTCCAAGCATTCTGAACGTGCTTATCTTATTATATCTTATTGCGGTCTTATTCGTCTCCTTCTTCGTCTCATTATTCTTCTTTCTTCTTCTCCACAAACGTGCTCAATGTGTCTTGATTTATGTTGATAAAGTCAGCCAATCTCACACACATTGTGCTGCCGACTGTACTGCTTTATTCAACTTCCCTGTCGCGACTACTCCACATCTCATACGGAACGTGACATTTCACTTAGCCTGTAACATGAGCCAATCACAATCGTGTGCACTTCAGGGATCACACGGAAAACATAAACTCAAAGAATATTACTCAATGACGCTTTTGACGCATTCTGAGGCAATTTTTGTCATTTGCCCATTTGGCCGTGACCACATAACACGCCCGAGGGTCGATTCGTGGGCAGGACTAAAATCCATCTCCGGCCGTGATTAATTGAACCTTTTTTTAAAATTAGTCACCTATGCCCCATAAATGGACATCCGGAGGGCCGGACCGTTCTGCCCCGGGGTCGGACTGCCGAGCTGTGTGGATACACAAACATAGTTGTGTACGCAAAACTCACCGCCATGAATTCATAGATGTAATGTCATCCACACACACACACACACCCGCACACACACACACGCACACGCACACACGTACCATAAGAAGCGGCCCACTGCAACCCAGCCTTACGTCTAGCAGTGACACTTGGATGACACCAGCAAAAGGATTATAAGGGCTTATTTATTAGCCTTCTCGCTGGGCATGTGCAAGGCAGGGGCAAGAGTGCATACGTTCGTACAGTGAAAGACCAGAAGCTCGAATGAGGGAAGCCACTTATACAGACCATATTGCAATTAAGTCTTGAATCATGTCATTAAAAGTGCAGGGAGTGACTACATTACAGGTGCCAGCTCTTGAAAACCAAACAGGATATTTCACTTGCAAAAAAATAAACGTTGCTTATTTGCACGATGGCTAACACGGTGAAATATAACTTGGTACCAAGGTTAAATAAAGTCTCCAAATTACCCTTGTGCTTTACTGTGAGTGTGAATGGATGCGACAGAATAGTATAAGTAATGTAGTACTAAAAGCAATTGTCGATTTTAGTCACACATTTAATGAAAAAACTTAAAACACAGAAGAGACACTCACACTGTAAGTGAAATACTGTCCGTGTGAGCAATTTTTTTTCATTTATCGCCAGGAGACAGGTTTGCCCTGCATAAACTTTGACATTGGAACACATTAAGAAGGTTTTTCATATTGAAATGTCAAGACAAGCTGCAGATAAGGATGAAAGTGCTTTGCCATTCAAAGGAGGGAATTGTTCAAGTGAGAAATAAAAAGGCATGACTTGATGGCTGTTGCCATTTCCCTCGCTCCCTGTCCTTATTATCCTGTTTTGATGCTTTGGAGAGACAAATGAAGTTCAGGTGCCTTGAAATCTCTTAATGAACTCTCTCTTACCCCTCAGCCCATCCTGCCCATATGAAACTGGCACAGGGGTACTTGCTTTACTTCTCTTTGACTGACGACAATGATCCATGCGCTCACTCCCAACCGAGCGGAGATCGCACACTGAGTGGGTTTCTCACAGAGGCTAGGACGACACACACCTGCTGTCTTTGTGCACTTATACTCACCAATGTGGAACTCCAATGTAATTCATTTGAACTCAAACGGCATGACACATGCACAACCAACCTGCATCACATGCTCACTTTTAATTTCAGGATCCAGGAAGACTTTACATCAATGGAAAATAATTGGCCATTTCCTATAAACAGTAATTCTCCTTCCAATGCTCACTTCTGACAAATAATCACTCTCATACAATATGTCATCCAATTACAATATATGTAATAAAAAACAAAATCATAATGGCTGCAAGGTTCACTGCAGTATAGCTTTTATCTCAGTTCACTATATTAGAAAGACTGTGTTTTGTGTGTGTGTGGTTTTTTTTCCAGGGTTGCACATTTATTTTTGTGTGTGTTTCAATGCAACGTGTCAAAAGCACTACTGCCAACTGTTTATGAAGAGACGTGAGACAGTAATGTGCGTTCAAGTCTGCCTGCATTTCCTTATTCTGACATCACGTCACCCGCGCGTCCCACCTTCTACTGGGGCATACCATTACAAGGGCGGGGAGGGGGGCAAAACCACAGGCCGAGAGAAGAGAGGGGAAGTCAAACTATTAACCCACTTCGGTTTGACGAAACACTTACACACAATTAGGTAAGCGCATTTGAACAGTAAATCAGCCAGCTTTCTCTGAATTTTGGTATTGGGCCCCTCTAGCCCACACTGGGAGAATGTTGCAAGAGTATGGTTCAAGGTAGTGATCTGTACAACATGTGCTGGGGGCAGGGAGAAGATCAGCAAGGCGCGGCCCTTCTGTCTCGCTGTCATCGCACAGGGCCATCGGGGTTTGCGTGTGCCAGAGTTTGCGCGTATTGCGCCTGTGTGAGTGATGCGGGTGGGCGCGCAGCCGAACGAGCACTTGACTGGCGCTGTGCACTTAGCTAGAGAGGAGCGGCTGCTCTGGCTGCGCTCCAGGCTAACTCTGTGCGCTGTGAGGTTTTTTGTAGCCATGAGTGTCGGGCGATGTGGCACCAGATGCCACTCCATGTGCCCAAATCTGGTTGACATTTGGAGCGTGGGCAAGCGGACGCACGGGAAGGGAGCAGGGGAAGAGGAGGCAAATTTGATACAGGCAAAACAGCAGCCTCAGACGTTGATGCAAACTTGTGGAAGTCAGTGCATTGCTGTTGGAAGGTGGACTTGAGCCTGTTTTTTGCCCACTCCAACGTGAGCAGCGGGCGAGTTGATGGAAGTTGATTGAGAAATGCGCGGCTGAGGGGAGTAATTTCATTAAGCAGGCTGGCAGGAAGAGGAAGAGGGAATGGCCGGGTGGCAGGTTCATGCCAACTCCTGCTGGCATGGCTTTCACCCTCACTCCTAACTGAGAGAAGATGGAGTTTGGTGGAGGGGGGGAGGATTGGGGGCTCACAGTATTTGGCGGCAAAAACCAGTGATGAGCAGAATGACAAAGGTGGTGAGTAGGTGGTGATGTGAGGAGGGTTGCAGGAAGTGGAAGTGTAGGAGGCGTAATGCATAGGGCATATGTGAGAAGCCGTCTCACATTTTATTTGAATGCGACCTTAATGTGGCTTCACTTGCGAAATCTTCCCGTTCTTATCGTAGTAAACTGATTTTTCCAGCCTTGCACGGTTTCCTTGCTTGTGTTTATTGAGTCATTATGCCGATTTGCAAATGAGGGCAGACGCATATGTTTATTAGATTTATAAATCCCATGTTTTGATTGAACCTTAACAACTTTGGTTGATGGGCGCACTATAAATGCTGCATCACCATGTTTACTTTGAATTTTGCACTTCACAAACTGCCCCGAATCTGCAGATGTGGGAGTCCTACTGGGTTTGAATTGATGCCATCTTATGTTGAAGATTTCTTTTCTCATATCCTAATAAGATATGTCACAAGTGCTGTAGCTATTCCCAAAACGTAACAGGCAGCTTCATTTCAAGGCAATAATTTGAGGACTCTTAGAATCATTATTTCCAACACAAGTCGGGTATTTACGATTTCTCATCTGACCACCGATTAACATTATAATTCACTCTAACGTGCATAATATTATCTATATTTAAACACTACAGGTTTGTGCTTGTGCATGTACCATATGTACGCATATATGTATAAAATCATACAAAGTTGTTTCTTTCTCACAAAAGAAATGTATTTCAGGAGATACACTAATCTTTTGCAAGGTCATTTGACTGCTTTCGGTCGCTTAAATATGCATTTATGTGCATGTGAGGATGCCATGTTCTGTGACTGCCCATTTATATACAGTATACAAGTAGTTCTTTACATCAGATATTTCCTGCAGATACAATCACCACACTACACCCTGCATGTACCCTGTTTTTCTGTTATACGTGTTACGTACAAAAGTTACATTGATGGTCACTAAAACCAGTCATTTCATGCCATTGTTAATACATCCACAATTGCGTTTATTTTTTTATTTTTTTCAAGCAATACAATCCTCTGTAAAGTTGGGAAACATCTGTCTGTCCATTCACATGTGCACTCTTACGAGACGTCCTTTCCTGCATTCTACAGTATATAATCGAAGCACGTCCCAGTCAGTTAACATACAAAATACACATTATTGAACAGCCATTTAACATTAGTTTGGACGTGACGAGTCAATTCTGCACACACACAATTGTACATCTCCGTTTTAGGAGGTCGTGCACAATTGTGTAATCACATACTCTCAGTTGATTCATTTTATGTCCCCTTTTGATTTTTTTTTCAAATGAGTTGTAGCGGTTATGAAACATGTCATTCTCTTTTGAACTCTATTTAGTTTTGTAGAAAACTTCAAATGGGAGGAGGCAATAACAGATTGAGAATTGTTCACTTTCGGCCAAGCAACTGATTGTTGTTTGCTTACTGCCACCATATTGTATTTGTGTTAACTGACGTTGTTGGGCAAAGTATGGCCCGGGGGCCACATCTGGCCCGCCCACAGTCTCTGACCAACCCTCACAGTGATCATGAAGTCAAAGTGACATGTAAAATATGGGATGGTTTAATTTTGAAAGTTGTGCTTTTATTTTAGATGCGCACAGGTGGACCTCAGGTAGCGACCAAGCGATATGGCCACCTAAGCTAAGTTTTCGCCGTATTTAGCGACTTTTCCAAGTAACACTTCATCCAATAAGACACTAGCAAAAATGACAAACGTGGCCTTAATGGTAACAACATTCTTATTTCCTGGTGAAGCGAAGAGGGTCTAGAAGATTTGGCTTGATAATCCTGTGAGCAAATCTAGTTTCATAGTTACATATTTGGTGTATTACATGTCATCCCTATATTATTAATATTTTGTCACCACTCATCTATAAACTTGGGAGTCCTAACCACAAACTGCTAATCTGAGTTGGTGGTTGCTGCCGGAAATTAATGTTAGCGTTTTTTTTACCTATAAAGATGTCATTTTAATGGCTGCTTATAATGTTTTTTGTGTAAAATGTGTCATTCCTATTTATGACAATACATACCATATATCCATGGACAGCAATTTAATGAAACAATATCTTTTTTCTAAAATATAAAAATATATAGACAGAGTTGAACTTAGCATGGAGGCACAGTGGACGACTGGTTAACATGTCCGCCTCTCAGTGCAGAAGAGCAGGGTTCGATTCCGGCCTTCCTATGTGGAGTTTGCATGTTCTCCCCTTGCATTTTCTCCGGGCGGGTACTCCGGTTACCTCCCACATTCCAAAAACATGCATTGTATGTTGATTGGTCACTCTGAATTGCCCCCGAGGTGTGATTTTGAGCGTGGATGGTTCATTGTCTTTTTGTGCCCTGCGATTGGCTGGCAAGCAGTTCAGGGTGTACCCCGCCTACTGCTCGAAGATAGCCGAAATAGGCTCCAGCACCCCCTGCGACCCTTGTGAGGAGAAGCAGTATAGATAATGGATGGGTGGATAAATTTAGCATGTTGGCTTGGCCCTCGACAAGAGTTTCAGTTTCTCATGTAGACCCTTTGCAATATTAATTGCCCACCCCTGGTGTTGATATCCATTAACAGGGAGGGCACAAGAAGAAACTGACTTGTGAAGCTTGCGATTCCTTTCTCCATCCATCCCCTGATTTCTCTCCCCTCTTTAACCCACATGTGAACCTGTCAGCCCGATGTTGCGCTGAATTTTCCAGCAGCATTTCACTCTCAACCAGCCTGTCAAAGACCGCTGAGGGCAGAGAGCGAGAGGAAATGGCAGGGGGGGGGGGATCCTCTCACTGAGCAGAGTTCACCTCTCAGGTATATAAAAAGCTATAAAAAGTCAAGGTGAGATGCTCCTCTGGTTCTTGCTCATTATAGCATCTTTACCCTGCACTCCCAGTCAACAGCGGTGCTGGTGCTGCTAAGCTGGCCTGGTCAGGTGGGCCTAGATGGTTTAAAAAAAAATGTGTCAAAGACCTTCTGGACGTGCGCACCAACCACATCTGTTCGACTTTTTATCCCTCGCCTTCGACTTCACTCTCTCTCCCCTTTTTCCTCTCAATGTCCCTCCCTCCCCTCCACTCCCCTCTCAGCTCCTTTTTTAATCTTTTATTCATAGCTTAGCAGGTGATGAAAAATGTATGCCCCAAGTCTAGCATTGAAATAAATGCAAAACGAAAACAGAAGCAGTTTATACTGACAGTCTGAATATCTCTATCTAGAACAAGGCGGCTCTTTGCGAATCAGGGAGCTGGGATGCTCTCCTGTTAGCGCCGCTGTTTAAATGATGCTTTTGGGCTTACTTTTTTTTCTCCTCTTGTCATCTTAAACAAAACACTCACCTGCCCCACGGCCATATCACCTGCTCAATACCTATCACGCAAGTACACGGACATGTCAGGAGACGTAAGAGGTTTATACGATTAATTTACGACCCCGCGTCAACGTCTAATGCTTGAAGTTGACTTTTTGTTAATCATGTCTTTTTGGCATCTCAATCAGAAGTTGGTCTGTGCTGAAAAACTATCAATGACGTTATCGGCGGCGGCACGGTGGCCGACTGGTTAGCACGATGGCCTCACAGTGAGAGACAGCATTGGGCGTGGGTTTGATCCCGGCTCCGGCCATCCTGTGTGGAGTTTGCATGTTCTCCCCGTGCTTGCGTGGGTTTCCTCCGGGTACTCCGGTTTCCTCCCACATTCCAAAAACATGTATGGCAGGCCGATTGGACACTCTAAATTTCCCCTAGGTATGAGTGTGAGCGCGGATGGTTGTTCGTCTCTGTGTGCCCTGCAATTGGCTGGCAACCAGTTCAGGGTGTCCCCCGCCTACTGCCGGAAGATTGCTGGGATAGGCTCCAGCACCCCCCGCGACCCTAGTGAGGAGAAGCAGTACAGAAGATGGATGGATGGATGGACGTTATCGGCTGATCGTCAACTCTACTTTCATCACGTTACTGTTGATGAATCCTGGTAACCACAGAGTAGACATTTTTTCAGGTTATAAACAACTAAACCGAAATTGTCAAAGCATTATTACGCATCTACTTGCTTGGGTGACCATTTTTCTGTCTTTTCACTCTGGTGAGATTGTGAATTTGTGCCTGCTTGCTGACAAAATTAAAACACAAAGTTGATGAATGTTCCGCCACAACAAGCTACATATTGTCGCTTTGTTAAAAACACATTTTTAAAATTTTTTAATGTTTCATTTTTTTTCTATACATTAGTCTAAAGGTTGTAAACGTCTTTTTATGGCATTGTTGTCACTACATATGCGCCAATTTCAGTCTTTTTTTTTATGCTATATGTTTGTGGGTGCTGTCAGCTTTAATGAAGTGTTATGGTCCACGACTGAGACGAAGGTGGCCAGCCATGGGATCTAACGACTGATCTTATGCACTCTGACAGAGCGAGAGGGAGCGCGGTGGATAGAAAAGAGAGAGATGTGTGAGACGAGACAACTGGGACTGAGGTGGGAAAGTGGGAAGTTTGGCCCACAAGAGAGGAAAAGCAGTCAATGACGGGAGAGATGAAGTCGGATCGAATACCGGCAATCCTATACACAGATCAGTCACGGTCATCCGGTGTGAGGGTAAACTTGCCGGATTATTAGGTACACGTTGATAAAGCATGATGATTCCTTCCATTGGGTTTAACTTTGGAGGCTTTTATTGATTATCTGTTTGAGAGGATAAGCTTTAAGTATTCATCCCCGGTACAGTCAATGATCACTTCATTAGGTACATCGGCACAATCAATCCATTCTAAGAGCTGAAGAATGATTTTTTTTTTTGCACTGTTGGAGTTATGAATAATATGTATTATTGATGCCGCAATATACTGTTTCTAATAATTTCCAACACGAGCTAAAAAAAAAATCAAGAATTAAATAAAGCATATCCCTGCAAAATGTATCCACCTTGTTAAAGTCATATCCGCATCTGGTGATTCTATAAGGGCCGTACGTCGCACCTAATAAAATGACAAGTGAGTACATGCTTCAGTGCACACATTGTTATTTTGGGTGACGATATCAAAGCAGCAAATAAATAAATAAAAATGTAACGCTCCCGACTGTTGGGTTTAAAATAGTGCAGCTCCAACAAGGCATCTTTCTTTGGGAATTATCATCAAGGCACCTCCTGCTTTAGTGTGTCTTTGGCAATGTGTGTGAATGTGACTGCGTGTGTGTGTCCCCAGACCATCCCAGTTTCTGGCGTGTGTGTGTGCGTGCGCGCAAGTGCGTGTCTGCATGTGTGTGCATGTGTCACCCAGCAATTAAATAAAGATCTCTAATTGGCCGCTTCGTATTAGGGTCAGCAGCTGGAAGGGAAGACACATTTGTCGCTTACACTTTCGCACACTCATTATGCACGTGTGCGTGCGCGCGCGTGCTTGTGTGCGCTCGCACTCGTATGCTCACGAGCGCGCGCACAAGCGCAGCAGCTCCTGAACAAAAATTCAATTATTAATGGACTGATTGCTCAAGTGGAGCTTCTCTGGGAATCTGAACCTGCCACACTGAATAAAATAAAACCACTGCTTTACATTTTCATTATACCAAACCGTGTTTTAAATTGCAAATGCGCCTCAGAAACCCACCGTTGCCCCCCCCCCTCCGCCACCCACTTCATCCTCGCTCCTCACTCCCCTCTATTCCCCCTTCGCCTTGCTGTCTCACCACAGCAGCCCTTCTCCTTGTCCTCATCCGTGCACACACACGCATTCAAATTCTACTGTTGTGGCGTGTACAGTCACCATTAAGCAGTCTTATTAAAGAGAGAGGTTGCATATGTGTGTAAGTGTGCGCGTGTCTGCGTGTGTGTTGTCGAGACTTGTGTGCGCAGGGGAAGTGCTTCTGGGCCGCAGCGGAGCGCCTTCGCTTATTTGCAATCAGGTCAGACAGGCAGCACAGCCACATACACTACTGTCACCTCCCTGCAGACCTCGTCTTCTCCATTTCTCTCTGGCTCGCTCACTCGCGCCTCCCTTTGCTTCTTTCCCCAGCGTCAGGGAAATAGCACATTTTGTCAAGCGCCGGATATCTCAATTATCTCCTTCATTTTTTCAACGGCTCGCACTCTCTTCTCTCATTTTCTTCGTTCCTCTGCAAGTTTTAAAATGAAATTCCATTTGAGGACCACTGGGATCCTCTCTTGCATAAAGTGGAACTTGGCACTAAAGGCCCAGTTTTTGCAGACAGTCGCATGTGCGCTTGGCGTAAAAAACTGCCATATCATCCTTTTTGTGTCGGGCCAAGAGTAGTTTACGATGTTTGGGAATTTTGCAGACAGCGCTTACGCCCCTAGCGCATCTGACAATTTGGTGCCAGAAAATAGACCACGTGAAAGCAGGTCTAAGTCGTGGTGCAGGTGGTGTAATGCAATTTTCGTGGCTTGGATTCAGACCAAGGCAGATAAATGTTGTGGTGGATCTCACCGTATTACATTTCATTCATGAATATGACAACAGCGTGCACCGACCCCTCCGAATCATTCTAGAAACCAATTCACTGAATGCATTATCATAATAATAATAATGCTAATAATTATCTAAGTTTAAAAGCACATCCATAGCGTGGCATGACTAATGTGTGCTGTGTGTACATGTGTGTTCCCACTTGGCGGGGGGCCAACTTTACATCATCTGCAAGTGGAGATCTTACAACTCCTTCGAAACATACTTTGGGCGCACCGATCTCCTGCACGGACTCCTACGAGTCCAACATCAAATTCAAGTTGATAATATACTAAAGACTCGCCGCCATTCACTGCGACAGCTTCATAAAATTGTGTGTGTGGGGGTGTGTGTGTGTGTGTATGTATGTATATATATATATATATATATATATATATATAAAATAACTAATGCATAAAGAAATAGTCAACTAAACCAACCACCCAAAATGAAGTTCTCTCGTTTTCTCTCGCTCTCTCTCTCTCTCTCTCTCTCTCTCTCTCTCAAAATTGCAGCTTGCGATGTCGATTTGAATTCATTTTAAGCACTAGTATGGATGGGTACTTTTCAGGTATGATATTAATCTCACAGCACGAGATGACCAAGCTGATTGTTCTGTTTGTGTGCTCATGCATGTGTGCTACATGTTTATGCATACATTTGCCCACTATCCTTCTTTTTCATGTACGTGTGTTCAATTGTGAGATTGTGGGGGGGGGGGGGTGCCTGCGTGTGTGTGTGTGTGTGTGCGAGCGTGTAAAGAGGGAGAAAATGTGATGATGGAGGGGGCAGAGAGCCTCATGGGAGTTGTGCTAAGGGCCATAGTATAACTCTGCTGTATCTCAGGGCACATTGTTTATGCATGGGGCCACATATGCAGCAGGCATCCACACTCGCAGTCTCACTGATGCTGTGCGTGAGCGCACAGGAGGTGTTTTCAAGTGCTCGCGTGCATGTTTTTTTTTTGTTTTGTTTTTGTTTGTTTTTTTTTTTGTGTGTGCGCTTGTAAGAGAGACTTCCGTCGCCTCGCCTGCAGCCCACAGGCGGGACAGCGATATCATCGTGGTCTCTGGCGTGTCAAGCCCCCGCGCGCCGTGTTGTTCACCTTCACATTGTTTCTGCCGTCAGATTGCCAGAAACCTGTTCGCGCACAAATCGTAAACATTTTTGCATATGTATGTGCTTGTATGTGTGCACGTGTTCCAATTTGATTAGTTGTGGGGGGGTGTGTGCGTGTACGTGGGGGTGTGTGTGTGTGTGAAAAAATTTGAAGTGGAAGGTCAAGCGCTTCCCTCCCTCCTTGCTACGTTTTGTCAAGAAAGATGCACCCAGATGTCCTGCTCACAATGGCCCCCACAGTCCTTCCCGACTCCTCCGGTTGCCTGTCTGTGTGTTATTTGAGTTAATTCAGTTCTCTATCAGTAAAACATTGAGACAAGGACCCTGCTGCCTTGTACACTTGAACCACTTCCTTATCTCTGCAAGTTGGTTTTATCGTGTTCATTTTCATTTTTTGCTAATGCAGCTACACCTGGATCTTTACATTCTTTGTTGTACATTGTGGTGCTTTGTGCAATGATATACTGTACTCATGGCTTTACGTAGAGCAGAGCTGGGCACTTGACCCTTATATGCCGGTCAGTCAACCGCTCTAGGGCGGCGATCTCTGTAACGTTCCGTCCTCTACTCTTCTTTCTGCTAATTCAGGCATTCAGTAAAAATGCTGTGACTAGCTTGGTGTACTAAACGTTGTGCAATCAAGTTCTTCTGTTGTCTACATGTTGGTCTATAAAGAATTGGAGGCCATTTTCCGACTCCCAATGAAGTTTCAATTTATGCATATACAACCTCTCCTTGTTTCGCAAAGTATGGTTGTCCAAAGACAAAGTATCTGTTGTCAAAGTCATTCCTAATTTTCAAAATACTGAATAGGTCTTCAGCACTCTTAAATTGTCTTTAATCTCTGATCCTTTCCCCTTGAGGACCAACCTACATATCAACCATAACAGAATTTGGTAAGTAAGTCAGTTGTTCAGTCTTTTGTTAGTCAGCCTTTTGGCATATTTATATATTTCTTTTAATTGTTAAAATATTTAGTTTTATCACAGACATGTTTCAAAGTAGCAATGATGGTTTGTCTCTCAACATTCATGCAACACTGGGACTGAAACTTCTTTAGCAATGTAGACGAAGAGAAAAAAAAGTCAGCTACATGACTTAGCAGAATTGACATCATCATGCTAACTGCTCTGACCAAGCGTGAATCAAAGATCCATCTTTTACTCTTATATTTCTTGTTTTTTTGTTTCATTTGCGGGGGGCTACATTTGCTCTTGACCAGTTAGCATAGCAGCTAACAGAGCTAGTATTTACTCTTGAGCACATATGCTAACATTAGCATTGATTTGTTACACTGTTAATCACAATTGCTTCTGTCATCTGAGTAATATGATATACTGAGCTATATTTCCGAAATGTATATTTCATGTGCTCTGAGTATTTGTAGCAGGATTAGGCCAAATAGCAAATAAATTAAAAATCTCATAAAAGAATTGTACTAATGATGGTTGAGCTGGATGGTTTTCTTGAAAGCACAACAAAAATATCTCAAATAAATTAGATGCTTTTCAAATAAATTGGTGCCTAAATTGACCTCTAATTGTAGAATGAATGTAGTCATAAAATGTGCTTTTCAATCGAAGGGTATCACTCTGCTTGAGCTCCATTCATGCCTTCTAAATCCAAATAAAACCCATCACTATCATCTTCAGGTGAACAAGCCATGACACAGTCTGTCTGAGCTTCGACACACACTCCATGTCACGTCATAATCTCCCTGCCCTCTGGCCAATCCGCCGCCTTCCTTTTCATCTTTATATGTATCCCAGACACCATCTTTGTATGCTCTGCATTGATGTCTCTTCTTTTGCGAGCATCTGTCAGAGGCGCCTTTGAAAGAAATGTGTCATTGCCGTCTTGACAACAAGGTGGCACTCTGTACTAAGACAAATCCCCCCCGCCCCCCGAGGCCTTGCTCTAATACCCCAGAGGACACCTTTACCTAGTGGGAAAATGAGCGACAGGACTCTGAGAGATGGAGCTTGAGCGAGAAGGAAGGCAGAGAGAGGACTCACTTCTGCTCTTTTGTGAAACTCTTCCAGTGTTTATTGGCATTTGAATCCCATACTACATATGTGGATGGAGTGGAGACAAATGTCAAATAGTCCAGAAAATCAGGCAGTGGTAATGTTACATGCTGCTACATTTCATGCAGATGACCCAGGTTCGGGTCCAGGCCAATTCTTCGCTACCCAGTCATGACTGGACAACAAATGGATGGGTTCAGTCACCAAGGACATCTAGCATAAAAAGTTTAAAGACTGCAGTAAAAAAAAAAAAAAGTCATCCTACAGATAATTACTTGAGTAACTTAATTTGTTTTTTTTATCTCATCTTGACAAAAAATATAAAATGGGGATATGCAAATTCAAATGACCACAATGCCACTAACTGAGGAGAAAGTTGTTCTGAGAATGAATGGATGAAACAATAATAAACGCAGCATCTACAAGATAACAAAAATTAAGACAAATTTGGTCACTTTCAAAACGTTGCCTCAGTGGGAAGCCACAAAGACTTTGTGTGGTCATGTGACTTGATTGGTTGTCAAGAGTCTAACGTCGCGAGTAATTCTGTTGGATCATTTAAATAGTCATGTGACTCACCCGAGGTGGAAGTCTCTCTGACTTGGCAAAACATATAGATCGCATAATTAAGGACAAAATAAAATGTACCTCAATCTACGGGAATGTGTTTCATTGTGACAAAATACTAATAAAATAAAATTAAAAGAGGTTTCATTAAAACAAACACAATTTATCCCCCAAAAATGACTTAAGTAAAGATAACACTGGCAACCCCTTGCCAAAAATCGCCATAAAAGTCTGCCAGAAAATCACAGACTAACAGAAAATATTTAATAAATACTGCATAAATAAATATGCTCAATTTTGATTAAAATTTTGGAGAGGTATTTTTACAATATTATGTTTTGCTGTACTTTTTAGTGTTGTTAAATGAGAATTATAAATGTAGCAATGTTACTAATTTTATTGGCCTGGTAAAAGAATGGAATTAATAAAATTATCCGATTCTCACCTTCATAACCTTTTTAAAGTAAATGCTATTTTCATACTGAGTTGAAAATGATGCTTTGTTGTATACAAAGCTAAATTTAGATATGAGAGGCAATACTTCATTTCTGAGTTTCAAGAAGCGTTACGAGTTTAGTTTGACTGTTTTGTTCCACGGTAGATGTGTACGTGTTTGTGTGTGTGTTTGCATGTCATGAGCGGCCTTGCCCATGCGTATATGTCCCGCAGCTGACTTTCCTTCTTGTAACCACTTTCCGAGTTCTCCTTAATCTCACCGGAAGGAGATCACTGGCAAGTACAGCCAAAGCCATCTGCACCAGACCTCAGATTGTAACATCTGTGACACACACTAACACTCGATCATACACACAAAGACAGTGATGTAGCTGTCATATACCGAGCATATGGCGCAACACCCTCCTCAAAAAAAAAAAACCACAACAACAAGAAGAGAAGCGTGATGCCCTCGACGTCAGAGATGACAAGCGCTGTAGAATTAGTCTCAATACTTTCTCATCATAAAGGGCACTCATTCACATTATGCTGAGGTCACTTTCATAGCAACTGTCAAATTGGGCCGCATTTGGATTTGATTGGCCACCTACGTGCAGGGAGAGACAATGATGAGTGAATGTTCATCCTGTGGTTGAATGAAGGCTTATTTTTAATGACCATGTTGAGTCAGCCAGTGTTTCGACACATATTGTTGCACAAGGTGTTATCACGTTCAAGTTCGCTCATTTTGTGCGTAAGACAAAATGACTGACTCAATACAGTTCAAATGTTTCCATAGACTGAAAAAACTGGCTGCGTTGAAATTACTCCATTTTATTTAAATAAATACATGTGGATCTAGATATATTTTTTAAGTGGATGTTTAGTCTTCTGCATTTTTTAAGTAGATGTACAGTCTACTTAGAAATGTATCTGGGTCCATATTATTTTGTTTCGTACCACCATTTGACTAAATAAAATGAAATAAATTCAACCAAAACTTCTTTTCAGTGTGGATAAAGCAACAATATAAAGTCATTTGATCTTAGTGTTATTCCCTGATGCAGCTTTCAAATAATATGGCTCGTAAACTGCTTTATATAAAAAAAAGAATATACTTAGTTTGTAAACAATGTGACGTCATTCATGAGGCGCGGCTTAGCAGCAGTCAAAAACAACTAGTATGCTCGTTTCAAGACGCCGGTTAGCATATTTCAACGGCATTGTATACGGAGGAGGGGATACAAAAATCGGTCATTTGACTGAGTCAGTTAACTCACTGTCCACGACCATGAATGCCGAGTTGACATTATTTACCGATCACTCACTGGACGGAAGATTGGACCGGGACCGCCCGGCGTTCAATGGCTGGACATTAACCCCAACCTAATACAACTGCCCGTTCCGCAAAAAAACAAAGACAAAAAAAAAATGTTCGTGCATGACGCCGCCGCTGCAGGGGAGATGCTAACAACAGAGGTTTATTTAAACGTCATTAGTTGGCTTGTTTACTATTGAAATCCGCTCACCTTATTATGGGCTTATAATGGTCTTATTTGTCTCCTTCTTATTTGCCTTCTTCTTCTTCTTTCTTCTTCTCCATCACCATGCCTAATGCACATAAGTACTCATTGTTGGTGTTCTAGGGATTGTGGTGTCTCATATTCTGGTCACATTGTGGTGTGCAAGCTTGCTCACAACGGTGCGAATGTTACTGAGTTGTGTGCACTGCTTGTATTATGTTCATTTTGAGACGTACATCGATGCAAAAATGGTCACACACTTGTGTTATAGAATGGAAACCAGCAATGCTCATGATAGTAATGTTTAAACTGACAAAAGTAATGACATTATTTTTACTGAAGATTATCAGGTATTGCAGGATGGTTTGAACACAGTTAGCCCAATTTGGGTTCAATCCACCGTGTCAGTTATTGCTGCATACTCAGTAAATCCACGTTTGGTCGTGTGGTGTCTGCAATGGGAGCCCAAATGTAGATGTGGCTACATATCTGCACATAATCAGTTATTCAAAGTAAAAGCCGTACCAATAATTTGACATGTTCTCTGCTAGTAATTTGTGCTGGTGTGGAAGCGCCTTGAATAATACTGAAGGGTGTTTTTTATATATTAGTCGCGTCGCTCCGTGAGAGACAGCATAGAGCAGAAACAGCTCTCAGTTCTGTTAAGACTAGTCAATTAAATTCAATTTAATCCTTAATCCGGTCTGGCATCTTATTTGTCAGACAACTCGCAAAATCCCACTTTTGACGTCTGGATTTTCTTGAGACGCTGCTTTTACCCACCTTGCCTCCTGTGAGTTTGATGGTCCAATCTTGTCTCTGTTTGCCGCTTCATCTCCCCTTTCCCCTCCTTCTTCTCCTCCTCCTCCTCCTCCTCTCCAACCTTCTTTTCTTCGCTCCCACCCCCATTCTCGTAAAAGTGTAAGTACTGATTGCTTTAAAAGACCATACAGACACGTTGGCAGCCATTATCTATGGTTAGAGAGGACCAACTAGAGAGCCAGGCCTTTTATCCTGACGACTTTGCTCCCTCCCTTGCTCGCTCCTTCCCCCCCTGCTGGTTTGTGTATGTCAGATCTGCGTAATTTGGCCCAATGTATGGCCCAGCGTGCCACAGTTAATGAGGGGCTGTTTGGGAGTTAAACGCACATGAATAATCATTGGTGAGCTGCCGTGACACTGCACAGGAGAGAGATGTGGAGATCAGAACATGTAGAGCGGCACAAAAAGACCAGAGATAGCGTATGGAGATATTTTGACATAGCTGGGCATACTGTAAATTTCATCATGTAGGACAAGTTACGTGTTTCAAATGGATGTGTGATTGCAATTGGAATTTGATCAGACAAGATCAAATACAGAAGGTTAGCATGTTCAGGATTCGATTCTCAAGTCTCAGCCTTTCTGTTTCAAGTTTGCATATTCTCACCATGCTTGTTTGGGTTTTAGTTCAAGTTCATCCAATTAAGCGTCCCAGACGTGCATTCTTTTCGTCATCAACGATGAGTTTGGGCATGTCTTGTTGTCGTGGAGTGTGAAATACAGCGTGATAGTTTGCCGATCTTTGGTAAAACTTGATGAGGACCTAAATTAGCACCCCAACTGCAGCAGAAAAAAGCACGGCATAGAATCCGGAACTGCTTACCGAATGCACATTGCATCCAACCATACTAATTAGACCACAATGGCAGGGATATTTAAACATGCATGATACACAGCCTTGCGACAAAGAACCTCACTACCCTGGACCAGCTTTCAGCGAGAAGGAGCCTAATGGTAGAAATCAAAACAGGGCCATTCATTTGTTTGGGGTGGGCCTGAGTGCATTCCCGGCTCACAGTCGGGGAGCATGGCTGCAGACTGACTGACTAAAGCCAGAGAGTCCATTTGTGGAGGCAAAATGTCACTGTGTCACAGTGTCCTGCATCTCTGTAACCATCCCTCTCTGGGTGATGCCTTGCCGGGACCTTTGACTTCCATTTTTTACATCAATTTCTTCTTTCAATTTGTTTTAAAGTCATATCACACTCTCACATACGTTCATAAAATGTTCATCGGGGTAGGACCCATCCATCCATCCTTTTATCAACTCATCGGGGTCATTGGGGCAGCAGTCATTGGTGAGCGGTTCTCTCTTACTTTCTATTCAGAGACACCCAAACAATGTCACCAGCTTTTTCTTGATGTGGAGGATCACCAGCTCTGCCTACGCACAGTGGAGTAGCTTTCCAACTCATCTCTCTTCCCAGACACCCGCCAGAGAATTCAGATGCTTATATCTGCAATTTTGTTCTAAGGGTTAGGATGAGGGCTCAGGCACTAGATGTTGCACTTTATGAATGCAGATTGACTTTTAAATACAATGACAATCCAAAATTTGTTGTTTATATTTGAATTAGAGTAATAATTTGTTTGTGAGAATGACTTCCGTGTCAGCAGGGATCGGCTCCAGTACTCCACAACCCTGACCCGGGATAAGGGGAAGTGACGATTGCAGACGGGCTTGATTCCTGACCGGTGCCCCAATACCCAACCACAGAGGTTCCCAAGCCCAGTTAAAAACATGGGTGGGTTTCGTCAGAAGGGGAAAATCATGCCAGTCACTTGCTGCCAAGGCAGGGTCAAACCAAAAACGTTTATTTAAAAAGGCCTGATTTACAATGTGAGGTGGCACGGTGGCTCCGGCCTTCCTGTATGGAGTTTACATACCATGTGTGGGTTTTCTCCGGGTAAACTGGTTTCCTTCCACAATGCAAAGACATACATGGTAGGTTGATGGGACACTCCAAATTGTCCCTAGGTGTGAGTATGAGCGCGAGTGACTGTCTTTGTGTGCCCTGTGATTGGCCAGTAACCAGTTCAGTGTTTACCCCGCCCACTGACCGAAGTCAGCTGGGATAGGCTCCAGTACACCCACAACCCTCGTGAGGGTAAGCTGCTTTGATAACGAATGGGTGCATGATTTATATTGTGACTTTTTGATCCTGTTGACTGTTGAGGCACAATGTCATCCGCTCCAAATTTGCTATTTAATGGTCCTGGTCGATGTGAATAGTGCGGACACATTTTTTACTAACCCAGTAATGCTTGAGCCCTTTGCCAATTAACAAGTCTCGCGGCCAGTAATAAGAATCCTAACAAGTAATGTTGATCTAATTGGTCAACTAGCCTGCGAAGCTTTATAATAAATCCCACAATGTTTGTGTTGTCATTGGGATTTATAATGCTGCTATTGGAAGAGAAATTGGAATTAATAATTGAGCACATTATATTGTAATTTCAGTTAGAGTAGTATCAACTCTATACCTGACCCCCGTCATACAGCACATCCGTTCCCCTTCTAACTTCTTTCGTGCCCATCCTTATTTGTGTCTCATGGACGTGTCTTTCCAATGCCTGTTTGCATTGCAACCTGAGCGTGCCCCGTGGCTCGCATGTCACCACTCCATCACGAAACCAAACATTGTGAGTGTGCTCGCGGCCTGGCAAAATGGTTTATAAGGCGGTAAACACGTGTGTGGACCTGTCAAGATAATGAATAGGCGAAGCAGCTCATGCATACTAATGTTATGTTGTAAGCAGTTTTGTTGACAAGTGCTAATACTTCTTTCATACCATCATCAAAAGCAGCTAATACAACAGCCATTACTCCACAGCAATCCAAGCAGGACATGATGGATTGTGACCTTAATATAGGTTAGCCGAGTTTTGAAAGTTAAACAACCTGCAATAAATCATGGAATTATTACAATGTGCTCTAATTGGTTAAGGACTGTTTATTTCCTAAAGAGGAAGGAAAAATGGAGTTTCTACACTTTTTAATTTGCAAAGTGCATTTTCATTACAAATGGCAGTTCAATGTTAGCCTCCTTTGTCATGCAAAATGTTCAACACACTGGCAATCTATTAATTGGAGAAAAACGCAATGCCAGCGTAAATCCTCCGTTTCTTTCACTGTGTTCCCCCACTTCTCCTCGATCACCATCCTCCGCCCCTCAGGTGGTAAGTGGCGCTAACATCTATCAAGCCCAGAAAGCAGTGAGCCAACTCAAAACATTCTATCCCACTCCATGCCAGTCCTTGTACCCTGATGAAAGTGCGACCAAATACGCTCAAAATAAACATGTCTGCCTATTGTGCGCTCGGTGCCAGCAACCTATTAAAAATAGTAAATATGAGGGACATGCTCGGCAATTATGCTGGCCCCCCTGTTGAGTTTGGATTTCAGCTCATCTCCGTTGCATCCTGCATCATTTATATGGAGGGCCACAGCTCTGGAATCTATTTTTTTTCCTTTAAAAAAAAAAATCTAAGTGATGGTAGCGTACTTAACTCATTCGCTACCATTGACGGATATAGACGTACTTTTATTTTACCTGGGCTGGCAGTGAATGAGTTAATATACCTTACTTGACATTCCATGTAAAGATTTCCCTTCCACCTCTATTGTCGCAGCCAAACGTCGCACAATAATTGAGCATCAATTGATAGCCAACATAGAAAGGACATGCTGTCCTTTGTGTATCACTTGTTTAACATACTTAACATCAGATAAGTGAACACTTGCACTTTATAACCTACACCACAGGTGTCCAACTCAAGGCCCGGGTGCTAGATCCGGCCCGCCGCATCATTTTATGTGGCCCTCGAAGGCAAATCATTCCCGACTTTTCTTGCTAAAACACCAAAATTACAAATTGTCGTCAATATATATATATATATGTTTGTATTTGTTACCAATCACACTTTTGAAATTAATTGAATGGAAGTTAAACAACACATTCCTGGATTCTGATTTTAAAAACTATGTATCCATCAGTTTGTTGTGGATATGTAAAAATAATAATATGATGGTGATTTTTAAGGTTTCACTGTCATAATGGCTGACCAAGCGAAACCAAAACTATGATGTGATGCCTGTGAGAAAAATGAATTTGACACCCCTGACCTACACTGATGCTTCTGTCCCACTTAAACGTGAATGCACCCAAAAACGTCAACATTGAATATTAAATTATGCATATTAAATCTCTCTCGTCCACGACCCAATGGAAACAGTGAAGCCACCCACTTAATTAAGAAGCGCCGTGTTACACTATGATGTCCATGATAAAACAAATGGTTATGTAGAAAATGACTGGTGTGGGTACAATTTCGTATTGGAACTAGACATATGGGTTAAAAAGATGTGAATCTTCAAAAAGGGACACCAGAGTGGCATATGACTCCCTTGTGGCAACATCACAAGACATTGCCAGCTGCCTGTGACAGGGTGCCATCCAGACAAGTCACAGTGCTGTCCTGTGTGTCCAAGACCAGTCAACACACACCAACACACACAAGCACACAATATAACCCCCCGAGGCCGTCACTCACCAGTCACTCTTGGATGCTTCCTAGACCAATCAAGCACCGTCTCCTGAGACATGGTGTCACACATTTAAGGATGCATGACAAAGTGCTCTTTAATTTCCCAGTGGCCACTGTCGGCAGCCTGCAAACATGCATGTATGTACACATGTGCGCACAGGAACAGGGGAGGGGGGTTCAAATACAAGAAAGTATCAAAATATGAAGAGATATGTCAACGGAAAATGTGTCAGGTGAGGTTTGATTAACTGAAAATGTCATGAGACCATTTATAGCTGTTAAAGATGATTAGGGAAAACCGAAATAGTTTTTGGGAGAAGTTTTCAGCTGTGACAGCTCTCAAATGCACTTCCTCTTTGCTTAGGTTTGTTCATCTTTGAACATTCTGGACAAAATCAGTGATGGAGAGATGATGACATTCTCAGAAATAAAAAATACTCTGTGTGTACCTGAGTCACAACAAGCAAGGCTAAATGCTGTTCCCTTTGAGCGACTGTCAGAATAGACACATTATTAACGGCAGCAGTTTGTTCAAGTTGTGCAGTTATTCCTGTTAGCTGCACACGCACCACAAAACTGTGATTTTTGTTCAAAGGAGCGGCAGTTTTTGGAGTCATTACTCAAGTTGCTTACTCGGATAAAAATGAAGTGGAGTGGATGGTGTCAAAACAAGGAATGGTACAGCCCCAGAACGCAATTATAAATATAATTTTTATTCTGGATTAAAGCAGGAGTCCAATATGTGGTGTTTTAATGGGCCTGTGTAAGGGTTGCAATGAAGAAATACAGTGAGGTCACCAAGCCATTTGTACCACACTTGCTCAATTACACCCTTTGCTATGAAAGTGGATAGGAAGGCTGTGTTTATAATATAGTATCATCATACTTACTAAGTATTTTTCACCTTTAATGATCACCAATGATGAAACCTCTCTTTAAAGTGACAACTGTTTTAGTTGAAAAAATCTGATGCAGTCAATTGACAACTTATTTTGAATGTCTCTCTTAGGAGAAGGTTAGCAATGACCGGATTGTCACTGAAAGATTATCGTAAGCCAGGGGAGTCAAACAAATTTCTGTGGACGGGCCACATCGTAGTTATGGTTTCCCTCAGAGGGCCGTTATGACTGTCAATCCATATAAACGTGTAATCACCTTATGTTATCACATAACCCCAACAAATTCATCGTCAGAAGCCAGTCAATAATTGTTTGTTCAACAATTCGTCAATTTATTTTAAAGGGGAGGTTTGGTAACAAATAAATGGCAATATCTTATATTTCAATGGTGTTAAAAGTGAAGAAAATGTGCTCGAAACAGGAAGTTAACACACATGATTTGCTCTTTGCGAGCCACATAAAATGAGGCCCCAGGCCAAATCTGGCCCCCGAGCCTTGAGTTTGACACTGTGTCCTAATCCAACAGCGATGTAGTTACCGGCGAAGCTAACAGTTAGCTTAGCTTCTTTGATTTCTTGTTCTACCTTACACCCTTTGTTCTTAAATTCTTAAAATCCATGTGTGTATTTCCTGCTGAACATTTAGTTTGTATTATCAATCTTGCAACCTTTGTTTGGAATAAGTATCACCCAAGAGACACTCAAAAAGCAAAACTTAGAATGAGAGTTAAGTATGCTAAGAGGGTCATGTTTATATAATACATAGTTGACAAAAGCATTGGAGGAATGTTAACGCTTTGAGCTTTGGAGTGCACAATGCACTTAAAATGTGACAATGAAGACAAGCTAATGTTCACAAAGCAGCATACATTCATGAATAATGCACCTCCGCTTTACAAATCCGCAATTTGGTGTCGTGTATTGCACAACGTGTTTCAAAACAAAACTCTTTTTTTCCCCCGGTGAACTAAATTGTTAGTTTTGATTTTGACAAAATCCTCACTTAGGAAATAAATAGCACCGTCTATATACCTTATGTGAGCTGAGTCGGCAAACGTATAATCTGAGCTTTCTATTCAATTTGGGTTGACTGTTGTAATGGAGTAATCCTTATTGGTAGAAAAGAGTCCCTTTTGCAGACTTTGATGGATTCGGTTTTCCCTAAATTCCATGGATGATATCCTGGAGTGAAAATCCAGGTGTTGAGATGTTTTTTTTTCTTTTTCTACAGGAAGCGGAAAATTGCAAAGAGTAATAAAAATGATGAGATAGAGAAGGTTACAGGTTTGTGCTTTGCTATTCTGGACATGGTTTACCAATATATATAACATGGATGCATTGAATGTACATCGAATGAATATTACATAGACCAAACTAAAGAGTTTTTTTTTTATTGTCATATGATTAGAATGTTGAACCTTGTCACTGTGGAGCAGTTGTTTTGAGCTCCTAAATAATGTTTCAATTTTTATTCATGCTCCCTTTACACAACCGTCACTTCTCCCCTAATAGCCTGTATAAGCCTGTACACTCCATCAAGTACAATGAGATACTGCTGCCACTCTAACGTGATTGATCCTCAATTTTCCTAATTAGACTGAAGGGTGAAAAGTTGAAATGGTTCACAGCTATGTCTTGCCACAATGGGATTCATCACCGCTTAGTGATCCTAGTTACTTGTCTTTCTCTTCCCTCATTTCCCCCTTTGTGCACGGCTTGACCTTGCCACTTCATCCCGTCAGTGCTGCAGCTACATCCAAGGGTGGGAATGGGAGGTCATCCGTAGCTCAGGTATGCAACAGACAAAGGCGAGCTAGTGTGGGAGTGAAGCTTCATTGACGACATCTATTCATCTCCAGACACCCGTGGAAAAACACTAGCGGTTTGAAAGTGAAATTACCTGCAGCCTCAAACCTCCGGCATGAGATATAGGCCTGTCATCAAGTGTCAGGAAACACCGGATTAGGAAAAACAATTGGCCAAAATCAGGATGGGGAAGAAAATAGGGGTAGTTGAACTCCATGAGTAGGTTCGTCTCTGTGTGGCACCTCATGCATCTCAAAGTTACCTTTACAACTCTTCATTCTTACTCATTCTTATTCAGTACTCTGGAACAATATGCTCTCAATTGTCTTTCACAAGTGAAATTGGGTTAGCTGTGGGCAAGTGGTTCAGATCATCACCTGTCATCATGCGGGAACACCGTTCAACTCCATCGCTGGACACGTAGCTTTGCTGTCCTTTAGCAAGACACCAGCACCCCAAACTGCTCCCCGGTTCTTCCATATATATATATATATAAATATATATATATATATATATATATATATATATATATATATATATATATATATATATATATATATATGTATATATATATATATATATATATATATACATGAAAAGTTCTGTTGTCGGCGGCATGGTGGATGACTGGTTCACATGTCCGTCACACAGTTCAGAGGTGCAGGGTTCGATTCTGATTCTGATTCCGGCCACGGTTTTCCTGTGTGGTGTTTGCATGTTGTCCCCGTGCCTGTGTGGGTTTCCTCCCACATTCCAAAAAACATCCACGGTAGGTTAATTAGACACTCCAGATAAATGGTGTCAAACTCTTTTTTCTCAGAGCGCCATTATGACAGGGAACCCATATAAATGTTCCGTTAACACATACACACAACAAATTGATGCAAAGCCAGTTTTAATATCAGAAGCCATTAAATAATTGTTTGTTCACCAATTTTTCAATTTATTTTAAAAGGCGATGATTGGTAACAAATAAATGGCAATATTTCATATTTCAATGTTGTTAAAAGTGAAGAAAATGAGCTTGAAACAGGAAGTTGACACAAATGATTTGCCCTTTGCGGGCCACATGAAATGAAGTTGCGGGCCAGATTTGGCCCCCGGGCCTTGGGTTTGACACCCGCGCTCTCAATTGTCCCTAGGTGTGGTTGTGAGTGGGACTAGTTGTCTGTCTTTGTGTGCAGTGCGATTGGCTGGCAACCAGTTTTGCGTGTTCTTTTGTCATCTTTTAAGACCTTTTGGCAATGGATGAAATCATATTACTTTATATGTCTTCTACTTCTCGCCCAAAGTCAGCTGTGCTAAACTCCTGCTTCCCCATGACCCTGAACAGAATAAGCAGTAGAAAATAAATGAATGGAACTGTACTCTTTTGTGGAAGCGCGGCTTTTTAGTGCCAGTAGACATACGCAGAAGTAGTTTCAAAAAGGTGTGGGAGTGAGGTTTTCTTTACTTTATGTCTTATACTTTGAGAGCTGAGACTGAGCTGCCTATTGAGATCCCTTTTCACACGCTTTACACCCAGCAAAAATCCTTACCCTGAGGATTTATACATCTTAATAGGCATGCCTTACAGTGCTCTGGATGAGATGTCAGAATTGATGGCATGCACACTTTTATTACCTGGTGTGGTGTGTGTAATTAGGTTAAATAGATGGGGTTGGACACGCATGGTAAAGGCTTCATTTCTCACCCTGGCTGGATTTATTGGCCACGCTCCACGCGCCTTCTTTGGGCTCTAATGCACTCATTTGCATGGGGACACATGTAGCTGATGTGTGTGTTACGGTTACGTCAACCGCTCAGCACAATGACTGGGGCCAGTTTATGAATAGCTCGGTTCAGTGGCTGGCGACGGCCCGGCCCGCCAACTGCCTATTAGCTATGATATGAAAGCTGCCTGGCAAGTGTTGGATTGATACTTGACATGTCGAACAAAGCTCATTGTCATTGTAATTGCCATACGTTTAGTCTTAATTTCACGGCCGTCCATATTGCAAACGTGATGGGGCTGCCTGTTACTTACATCTTCAGTAACAGCTGTCTATTCAACCCGTGTATGCAGCCGCCTTTTCATGAGTTCAACCTTCTCGAAAATAACGACTTCATAATGACTATAATCACTTCAAATGCAATTATTATGCATTGCTCTCGGTACAATTAAATAGCATTTTCTGATGAACCATAGCACTTTTTTTTTATCCTCCAGATGCCCAATCATGTGTAAATCACAGATGATCTAATTGCGGTGGACGATATGTGTTGACCTATTCGTTGAGGAGCCTTTCCAAGGAATCACTTCATACCGGCGACTCTGTCATTTTGCTGGAGGCTCCATCCCATCTGTCTAAAGATACGTTGATAATGTAGAGTATGTGATGAAGTAAGCTGTGATAATGAGGGCCAGCCAGCCACCAGTAATGGCTGCCCAACAGCTGCTCTAGCGTGCAATGCTAGATGGCAACGTTGAGAATTTTCTGACCTTAACTGATTTTTGTCTTGCACCACAAAAAAATACGCCATAAAATCAAAATCTGTAATCCCCAGCTATTTGTTCTGAAGTGTACATTGTTGTTATTGAAATTAATTGTAACACAATTATGCAGAAGAACAAACAGTTTGAACTCAAGCGTTCTGAGGTTCGCAGTTCCGAACCTCAACTGCGGCTTCCACCCATATTCCAAATATAACACGTCAGAGTGGTTGTTTGTCATACGATTCCTGTGATTGGCTTGGAACCAGTCCAGGGTCCATCCAGCTCACCAACAACAATACAGAGAAGCACCATACTGTAGTGAATGCATATATTGACATCTACACTGACACATTAGAGCCGCGGGCAGTTTTCCAGTGCACATGTAGCAAATTGAGGGACGTAATTGCCTTGCTTAAGGGCACCCTAATACTTAATGCACGGAGATAAAGATAAAGGGGTCACCAATCTAAATTGAAGCATCACTGTAGCATTATATCACGTTGCACATTATTTACAGCTGCCTACAACACAAAGTGCTCTATTCTCTGTAATGTACATTTCTTCATTTTTTTTTCCTACCTCATATTTCAACACCACAGCACATGTTCACTTTCTCTGTTAAGTAACCCCACCCACATCCTCCCTCTACTCCGGGTTGGGAGACACCATGGAGGGGGTCTGCTGAAGACAAGGCCCATTGACAGGCTAGAGTGGCAGTAACTTATTGTCCATTGATGGAGTGTGACAAATCATGTGGGAACGCAGGGATGCGTGGCAGCGAGAGCCTGGCCGTTGAGTGTGTGAGCCAGCCTGCATCTCAGAGTAGAAACGTGTGAGTATGCCCGTATGTGCTTGTGCCTTGTGCTTTTTTTTTTGTCTATGTCCATGTGTGTTTGTGCGTAACGTCTTAGTGTGGAGCAGGCGGGCATAGCCGGGACCCTTCACAGCTCATTTAGCCCCAATGGGGCCACCTGGGTGGTGAGGGAGCTCAGCGGGTCGGCCCTGGCTCCCTGGAGCCCCTGCTGACAGCCTCCTAATATAGGGGCTCCATCTACCTATTAATCAACACAGCCACACTGACAAATCACCACAACTATGACCTAATGAGAGTGGAGAGAGAGGAGTGAATGAAGGGAAGGAGGCTGGGATATAATGGAGGAGGTGTTGAAGGAAGCGGAGGCTCTGTTAGGATGGAGGTTAGGAATGGTCAGAGAGAGCCTAGAATTAATGAAAATGAAATGAAAGAAACAGGACTGTGTCTGTGGTAAGAGTCGTGAGGGGAAGCCAAAGGAGAATGCTTACACACTTGTCTACAGTGACTGATCTTGGTCACTGCAGTCCTTCTAAGACAATTGTATATATATATATATATATATATGTGGCACGGTGGGTGACTGGTTAGCACGATGGCCTCACAGTGCAGAGCTCGTGGGTTCAATTACGGCTCCGGCCTTCCTGTGCTGAATTTGCATGTTCTCCCCATGCCTGCGTGGGTTTCCTCCGGGTTCTCCGGTTTCTGCACACTTTTTGGCAACTGCAGAATCCCGCCTCAAATGCAAAGGCATCTTCAGTAACAGCTATTTGAGGCAAGAAACGAACAGACAGCCACGGAAACATAATTATTCCGTCAGCAGTAATTAGCCGGCAAGTGTGTTCTACAATACATCCACCAGTTTTTTGCGGATGCTTAGGAGCAAATAAGATGTTACAGGACGATGAGTCTAAAAGTAAGCAACATTGATGCATGTGTGCTTGTCTGGTTCCCACCCTGAGGTGAGCCAGCATCTAATCTCTCCACTACCAGTCTCAGGTCCAAATCACATTAGCTGGGATCAGAGGTGAAACTGGAGCTTTTCAACAGCAGCCTGTTCTCACTAATGAACCCCCATGGCCATCCACTGCATATTACAGCCACACGGAGTGACGGGGAGAAAGTTTTGCAATAATCATTATGTAACTGCGCAACGCCTTGCTTTCCTTTGCCCTGACATTTCAAACACTCGATCTCAATATCTTGACGTTTCTCTATCGGGAATATGTTTTGAATTGCTGTACTGTGTATGATTGATGGTTTTCTGAGGCCAAGCAATCTGCTTTCTAGTAATTATGGGCTATACAATGTGATATTATCGTCACAGGCCCCACTTTATTATGAACATGAAGCAGCCTGTAATTTATCAAACAATCTTATTGCAAAAAAAAAACAAATCCCATTTAAACATGTCGCCGTGGTCAAGGGGCGCTTGTGAAGTCCAGTCATGACCCAAAATCTTTTTCTTTTAATAATAGTGGGATTCTTGTTTCCAGACTTTTGGGATATTCATAGTCTCAACAGTATCTTGGCGGCTTACCCACAAAAGGTTTTCCTTCAGAGGAAAAGCGCTTCAATAAAGATTAATTAAAGCCAGGTCATGGTCACCATCTTAAGAAAAGTCAGCCAACAAGCAACATGCAAACTTCGCTGACTTTTACCTCTTTAATTCATCACGTCTTTATTGAGTTCAAAACACGCGAGTGAATATTCAAAAGCACCGTCTTCCTATTGACACATATCTCCCTGTGAGATCTATGTGATAAACTAAGCCCAGGCCTGTCTGGTCCCATCGACTGGCGCAGGATGGAGGGCCCAAAGAGAAGATGCACAACTGCATGTTCCTCCCATCCATTACTTTCCTAAGGTAACAACTGTGTCCGTGGGAATGTCACATTAAACCACACACATACATCTTCATAGCTATGCACGCAACATCTTAATTCATCCTAATCCGCGCCATCTGAGATGCTGTGAGAAATGCATACTTGTCTCGCTGCCACACTTTTTTTCATACATCCATAATGTACGGTAATGCAAGCAGAAAAACATGTCAGGATAATCAGACGTGGACGGCAACTGAATGAAACGTTTGACCAGTATTAATAAAGATTTAATGAGCAGGTGGTGGACTTTCACTAAACACGAATCACTTTGCAAGCAGAGTGTTTGTGTGCTTGTTGTTCATGCAGCATCAAATTTAAACAACAAAATATTAAAACCACAATGATACAATATCAAAAACATTATCTTTGTAAAGGCATTGATTCTACTCTTGTATTGGTGGCGGCAATGTCAGGATGATGTGTGTATATTTTGTGCAGGCATACGTTTCTGATAAATCCACGCACGTTTCTGAAAGCTGCAGCAAAACTAGCTCATTACTTGTTCCTGGTTGATATAAATGTTAATGAGTCAGAATCAACAGATTATTTGAAATTACAGCCGATCTGTCGTCTGATACAATGTAATGGCAGACAATTACGTTATCAGTCCTCTCGGGAGCTGCAGCTGTGTGCCGCATGACGCTGTCTGAATGTAAAGAGATAGGAAGGGTGAATTGATGACAATGAGACGAGCGCTGTATTGCTGTGCTTTTGTGGGTGGTAGAATGTCCTGTGTGGTTTTATTTAGTTGGAAATTGGATGAAAATCTAATCAATATTAGATTTGAACTACATGAGAGTTACATTACAATACGGTTGAAATATTGAAGGCTAAACATGTTTTTCTTTAAAGTGAGAGACCCCAGAATGGTGAGGTACTTACTAATCACGCTTGTCTTGTGTGGTTTACTTGAGATGACCGACATCTCACACGCTGCATAAAACAATTTCTCTTTTAGTACCAAGATTGACCTGAGAGAGGTAGCATGGTGTCCCACGGCACCCAGACTGCTGGAGAACAAGGATGGGAAATTGAAGTTTCATGAAACACTTGCTTTGTTTTGTTTTATTCTTTTTTTTTTCACTCATCTAGCTGGTGCTGTTGGTTTAAAGTTTAAAAGTTGATTACATTCTAAATCTTTAACCCAAGAGTGTCTTCTAGAAGAGTAAAAAAATGATCAAGTGCTTCATGAAGCTTCATTTTGTCCACCACTAAAAATAAAGTATTGTAGTAGAAGAAGAAATAGTCAAAGGTAGACTAATCGTTATCTTATTTGCATTTGCAAACTCAACCCGTTGTCCTTTCTATTGTCTTAAAAACTGGGTCCATGGTTCAACTGAATTCAACCACACACCTAAGAATTTATTATTCAAACCGGAGGTGTAATCTCTCTTAACACACCCCTCGATCTCTCCTAATCGCTCATAATAAAAGGAGATTGCCGACACTGCTCGTCAGGGATGGGAAATGCTCAAATCTGGCCAAGTTGTCGGTATGCGTGCACCCTGCTTTCATGCCAATGTTATTTGAAAGCTCCACCTTTTGACAAAGTATAACTACAGAGGGAAGACGACTGATGTGCTTTGACATTTAATGTTGCTGATTGCAGCCCCGGCATGTAAAGCAGTCAGCCTCACCTGCCTTCTTTACGACCTACGCCTTGCTGCTACATTAATGTCACTAATGTGCCGGGTTCCCTCCGACATCTTAGTGCTTCACTCAGAGTGTGGAACAAATTCCAATCCAGCCTGAAAAGCTCTTGACACGCTGTGTACTTTGCATAGAGCATACCTTATGGACCCACGTTATGCCTCCTTTTCTTGCTGTGCGCTCATCAATGGCGATGTCACGTTGCTCAAAGAGCTACACAATGCTTGTATGCAGCATTGCCTGAGGTTTCTTGCGCGCATGTTTTCCTGAGCTGACAACACAGCATCAAATCCTTACAAGGTGAAGCACAACTTAAAATGTCTTTTCACCGCCTTGCTTATCTCTGTCACACTGCTGCTGGCAGCAAGAAAGAGAAAGAAAGAGTGCGAGAGAGAGGGCGCATTATGACTTTGTTATTATAAGCAAAGAGCGGCTAAAGTAGAGCATGTGATAGGATCTGGAGATTAGGAAGGAGCAGAACAATAAATTATGCAAAGTGTTTGAAAACACGTACAGCAATAATTAAGTGGCATTTGATATTAAATAAGGTGACAGCGAGGTTTTATTTATCTCCTTAACCCTCTACAACCGCCATTAGCATGGCGGAAAATTAACCGTTTGAAATATTATGAGAACCAGGCCCTGATCTGATACACAATAGCGCTGCCACACACACGCGCACACAAAACAAGGTGAGATCAATGTCTGAATGGACTAATCAGTACAGTGCAGGCCCACACAAACCACAGGGGCCCATTGCTAATAATGTTATTATGAAAGGAGGCTAAATACAGCCCCATATACAAAACCTGCTTCACCCAATTATTGACCCTCGTTTCACTTCACTATTTGACCACTTAGAGCTATTTTCAGCCAACATGCAGCTCTGTTTGGCGCGCACCAACAAATTGCCCGTGTCTGTATGGCTCAAACAAGCCCTCCTCCCATTCATTTTCTAGACGGCTTGTTGTCATTAGTGTTACGGTGATCTGCAGTTTTTCCTAGCTGACTTTTGGGCGAGGTGCACCATGGACTGGTCACCAGCCAATCGCAAGGTAGATTTCGAGTAAAAGGATCCATGCATCCATTATCGGAGCCGCTTGTCCTCACAAGGGTCGCGGGCGTTATGGAGCCTATCCTAGCTTTCTTCGGAGAGTTGGCGAGGTACACCCTGAACTGGTTGCCAGCCAATTGCAGGGGACACAAAGACGAACAACCACTCACACTCGCAATCATACCCAGGGACAATTTAGCGTGTTTAATCAAGCTGCCACGCATGTCTTTGGAATGTGGGAGGAAACCGCAGTACCAGGAGAAAATACACACAGGCACGGGGAGAATATGCAAAGTCCACTCAGGAAGGTTGGAGCCAGAATCGAACCCTGCACCTCTGTACTGTGAGGCGGACTTGCCAATCAGTCCTGCAAATGTCTTATTTTCATTATACATACAAGATAATCAGTCTTTCACAAAGGACTACATAAATCAGATCATTACTGTCCAGAGGCTGAAATCACAGGATCGAGACAACTTGAAGTTAAACAGTGGCTCCAAAGGATTATTCTATGATTACAATATCTGTCGATTGATTAGCTGTCGATTAATCGATTCATTTTGACACGTTCAAACCCAACTGCACGCAAAAAGTAAAGTTCAACATTGTGCAATATGCAATGTATTCATAGTGGCTATGGAAATATGTGGCGAGCTTTGAACAGAAGTTTTGCCGGATCAATGTTCGAGAGCGAGGCCTTTGTCTGAGAGCAAGTCGCAGTTTCTCAACCCTCAACGCTCCTTAGTAGTTTTGACAGTTTATATATGCACAAATAACAAAGGCAAGGTGCTGAATAAGTAATATCCTATTTCCTGGTAGAACACTGGGGTGAAATCACAATGAACATTTTTTCTCCCCTCTGTACACGGTTCAGTGGGGAGATTGTACGAGTGCTTGTTCTCACTGTTTGTGCTTATATGGTGCGCGCAGAGGGCACAATCTCAAAGTTACTGACTGTTTATCTGTATCATCTTTGTTCATTAATTCATGGCTGATATTTTATGCATTTGGTGACAAAGTTTAAAGGAGTAGACCCAAATGCAGACACGCGCGACACGGAGGGAGATGAGATGTTAAAGGAAGCTCTAATTAACTGTCTCCAAAATAGTTTGGGGACCTGCAGATCTTGTGCAAGCAGAAGATTGTTGGACTGGAGGATTGAAGGCACATGTTGAGTGTGTGGAGAGGCAACAACCACAAAAGTTTCTCTTGAAGAAATTTTGAACAGTTTTTACTTTTTATTTTGCCATGTGAATCCTACGAGAGGGGAGGGGGGTACTCCCTGTGCTGCGTGAGCTTAACTGCTTCTTCCCATATTCCAAAAATGTGCTTGTTAGCATTTTTACTTTGTTTCTGGTGGACATGACAGCCCGTTTCGGGCAAAAGTGGACTACTGTGGTCAGTTGTGAAACGTGCTATATAAATAAAGTTGTACTGTATTGGATTTTTTAAGGCGACTGCGCGGCGGTGGTGGATGGGGGTGTTCCTGGAAAAATTCAAAATTTCGGACTACACACTTTGTAACCAAATGTTATGACAAAAATAATAAATATGGTCAAAGAATTTGCATTTTTGTAAAATAGGTGCGAATATACGGTTTTTCATAATACCTTTCTCAATGTAAGTATCAAAGATCCACTATTTGACAACAAAGTGTTTGAAACAAACAACCAAATAACCACATGTTTTATTTTTTTCCCAGCGTAAAGGGCTGTCTTGTGTAAAAAAATACCAATCTAGGGTGGCACAAAAACGCTGAACAACATCGTGCAAGAACTTTTGTGTTTTTTTTTCTTCACAAAAATCAATTCACGCAAAATGTTATTATTAAAGTTCTGTTTGTCATGCATGCCATTCCAAATCTGCAAAAAGTCATGTTGTAGTAGAGCACTACCTGCTGTGGATTACTTATTTTGGAACGAGAGTTGGAGCAGTGCAGTGTGTGTGTGTGTGTGTGTGTGTGTGAATTAGAGAAAAATGAAAATGAAATTTCAATGTTGTTGTACATCGGTTGGATTGTGACCTGCAATTATCACACAGTCCAAGGTGTACCTGGCTTCTCACACAAAGTCACCTGAGATAAGCCCCAACACAGAAATGACAAGTGGTGCTTTCGAAAATGAATGACATTTTACAAGATTTCACACCAAAACACATACAGGTCAAGCTGATTTGCAGAAACCGTCTGTATTTTGAGTAAGACCTTCCTACTTTGTATTTTGAAATGACGACAACATTTCCCACAAAATGTCTATGAAGTGTGGACTATCTCTGCTTTGTTTGGAAAATAACGGAGACCATCTCTGGGGACATCATGCGTGGCGGTGCTTCAAGGGTTTCGAAGTTTGTTCTAACTTTAGAACTGGAGTTCCCCCCACCCAGAAAATCTTCAAATTGCAATAAGTATAACTTCAGGGGTGTTAGTGGTTCCTTTCGGAATCAGTTGAAAGGTGGCACGGTGTTTGGCTTCCTTCAGGAAAGGCCTTGTTGGGATCATTTTCAAGTAACACACACACACCCAAAATAGCCTCTAGGTCGCCCTCTCCTCTTGCCTGCCGTTTCTTTGAAAAGTGGCGAGCTGCTCAGCTGAACTCCTAACAAGCGTCACATAGTCAAGAGTCTAGATGAGAAGTAGAGAGCTGTCAACCGCGAGGGACACGTGCAACACAAAACTGTCCAAGTGGAGCAGCCGCATGCAGGTGTGCGAAACTCACCATCGGACAGCGCATGCGTGTCTATTTGTGCCATCATCTGAAGCAGCAGCAATGCCTCCAAATTGGGCCCCACCTTGTCAGAGACAAGCGCCTTCCCCCATTTTTTTTTTCCTCTCCCAGAGCTGTATTTGATCTAGCTTACCCACAGAGCCATAGTCAGCCCATTTGAGGAGCATCACAAAGTGTGTCCAATCGACGAGCGCTCACAGTCACACAGGGGCGGACGGGCAACCTAATGATGTCTGAAATACCGGCACAACTGCTATGATGTGCTGTGATAATTGCTACACTCCCGTCCACAGCACAAACACATGTGGAATGGGTCGGCAAACACATTAATATGGAAATGTCTACATTAATTTGCAGCATGGTCTAAATTATTCAGTAATTAAGCCCCTGCAAATTTACACAAACTTCCCTCTGGATGACTGCGGAGAATAGACAAGGAGCTGCAAGCATGCAGACTGAGGGCTTTGAATTGTGTGCTCATAATACACATGACACTAAATAATAGACTGGAATCTTGCATGAGAAATGTTGACCTGCCACACATTCAAATATGCACTAATTTCCTCAGAATTAGGAATTTGTTACATTATTTATAATGATTAGCGTCTAGCTACTTAGCTACTAATCCTCAACATCACCATCGGATACACAAATAAATTTGCGTGATCTAATCAGGTAGGAGGTATGTTGTAGAATGAACATCATTGATACATGAATAACACACGTGCTTTAACATTTAAAAACCATTCCCATCCTGTCAAAGAAATCAAAACAAACTCGATAGCAAAAAGCAAATTGTGCTATTCCATTAGACAGCATGAGGTTTGTTGTTCTAGTGAGCCTATAATGGCCATATGCAATTATTTCTCAGGCTCATTATTATAATGTAATCATGAACACACTCTCACACTCAACTGGAAATGTGTTCAAATGAACATTTTTACCAGAACTGTGATGTTTATGAAAATAATGATTAAAAGAAAATGCAAATGGAATAGTATAAGGTTTAAAATTCAAAGACAAAGTACCCCCAAAAAATTATTAAAAGTACAAGAAACGCGCCTCTTAAAAAGCCAAATTCAATTTGGTTTCCCAATTAATGGCTTTACTAATGTATGCTTTTGTTCTCATGTCAACATGACTTATGTGGGGAAAAGGCTGTTAAGATGGATGCTTTTTTGGGGGGTGGCTGTTTTGAAATATGCTATATAAATAAAGTTGCATTGTATTGTATTGTAAAAATCTACTCACATTTTATGTATTGTGCTATCCATTAATCATGCGTGCCCCAAGTCTACATTTTGACAAACCCAAACTTTTCATTACATCCCGTCTCCTTAAATCACCTGCTCAAGTTTGAAATTCGAAATGATCTGTGACAAGTAAATACTGTCTGTCAAGGATCAGCGCCATGAGAAGAGAAAAGTAAACATCTGACTTACTTTAGTCAGCCATGCAGAATGAAAAGATTATCAAACCCCAAGAATATTTCTTTTTTTTTTTGCTGCCTACTCGGAAATAGATTTGCTGTTGTCCATGTCGATTGGGTCTATGTGTTGTCGCTTTTGAGTGGCCATCACTTTGCATTGGGAAGGATCCCAGGTGGGCTCTAATACTGAGTGGCATCAGTGCATGGATATACTGTAGACCTGACAGTGACTTGAGCTGACAATACAATGGATCAGTGCAGTGGCTACTAAATCAGAAGGTAGAGCATAATCCCTTCTGTCAAGTCTCTGTCTCGTCAATATTCAAATCCAGCCAGCTGTCCAATGGCTGTCACTTACAATCTGCCTCCGTCTCATATCCTGGCACAGGCACATATCTAAATCGAATTAGATGTTTGCTTTCCAATAGAAATCGAGTCAAAGAGGTGTTCCTTTGCCCTGTATTGTGAACTTGTCGTTTACACACAAGCGAACTGGAGTCCAATGTACGCAATCCATTTCCAAACAAAAAGATAATCTCTCTCTCTTTATTGCTTTTCATCCTTTTTGTTACTGATGTCTGTTTGGTTCCAAAGAGCATTTTCTTTGTATTCTTTTAATGTAAGGTAGCGCAGACTAATTCATCACTCATCAATGTTACGCTAGCACGAATTATACAACTAATGGCAAATAAGCAATTAAGGCCAAGGCGAGGCAGTTGTATTTATATTGCACATTTCATACAAAAAGAAATTCAATGTGCTTCACCCTATCAAAAAGCACAACATCTAAAAGCATTTTCAAAGCAAAAGCTCAAGACATGCAAAGGAAAAAGCATAGAACACAAAAGTAGCTTACGAAGAATTCTGAAATGATTTAAACACATTTACAAATTATTCAAAAGCAAATGAAAAGATGACTGTCAGTGAAATTGATTTGGAATGGTTAAAAGAGCATTATCAAAGGAATTGTCAGAAGAAAACTGGTTTTAACATGGATTTAAAAGCTTTTACACTTGGGGCTGACTTCACTTCTGCTGGCGGCTCATTCAACTTCGTGCAGCATAACAGCTAAATGCCACTTCACCATGTTCGCTTTGAAACCTGGGCAGACCACAGCAGACCTCTCCAACAACAGTTTTTGCTTAGTCTTTCCGCTCGGACCGTCCACGTAAATGACATCTTTTTGGAGTTGCGCGGCATGGAAAATGAGGGCCACGTGAGGAGTGAGCTAACTACATCATAGCAGGCTAAAATACGTATGACTTTGTGTTTGGTCACATCACACATCTGTCTAGTTTAAGCGTAAACAAATAAAAGATGACCAAGGTCCGAGCCTCTGGGACCTCATGGTTGGCTGTTCTCTCAACTCCCTTGCAATGATTTATTCCCATGCGCTCCACTTTTGGACACCTGGGTGCAAAAGTGCACAGCGGGCTGCGACTACACTTCAATGTTGCCTGTGGAAGTGTTCCACCAAAGGCCAAGTGTAAGAGCGTGAAATGAGGTAGTATGGACTTAACACGGTCACGCTCAGTCTGAAGAAGATGCACACACGCAGGCACACTGCACAAGTCATTGTAATACCTACTCTCTGAACTTTCAACTAAAATTAGCTGCTCGTATTTGCCACGCTTCGGTTGGGATGTCGTCGTTGAAATTCATTAATGGTGGATTAAGGTTTGCCTGACCAGACCGGAACGACTACAAATAAAATTGTGGATACCCACTCAGGCACACGCCAAATGTTTTCAGCCCCAGTTTATGACTTCCAAAGTTTTAAGTATTTTTTGCATGGATTTTTTTTTGTGTGCGTATGAGGTGTGTCAGAAAAGTTCCAAGACTATTTCTCTCGATACACATCCGTTTCATTGTTTGGACCCAGCAAATTGTGTTTGGATGGGCTGCCAGTTTGACACTTTTGTTTGTATACCAAATTTCAAGTACATTTTTTTGTACGTTTCATGAAAAATATTTTTGCCAGCCTCATGGCTATGTTGGTAACTCTTTGGATTCTGTGTCAGTCATATAATTTAGGTGACTTACCATGGCAACCCCTGACAGGAGAAACTTGCTTCTTCTTTATACTACTGATAATAAAAATGATTTTTTTAAATTATTATTAACAACAGCTGTACCGATAACTTGCTAATCTGTTTTTTTAGTAGCTTTAGCTCATCGAAATGGTTTGTTTTTTTTCCCCCCATGCTGGATCAAAACCTTGACCCATTGTGCTGGGTATAAATAAGCCGGCATTGGCTGAGTGCCTTTTGGACCCAACACAGCTCTTTCAGCCAATTTGGGTTACTTTTAACCGAGCAATTTAACCATTTTGATCCACGCTCAATTTCAGAAGAAGTCATTTTGTTGCAGAATAAGAGAAAACTAGAAAACAAGAGTCGACCACTAATTGGCATAATTGTCTGGCCTTGGTGAGTCCTCTTTTGAATGTCATTCTAGTTTTTAAATAGAAATATACTTGTCAAATTTATATGTCACACTCACCCAAAGCTGCAACCCTAAATGAGATGTGTAACCTCACGACCACCATTTGCTAAGATTAACCTACGATGATCTAAATGGGGATCTTCACAAGGGTTAAAATTGTGAGAAAAAGCCATTTAATCATATTCTCTTTCTCTCTCGCTCTCTCGGTCGCTTGCTTTCCCCTCGTCCTACCGCTGTGACACATGTCGCCCTGGCATGCATGGAAAAGCCTGTGACCTTTGGAAAGTTTAGCACTTTAAATATTTAGGCTTGGGTTATGATGGATCCTCCAGGCCCTGTGGCAATGTGCGAAGCCTCTGATTAGGGCTGCTGTCAGAGTCATTTAGGCCTGTGTCTGGCTGTCGCTAGCGCTCTCTGTTTGACAGGCGAGCCTTTTAAACAAACAGCCGTCCCAGTGGCAGTCGGGCAGGGCATCCAGCTCAGCGCAAACGTATCCAACACACACCCGTAGAAATAGAGAAGGCACCCCGAGCCTTGTGACAGCTGCAGAGGGAACCGCATGCTGCTGAATATCATGATTGTTCAGGCACTTCGTCTTCATGCTCGCTTACATTTTACCAACGTACTTTTTGTCTGTTTTTTTTTGTTGCTGCTTCTCCTCCTTTGGTTTTTGAGCATTTGTCCATTGGAGAACATGTGTATCCTGTTTAGCTATGCTGAGTTTTTCATTGGTTGGTTCATTGTTTGTGTGCAACACCTTGTCTGGTTGATGTTCGTTTTTTTATGAGGCAGGCGTACTTTTTGAAGCGGTGTTTTAGCCAGAGTGCGGTACTTATTGTCGGCCATGCAAAAAGAAATAAAATAAAAAATAACGCTGTCGTGGGAGAGATGCTAATGACAGCGATTTATTTAAAGATTGTTAGCTGGCTAATTTACTATTCAAATCCGCTTACCTTATTATGGGCTTATTCGTCTCCTTCTTCATCGTCTCACTCTTCTTTCTTCTTCTCCACAAAGGTGCACAATGTGTCTTGTTTTATGTTGATAAAGTCAGCCAATCTCACTGATGTCGTGCTGCCACCCGTACTGCTTGATTCAACTCCTCTGTCACAACTACTGCACATCTCACAAAGAACAACATTTCACTCACCCCGTAACATCTCCTGCCGTGATTGATTGAACCCTTTTAAAAATTGGTCATCATCTTTACAAAAACCTCTTCATGCACGTTGATTTTATCATTGTTAATAATGTAGTATTTTGGTTTTTAACTACCATGTCTTAAAAAGTTTAATTAAAATTTAAGCAAGCGCGCCCAATAGTTTTCTATTTTATATTTCTAGGTTTTACCCGTTTTCTCATTGTTTGACCACATATATTTTCAACCTCTATGTTACAAAATCATTAAAGTTGCATCTTTTTCTGCTGATTGTCAATTCATCTCAGGTTACGGCGTGTGCTCTTTTTGGAGATCACTTCTGATGATCAGATAAACTCAATCTTGGTGTGATGTAAAGGCATTGACATGGTGACACTCACTGTAGGACATGCATGGCAGCCTATTCTTCACACTCAAAGACAATCTCCCATGGCATCAATCCTGTAAATATATGAGTCTTAATATGTGTGTCCTATTCTGTATTCAGAGGAATCGTTAAGTCAGCAACTCCAGTATTAATGCATGAAAAATGAGGAGCGCCCATAAGAATTAGAGAGTGAGACTCCCCTTATTAAGATGTAAATTCCAGGGGAAACTTTGCGAAATGAGGATGAAGTTCTTGTCAACTTGAGTCTATTTATGCATTTCCAACAGCCTGCCTTGTGTTGCAGTTGTTGAAATTTGATACGCTCGTCAAGTCACCTATTATGTGTTTATGATTATTTTTCTCTCGTTTTCAATACACAAGCCATACTTAAGGGAACAATTTGCACTTTGGGCAACATTATCTTGTGACGCTGTACATGGCAACTATCATGGTAATTCAGTCTCGAGCTGTGGGTGCCGTTTCTTTTTCCTCGCTCCCCACCTTTGCCTCTCGCTCATTTCAAATTTGCACTTAACACCCTCCTGGGGAAAGGCTTCTCATTCATCAACAGTGTTTGTCCTGGTGACAAGCAGGGCGCCTCCTGCATATCAATATCAGCTAAGACAATGCTGAGCCTGTAACCTTCAGCTAAATGTCATTCTGCTTAATCCTATTTGAAAATTAAACATTGAAAAAGCTAGAGCGTACCTTCTTGTCTTGCTTCCGTTCTCACTCACTCCTTTATGTGCTGCCAATGCTCAAACAAATCTCCGCTACCTTTCCACTGTAGGATTTTGTGTTCTTTTGTTTGTCTGTGTATATTATTATTAATATTTTCTAACTAAATAGATATTCCAAGTTGCACTTTGTCAACCTGTAAAGCTCCCCCCCCCATCAGCATTCTCTCAGTTTTATCTCATCTCCATTTGTTTGATAGTGTGTCTGCTGTGAAACAAAAAACAGAAGAGGAATTAGAGCCACTTGTTCAGGGAAGAGAGTCGTGTCGTATATTTACATAAACAGACCCTCCCCCTTACAGGTGGCAATTACAACCGTGACAATGGCAAGAGACTGCCTGTTGTGGCCAAATGCACTCTGTGACAGAGGCGGGCGGAGTCTACACGCTTTGCATGTGCGTGATGTAGTCATGCATGGGTCACCCCTTCCTTCCTTCCTCGCCGCACACAGAATGCAACAATATGAAACAGGAATTGGCGAAGGAGGCGGGGCGGGATAAAAGGAGACGGTGAGATTGCAATGAAAATGCAATCATTTGCAGTCAGACGGGCATAATTCTGCTGTGGATGGAGTACGATGTGAAAACTCAAAGGCATCCATATGGATTTGATTGACCGCAGTCACTAGTCAAGTGACTCCATTGAAATACTCAGAGTGGATGAACAACAACATGACCAACCTTGATGTCTCTCTGTTGAAGTTTTCAACCACCACCCTGAATAAGAAGTGTACAGACACAAACAAAAATTCAGCCCTGTGCAGCCGCACACATTGCACATACCAGAAACCATCACTGCTTTTCCCTTTTGGAGCATTTTGGAGAAGAAAATACTGGTGGTGCGGGGAAGCACCTAAAGTCGTCTAACTTGGAATTCTAAAAAAAAAAAGCCTCTAAATATGTTGGCGGTTGGCATCTATCTGCTACATTTTATAAGCAAATAATCTTTGTCTTTATTTAGCGAAACTCATTCTCTGTCGGGCTGAGATCCTGCGACTGACTTAGCCATTGGAGAAGATTGCATTTATTAGTCTTCAGTCTGCAGTGAGTTGTAGGAAAGCCCTATTTCACGTTGTCGGAAAGCATCGAAAAGAATTTGCAACAATTGTAAAATTGGAATCTTTGAACAGATGACATCAAGGTCAAGTTGTAACCGAATGATGGGAAGAGAAAAGCACGGAAAAGGAAAGGAACAGCTCATGATACTAAAAATCATAGAAGCAGTGTTTTGACACGCTCATGTCGGGCTGCTAACGGAATGGAATGACTAGTGTTTTATTGATTATATGAAGTCACAAGATGAATTGTGAGGTATTTAACGCTACAAAACTCATAGGAGTAGAGTATTTGTCAGAGTGTAAAATGCCCCAGATTATAAGGTGCACTCTAAATGAAGTCTATTTTTTTGTGGGGGGATATCTAGGGTGCACCAGGTTATAAGTCACATTACTGTACATTAAGGGAAATAAACCGGTACACCAAATAAGTCAAACTTCATTCCACTTCCATTCAACATCCTTGCATAAGGCTCACTGTTGATTTTTGAGAAAAGTAAAGGATTATAAGTGCACCTTGTAGTCCGAAAAATATGGTACAGGAAGTCACTTGACCTTACAGATGTTGACAATTATCCTCAATGCTAATAATTCTGGAAAGAATATGTTGCAGTTGAAGATCCAAGAAGTGTTATTATTTTTATCTTTTTGTTTTTTTTTTAGTCGGAACTAGGTGCAAGAGAGTGTGAGAGAGAGAGAGAACATTTTTAGGTCATTATTTGGCATCTGCAGTTCTACCCAAACCTGGAGGTCAGAAGATGACTTTCTTTTCATGTCCTGGCCGTAACCTTTCACATTTTATGTTTCCAGGTGGGAGATGCAGCTTGGTGCAGAGCTGGAAGACGAGGAGAAAATGATGGTAGAAGAACTCCAAAGAGCCTATTTTGTTTGTCACTGCGACGCGGGACTGCAGGAGTCTCGTGAAGCAGATGAAAAGACGGCTGAGCGGACCCAAGGGGGGTCGCAACCATCCGATAAAACTGCTGCCCAATAACAGTCCGAGCAGTTGGAATTTTTATCGCGTTGTAAATATTTAGTTGTAACACTCGCGGATCTCAAGGTATTAGAGTGTGTGTCTGTGTGTTGTGTGGACTGTGTCGGTGTCTACAGTATGCATGTGCATTGTGTGACAACAAACAAGAGTTTGCTTCCGACTTAATGTGTCTCTTCTTCTCCGCACCACATCAGTCACATTTCATCTTTTTGGAGCACATCAGTTCTGGGAAATGGAGAAGGCGCATTTGTTTGCCCGAGACAAGATGGGACTGTGTGATCATGGGAGCCTTTTTTTATTTTTTCTCAGGCAGTGTGTGTGTAAAGATGTTGGTGTCAGCATACTTTTTTTTTCTTGTTTGCTGAAAAAAAATATATATATACGGTTGGGAAGAGAGATGGTGTGGTTTGATTGCAACCCGTTCCAAAATCTACCTGACGCTGTAATGTCTGTCACTATAGTGCAACCCAAGAGTATTTTTAATGTAATGAGATTACTGAACTTTTTTTAAGTACATATTATGTTGTACATACATGGGTGAGAGAAAGAGAACAAATAGAAAGAATGCAAAATAGAAATAAAGTGCAATTTTATTGAAAAACCCATTTTTGTCATTTATAGTCATTTGTTCAGTCAAAACCAGCAATAAATTGCATTATGTCCGTCCCTGATACATATCCTAAGGATAAGATAAAGGGCCTATGCAAGAGTTGCATTATCGTATGCATTAATTTCAGCTAGCTTATTTAGCTACGTCTATCCGTTTTCAATACCGTCATTTTCTTTGCTTCAAGGTCTGCCTTGAATTCAGTGGCTTTGTCGTCTTCTTGATCAAAGCATTGCACTCGATAAATGAGCACGCAAATCTTTTCAAATGCTTCTAATAAATGTGTGGATGCTCACTCAAGAAGACCAAAGTTGTGCATGCGCAATAGATGCTTTGTGTGGGGCTTGATTCTGAGAAACGAGCGGCCCAGTTAAGGTTTCTGTACAAAAACAAAATAAAGTTTTAAATCATATAACTACGGCATGCAAAAACAACATTCCACCGTTTTGTCAGATTCATTTTATTTATTTATTTATTTTTTACAAGGGCTAGTGCACACTCTATTCAATTCCCATGTCAGAAAGCAACCATTCTGTTCCCAAGATGGATGCATGGCTTCTAATACAAATGAAGCAACATTACAAATACCAAAGCACTTAGACGACACAAAAGACAATAAAATGTTCAGCAAGTCAATTCCGTCTTTATAGGAGAACACAGGCTAAACAGCAACAGCAGCACCATTAATCCTTGCAAATGTACGGTATTTAACATAACAAAAACATTTTAGCTGAGTGATGCAAGTTGCTAAATTGTTCTTTTAAGATAACGGCATTCTCCTTTTTTGCTTCTTTACCAGCCGCCCTGGAATAAACCTATTCTGTGTTCCATACTGTTTCAATTGCAGAAAGGTTCTGGTTTCAGCTGACACCTGTCAGCCAACCTGACAATATAAATCACAACAAATCGTTACAATGAATGGTTCCTCAGAAAGGATATATTGAATATTCTATTATACAGGACTCATCTGGGGATTATTAGAGCCACATAAACATTTCAATCAGATTCTGAATACATTCAGAACGGACTTAGTGTCATATTAGCATAAACAGCCACAGATTCTTGAGACTGGTATCCATTTCTGTTTATTTGTGTACTGTATTCACAAAAACACGTGCATTGCCCTAATTTTAAGACACATGCCCAACAGATTGGAAGTTGAATTTCTCACGCTCTAAAAAGAGACCTTTAGAAATACAATGCTTAAATGGATTGACCCCATCTTCAAATGACTAAACTGAGAACATATTCTTTATTAATTTGAGCTGTTATATTTAGTCCATGTCACGAAGCCAAATTATTGCAAAACCCCTCACACCACTGTAAACTCCAACCACAATAACAAGTATGTTGCCTAATCTACAAAAGGTAATAATAATAGTAATGGTACCTGACAAATAGTTACTCAGCTACTACCAATACTAAATATAATAAAGTTATAATAATAATAATAATTTGCCCTTTATTAGTCCCACAATGGGGAAATTCAAGATTCGAACCCAGGCCTCCTGGGGAGACTGGGTCCCGAACGCGGCGCCTTAGACCACTGGGCCATCCTGGCAGCACAGAAGGCTTGTTTCATCCCAATATGAAGCGGTGAAATATTTCTCTTATATCCAAAATGTTTGAAAAAAAGAGCAACATGATTTTTACATGATTTACAATGCAGACAAGGCATTCTCAGTCAGAAGTTGCGTCTTCTGCACACTAAAAAAGACACAAAGACGTACTTATACGTCTTTGGTAGGGGGCGCCATTGCTTTAAAAGACGAACTATTACAGTCCGGAATCAAGTGAGATTACTGCTCTGAGATGGCCCTCACAAAAGTGGCAGAGATCCTTTACTAGCAATGGACACAGACAATTGTATTATTACTCGACCACAGCACTGCTTTTGATTGCGTTGATCATAATATAAAGCCAGTCTGCCTTACAACATTATTGGTATTAAAACGCAGAGCACTGTGGAGTACTGCAGGGATCTGTACACAATAAATTTTGTAGAGTGCGATTTACCCAAAGAAGATATTTAAAATTAGTAAAATTAGTAAAATTCTCAGAGTGAAATTAATGCAGAATTTTATGCTGAATATTTTACGCTCAAATTTTACTCTGTTTACTCAGACCAAATATGGCGTTTTAAGAGTAAAATGTACTCCACGAAATGTACGGCGTATATGCTGATGCATCATAATTAATGGTAAAAGTTCTTTTTAATTTTTGGAATATCTCTCAAATACGGCTAATTCTCTCCAAAAATGCTGAAGAGCCTTGCCCATAATAACGGATAGTTTTCAGGTCTTGACATTCTAGAGTTAACAGCCTACGTGTTCATATTAACCCTATAATGCCCCACTCGCAATGGCTCGGTGATTTGATTTTAAGCTTTTATTATTTACCCATGAATAGTTAAAAAAGTTTTGTGCGCCATCTTCCGAGCTCCAGCTAAAAGGCGAGCAGCAGCATTTAGGAGGACTGGCTGACTCCAAAATGAAGTGCATTTCAGCAATCTAGCCAAGATGTAACAAAGGCCTTAGCCAGCTTCCTAAGGCAAAAGAAGCTTGATCGAAGAACACCCCTGATCTGCCGCTCTAATTTAAAATCACTGTCCAATTTAAAACCCAAGTTTGTGACTGTTGGCTTACTTAAGATGCCTGGCAGACAAGGTCAACAGGGTTGAAAGTAGAAGGGACACTGGGACCGAACACCATAACTTCTGTCATTTTCTTAGCTCAATAAAGTTGAGGAAACAGTGTAACAAAAAAAGCTGGCCCAGCAGCCGAAGCAGTAGTTGCATCTGTGCCGCTGTGCCTTTAAGAAAAAAAGGCTTCCACTCCGTTGCCCCGGTAACCCGGAAGCTTGGCCCTTCCGCATCTGCCTGGAGTACTTCCTGTTTGGGAGACTGCCCAGGAAGCAGCAGCGAGTGTGGTGTCGCATGTTCTCAAGACGTGTGAGTCAAATATGAGCAACATGCTTGTTTCCGTCTGTCCAACCCGCGCGTCTTAAATTGCTTTGCGAAGCATGTGAAACAAAAAGCACGACTTCGTCGTTCCTCGCCCATCTCGCAGTTGTTCCACATGGAGGCGGGGTGCACTCTCAGTCTCACAGGCTTTTTGGAATGCAATATTTCAACGAATAACAATACACATTTGCTGCCTTTTGGTTAGATTTGCAGACTTAACGTGCGCAAAGTGGAGCTAGCGCCAGTCATTGACAAATTATAATAAACAGACAGGTTCATTTAATACCAATTGTCTTCTGAATTCATAAAGCTATATTAACACCACGCTCATAAGTGTGTTATAATGGAGAAACATTTGAGCAAGAGATCCGTATATTCATGTTTTTAAATTCTCTGTCACAGGGGACACCTCTGTGACTTTGGGGACCTGATCCGATGCTTAGCTCTCAGCTTTGTGCTGCTAAACCAGTTGTGTGTATCTTGTTGATCGCCATGGCACAGGTGGCCGGCCAGGAGGACGGAGAGAAAACCACAGCGCTCAAAGGTGATGAGGCACAAATATATTGTATGTTAATGCTTATCAGTGGCAGGGCGTTTCTTTCTTCAGCAGTTCATGCAGCAACCTTGTTGCATGACTTTATGAAACCTTCTCGAATGAGTATGAACAGTACAATTCAGACTTTTTTCAAAATCCTACCTCGTATACGAATGAGATGTCCCAATAGCCCAATATGCCCTCTGTGCAGGTGGGGGAGAGTTCTCAAAATCTATTGACAGTTGTCCGTTAATCTGCAAAGTTGTTTGGAATAACAATGTTGACTTTATCCATCCATCCATTGGCTGAACCGCTTCTCCTTGCGAGGGTCGCGGGGATGCTGGAGCCGATCGCAGCCGTCAACAGGCAGTAGGAGGGGTACACTCTGAACTGGTTGCCAGCCAATCGTAGCGCACACATAGATGAACATCTATTATTGCTCAAAATCCTACCTAGGGACAATTTAGAGTGTTCAATCAACCTACCATGCATGTTTTTGGGAATGTGGGAGAAAACCAGAGTCGCACGCACAGGGAGAACATACAAACTCCACACAGGAAGGCTCGAGCCAGAATCAAACCATGCACCTCTGAACTGTGAGGCCGTTGTGCAAACCAGTCAATCACCGTTCCGCTCGAGTTGACTTTATATTTGACTCTATTTTAATGGAATGCGAAGCATAAACATGTGTTGTTTGCATGTGTTGTGCGCATGCGTGTCACATCACGGACGCGTTCCTTTCTCATTAGCAGTTGCATTTGTTTTTGTGACGTGAACAAGTACATTAACTAAAAACGCTTATATAACACCAAATCTAAAGCCTCTAGTGTCAACGTTCCATAAAACCAGAGGTGAGCATTTGTCAGTGAGTTGGTCTGTCATTGAGCTTTCGTCAATATTTCAGACCTAAAGTGTCGAGGATGGACTAAGCGGTACCATGTAACGTTCAGGTGCCGGCCGCACACCTGACACGTAACCATATAAATGAGAAATAAAAGAGTATGGTTTACCTTTTGGTCCCACAGACGTCAATGAAATGTGTCCCATAATGTTTATATTTCATTGATCACCACGCTGTGCGTGTGTGTCTTTTGCTTTCATTTTCTTTCTGTTCTTTATTTAGTTGCGTATCTGCTTTTGCGGCGCCTATTATATAATCATATTAGCCAGTACTATCGATTCCGAAGGCCTTAGTCATCTTAGATTGACAACATTGACAACTCTTGTGATGGGACTCATTGAGGAGAATTGTAATCTAAAATGACAGATCTTTTCTTTTTTTTGTTTGTTTGTACTGTTAGATGAGAAATACCCTCCTGCAATTTTTTGGAGTATTAAGATAAAATACTCTGCCATGACACTTTGTTTCTTCTCAGACTTGCTGTCGAGAATAGATTTAGATGAACTCATGAAGAAAGATGAACCGCCCTTCACCTTCCCCAAAACCCTGGAGGAGTTTGAATATGCCTTCAATGAGCGTAAGTCGACATTCAGATGCAGTCCCTGTAATATTTGCAGTAGTCAACAATTTTGAAGAAGTTCATGCAAAATGATATGTCCACAGACAAGACACAAAAGAAAGGCATTCATAATCATTTTCTTCATGCTACCATTTCTCACATTAAATGTTGGAAAGCTTTATTCACGCCACAGCATAATGGCAAGAGATGCGGACTAGCCGTGCTATAGAACTTTGTGGCCTTTGGCACACTGGCTATCTAAGGCGTTGCCATGCATCTCATTTGCGCAAGTTGTGCAAAGAATTGACCTGAATGTCACTATTTGACATATCAAATACATACAAAAGGATGAACGTCCTTAGAAAATTCATTCATGAATTGTTTTTTCTTGCCTCTGGGTATCTGTGTTTCATTATATTGATATATGTATTTTGAGTTCATTTTGTTGTGTGGTCTAGATGAAATATGTACTCTATGACTAAAAGGAAAAAATCAAATTGCCATTAATTTCATAGCATTTTAAAGAAAAATAAATCTATATTGTAATATATAGGGCACCAACATGTTTTTTAAACAATATATTTAATGATATGTTTATTTTTTCTCCTTTTTTTAATTGATCGTCTGATTAATCTGTAATATTTTGTTTTTTTTTACCTCTATCCATACCCATATCGGTCAGGTCTTAGAAGTTGTTATTCTGCAGAGTTTAGTCTTCTAAAATTATACTTGTGAGACATTAAGCGAACAGCGTGCTATGAATTAGGCTAATTTTAGGGACATGTTTATCAAGATGATCTGAAAGTCTCTTCAGAATCCACCTGGCCGACTTTGATCAAAGGTGGGAAAAGGGCAGTTGGAAATGAAGATGCGAATGGGGGGGTGTTTTGTGGCTCTTAGCATTCCCCTCCTGCATCTCCCTCCCTCTGTTCTCTGTCAGTATCTCTGTTGGCTGTCTGGCTGGCTGAGTGTGGGACATGTTATGTACTCTACGGCCCGTCAGAAACCTACTCAGCCTTGCCCCTCCGCCTGCCAGATCATTTGCATAATCTCGCTGTGCCCAAGAACAGAAATGGAGAGAAACATACCCATCCACCGCACCCCTTTACGCCGTAATGCCGCCGCCTGCCAGCGCCGTTCCCCTCTCTCAGTTCCCAGCTTGGTGTCCCATGAAGAGAGAGCACTTTTTCTTCACCTTTCTGCATTCACTGCCCTTTACTTTCTTGTCTGTTTTTTCTTCCTTCTCATATCCACTCCCAACATTCCACGCTGGGTGCCAGCCAGGGAAAGTCCATTTATTTCAATAATGTGTTTCAAAAAGTGAAACTTGTTTGTTATGTTAGTTCACTACACACAAAGTGAAATAACTCAAGCCTTTGTTTGAAACAAATATTAAAACCCATGTGTATGTAGATCCTTACTGTAATCTCGTCCATTTCTGCCAAGGCCTATTTTTGGGAAGGAGAAGATGTTTTTATTAAAGACACCTCTCCCCTGAGGCGGCTTCCTTGCAGTCGTTCTATTTCCACCGTTACATCAGGACTACCTCGGCCTGAGTCAGGTGGAACAAAAACGTTAATTTGACCATGTAATGACGCCAATGCCGACAAGGCTGTGTACAACAGTTTGCAGGTGTCTTAATCACTGAAGATGATGGCTTCATTTCACTAGCCCTCCGGTTTTTCCATTACTGGAAATCCAAGGTTATGTACACCTAATTAAGCGGCCAAATTGAGAACAGAATGCTAATTATGACAGAAAAAGAGGAGAAAAGTTGAGAAAACCTTATTCCTCTGAGAGGATGTGTTGGGGGAGGCGGTGGAGATGTACATGCCCTCACGTAGGCAGACACACGCGCACGGGCACGCACACACACCTTTACCATTGTAGGATTTCATTATAGCTCCTTGTGCTTCTCTTCGGCGACGGTGCTGTTTAGATCCTCTCTCCTCCATGAATGCATAATTGATTTTCTTCAAGGTACTTTATCCTAACTTTGCTGCCATCTTCTCCTCTTCCTCACAGGCACAAGTCTTGTTTTTTTTTTAATGCAACGCGATGACAAACCAAGATAAGGATTAGCCATCGTTTAACAGCTAATTTATGAAGCCGCTGCTGTGAGGCTTGCTTTGCATTTGCACTATATGGTTTGTCACGGTGAAAATGGTGGCAATTTAGAAGTCGATGAGAAATAGCTTATATATTTGTTTTCCGCGATAAAGTATGAGGGCCCTGTGGCTATTTGGGGAACATATGCATCCTTTTTAGTGGTTCAGTTTGTACAATTTTTGCAGTCATAAAGGTCAAAATTAAATTTAACACTGCTTAGTCTTTTATTGTGTTGCAGTGTCAGCCGCAGGATCGATGACCTTGTTGCAGAGGTATAAACGTTTGCAGAGCTACACACGGGCAACTATTTGCCCAAAGAAAGAGAATGCGGGTTGTTTTTCTATCTTGTTCTTATTTAATAGAACCTGTCCTTAGAAGCTAAGGAATAGCTGTGTAGAGAGTGGCCTCTGTTCTAAAAGATGCCTCAATTAGGTGCTGGGTGCAACCTTGGTCTGTGGTTTTCGCTTTAAAGGGGAAGTCAACCCCAAAATTTTCTTTACACGAATATGTTCTATGCAGTTCCCCTTGTCGAAACATGTCTTTCTGATTAATAATGCCTTTGCGGAATATGAGCTCAGCGAACGACCAATCATGGCTCAGCTTCAGTAAATAGGTGAGTCCTGATTGGTTTTAATCTGAGCCTGGAGCGACTGTGATGTCATTCACAGTCAACACAACTGACAAAATGGATGCAACCTGAGATGGCTAAAATTTGTGGATTTTCCTGCTTAACTCATATTCCACAAATGCAATATGAATCAGAATCCCACGTTTGATGAAGGTGCGTTAAACGTTTACAATACACCAATACATATTACAATTTTTTTATTTTGGGGGGGGGTGACTTTCCCTTTAAACAAAGCAACCAACGAGAGCAGGTTTGAAAAATTGACGTCCATGGGAAAACATGACAAACAGCCATGCGGAAAGTGCAAACAAGAGTGTCCATAATACAATATAATGTTGCACGAATTATCACAACTACCGATTTTTTTTTTTCTAAACCACTGTAATTCATCTCTGGCTCTCACTCTCCTAGACGGTCAGCTCCGACACACAAAGACAGGAGAACCTTTTGTCTTCAATGCAAGAGAAGATCTCCACCGCTGGAACCAGAAACGTTATGAAGCTCTCGGCGAGGTAAGCAATCATTTGTGGATTCTAGAAGCTATTCATTAATGAGACCTGGTCACTTGCCTGGCCTATGCAAGGCTTGACAGCATTTTGCAAAATATTGAACATAATATTAGAAGTGTCAAACTCATTTTCGTCAAGGGCGTTATTGCAGTTACAGGTTCCTGTCGAGAACCGTCATCATGGTGAAGACTATATTATTACACACTTTGAACAACAAATTGAATTTAAAATCAGAAGCCATTTAAATTGCTAGCCGGCAATTTCAAATGTAATATTCGGCAAAAAAATGTTTTTGAAACCATCTTTTAATTGTGTGCATTTTTTGAAGTTCAAAGCAAAAGGATGGATGCGTTTGTGGGATTATGTTTTTTTTTTTTTCATTTACAGGTGTAACACAGGTAGAAAGCGGCTCCTCTGTGAGGCAGCCCTCTGTGGGAGATTCTCTACCTCCCCTTTGTCTGTTCACGTGCTATCTAAAAGCATCTATAAGGGCTATAGATACAAATGCATGGCTCTGAAAAAGGCAGCACGCGTTGAAATGTAAACTCCGGCGTCGGTGGGTGGCCGAACAAATAATCATCAAGCATTATGTATGGAAATGTTTATTCATCACGTGATTAAAATCTTGTCTGGAGCATGGTGGGGTATTGCGGAATTCAGGTAGCGCAATGACAGAAAATACATACATTGCTCTGCGGGAGAGTGAAAATATAGGGACACCACCTGAATGAATAAGCAGTGTTATCCATCAAAGCCCCTCAACTAAACAAATCTGGAAAAAAAAGTTATCTCTCTTAATGCTCGCAGCATTCTGTTTTGTGTTATATGATACTTAACTTTTTGCGGCCTATATTCAGTACATGCATGTGCGTGTCATGCATGCCGCCGCTCTGTTTCCCTCCGTTAGTTTCTTGTTGCATTTTAGAAACATCATTGCCATCGTCATTAGCACCGTCCTGAGCTGTCGTCTCGGTTGAAAAGATCCGGGGGGATTTGTTTGTAAGTTGAGGTAGTGGACATGCTATCATGCTATCGATACTTTATTGAGTAAAAATATGCTTTTATTTTGGCCTGAACAGGAAGACCACGACATCATTGAACCCAAGTGAACAGCTTGAGATGTACTGTAGTTATCTGCGTAGTCGCTTCATCTGAAAAGTGATACCTTGGCTTGACGCTCACGCTGACTCACTTGCCAACTGGAGCTGGGGGGAGTGCATCCCCCCATCGTGTTGTTGTTTTTCCTCCGAATGCAGGACATATGGTTGGTCAGACGTCATAAGGGTAGAACACGCACTTATCTCCTGAAAATATACGGATCCCCGCTAAAAACTACATTGTGGAGTAAGTTGGGGAGAGGCCATTCATTCACATACACATACCCATCCCTTCCTCTACTCTTTCGTTCACTATTTTCATATCTTCATGGCGACTCTGTCTGCCTGTGCGTGTGTGGGTGTGTGTGTGTGTGTGTGTATGTGCGCGCGTGGGGGAGACCCGACTGTATTGTCAGACGCATCACAGCACCAGATGTCCAATTTGCACTTCAACCTCGTCTGAATGGAGAGACCCATAGCACGATGAGAGCGTGTGGATAAGGATGTGATGTCCTCCAAATGAAAGCGCGTAGGGGATGCGCACCGCGTTTTTACGACTTTTGACATTCGGTACATGATGTACACGTGGTGCGATGTGGGAGCAGAAATGAATTTGCAAACATTTTTTTTTTGTGATGCGTGTTTTCTTCGCTCATAAAATATGGTAGTGTCAGATGATATCCATTGCAAGAGGAAGAAAGTAATTGCTCACTTCTACTTAGCAAAACGCGCAATTTGTATTATTTGGGTTTCATTTTGATAGAATCTTTTCAAAACTCTGTGATGGCATTGCTTTTAATGCTATTCAAAATATTGCTGAGGTTGAATCTTTGATTAACGGTGCTGATGCAAGTGGCAACCTTTGCAGTAGCTCTGTGTGTGTTTAAATATTATTTTTAGTGAGCTTAGTTATTAATTTTCTCCTTATTCCAGATGCTCAGACTGCACTGGAATTATGATCTCTACTTGATTTTATTCTGAATATTTTTTAAATGCTTGTATAAATTAAATGGCATGTCTTCTTTGCCCCGTGCTGTTTTCATTGTAGAGACGACTAGAACAGGTAATTTCCCATGTGGATAAATAAATATCGTCCGTCCAACCATCCTATCGCCATTATATTTTATGAAGGCCCAATTAGCACCTGTGACCTCCTTTTTTTTTTATATATATATATTAATTTGTTTGTGAATTAGAATAAGACTTCAGGAAAACCTAACTTACTTTCAGCTGAACATGTTATTTTTGGTAAGTGAATCAAATTCCCCCTTTATCTTTTTCTTCCTCTTTCTAAATGACTTCGTTTACTGACGCGTTCCTCTTTCTGCTTGCTAAATTTCAATATTTGGCCGTGGCAAAAAAAAAAAAAAAAAGAAAAGACATCTGTGTGGCTGTCTGCCCGTGTTTAAGTAGAACAAATAGCGAAGCTGTCGACCCACTAACCTTTTCTAGCACCACATCACATCGAGGCTCTTATTATCCACCATCTTAGTTAACCTCAGTTTATATCGCCGCAATGTAATATCTCCACAACTGCTCTCATGCAGTGCGGGGTGTTTGAGTGGTGTTGCTCGGTGCGGCGGGGTCACCTCCGCCTGTGTCGGTGTCAGTTGTAGTCTAATTCCTGCAATTCGGTGATGAATGTCTCTGATGGAACACGAGCATAGGGCCTGGCCCAGATGGAGCTCTATTAAGCTGTTAATAAACGAGGATTCTTCTCTGCTCTGCCGGCATCTGTGACATGGAAGGCACTTACAAATTTGCAAACACACACACTCACACACACACGCGCACACATTCTCACAGAGCCAAAATATTATAATGAAGTAAAGCAAGCCAGATGGCTGAATTAGAAAGCAGTCTCGTTTTCTCTTTATCTCTTCCTCGCTCTCGTTTTCTTTCTGCCCGTCTCTTCCACACTCTGCTACCTCTCTCTCATCCTTCTCGGTCCCACACTATCTGTCTGCACACTGTGGATAATAAGTGTTGTAATAGTTGTGACCGCCATACTCAAATTTAAGACACTGCTAAAGTGTCCTTAAAATTCCTGTAACATTTGTATTGTAAAACTGATACACCGCAGAGAAGAGCGTTGTTAACAACTCTGCCAAAATTGAAAAAAAAAATCACAAAGTGGATAAATTGAGACTTCAAAATCACACCCCGTTCATTTTAAAACGGGTAATCCAGTACCACTACTACAACCTGAAAAATTGATGTTTCTTCAACTAGTATTTTTCTCGTACATCCCAACATGTTTGGGCCGCGAAAATATATCTGCTTAAAGCCTCAGGTGGCTCCAATATATCCCACAGAGTCAAGCAGGGCTTTCCATGCCACAATGAGAGACACTAGCCACTAGCAGCTCACAAGCTAGCTCACAAACTAGCTCACAAGCTAGCTTAAATAATGACACTGAGCTGTTCTGTCAATTCAGGCATACTTGGAAAAAGCATTTTCCGCTGTTGGCATAGCTAGCCAGCTAGCTAGCTAGCAAACGGGACGCTATAGTGGTAGAGAGCCAAGGCCCCCAAGTTTTGGCAAAAAAGAAATGGTGAACAACTGTTTTAGCATTTATCTCCAAAATTGAGTATTAGATGCTGTACTTCTCAGTCTTCTCGTGTATTTTCAGTAATTGTTGTCAATGATGTTTCATGTATTCAGAAACAAATCTCTGAATTCACTTTACAGGGTCTTCCTTTGACTAGTGGGAAAAACTGATGTCTCGGTTTGAAATGTTATTTTGACAATGGCTCATTAGCCATTAACCTCTATCCTAAACTTTAAGAATGAGAATACCGAGACTAGTCTTGGAACATGCAAAATTCCTAAAATAATCCAGAAAAAGGACTATAAATGGCAGCTGTCTGCCCTTCCTGACTCACCAGCATCATCATGATCATCATCATCTTCCAGCTGCACTTTGAAATACTGGCAAGAGGAAGCAGGCACCGTCTCACCAAAATGGTTGCAGGGCGAGGTGAATTAGATTCGAAAGAGAAGGGAATCCTACAAAGGGTGGGAAAGGGAGGTGTCAGGGCTGGTCGTCGCAGTGCTGGCATCTGTCGCTACTGCCGTCGCCCACGGTGGCATTCGCTACTTTACTTTGAATTAGCCCGCTGCTGGCTTCTCAGTTAACACCTGAGGAGGTCATTATGAGACTATTAGGGGAAGAGGAGTGGGAGCGAGAAAAAGGAATATCTTATAGCGCCTAGTGTAAACAGTCTGTCAGTCTGAGAACTTTCACTCCCCCTGGAGATCCCTCGCTCCTCAGACAGAATGACAGAGACCTCATGGGAATCATGCCTGGGCTTTCTCTCTCTCTCTCTCTCTCTCTCTCTCTCTAGCGCTCTTTGTTTCCCGCCTGGACTGACAGATCACAAATTCACAACACTAAGCCCTATTTTCATACCACTTTCTGTTGGTACACAAGGCTGACTTAAAATAAACAACCCTTTTCTATTGCCTAATGCTCTCTCTCATTCTTGGAGTCTCTTTCTCCGAGTATGCTTTGTTGTGTATGCCACTGTTGTGTTGTGTGCATTGTTTGGAGGGATTTTTTGTATTTTTTTTTTTATCCATTTTCTCCTCTATTTTTTTCATTTATTTTAAAGTGCAAATGCTTTCCTGGTGTAGACAGTGATACAGCACAGAACACCTCTGCGTATTCCATTATATAAATGGCTCTTTTACCTTTTCTTGCTCACCAGTTTGTTTGGCTAAGTGGCATTTTGAGAGTGCTGTGGTCAAACAGAGACGAGATTTGTTCTTGCTATTATGAACGTGCACATAGATCGAGAAACGTGCATTATTACTAAGTTTCAGTGATTGGTGTTGTGTTTAAGGGATTGTACACTAAAGTGACGCTGGCTTCTCCTTTATCACCTTCAAAAAGTTTCCACAATTTTTTCCTTGAAGATTTTATTTTGAAGGACTTCATCATGGCGGGAAAAAAGGAAGGTCTAATTTTTTTTTCAAATCCAACCTGGGATTCTGTCATATGTGGATATCGGTTATGAGTGAGATGTGTCTCTAATTATGAATGGTCATCCGCACACATTCGAGTTCTGAGAAGGTCTGGAGTAGTTGGCGTCTCCCTCTGCCTTTGCGGTGTGTGCTTCCGTCATTTTCCGGTCCGAGGCGCCGAATTTTAGGCCGATTTGTGTGCGGAAGCCTCAAGACATAATCCTGAATTATGTCCCAGACGGCCACCTCCTTTTTCGCCTCAGGTGCAGTCAGACAAGCCGGGCGTGATTGTTGTAATCACTTTCTATGAATGAGGGAGGCTTGTCTCCATCTCTGCTCAAGAGTTTAACAATTTAACCACTTGCAGTCTCCATCAGCATTCCTCATTAAGACTCCAGCCTTGGGTTTTATGGAGAGATTGTTTCGTGGATGAAGAGTTTATATCACTGCCCAGCCACTTCAAGGACTCTTATCAAGGCCTTGAACTGTGGTTTAGCCACTCCCACCCTCCTTTTCATTTGTGCCGTCTTCCACTGCTCCTCCTGTCAGCTGTTCACAACAGTGGGATCTGGCACCGGATTCTTCCTTCTGGGGATTCCCGCCGCTTCGCTCCTCTTTTGTCTTCTCCTGTTCCTCTCACTGAGCTCTTCCTTCCTTCTTGATCCCTCTGTACTTGTTTTCATTGCCCCAGCGCTTCCCTTGCACAAATAAACCGCAGACACAGAGACGAGCTCACCCACAGCAGGCCTAACTCAGGTTCTCACACAATTTACCTTTGTCGTCACGCAATTGCCTGCATGGGCTTCATAGTGTAAACGCATTTATGCATCTGCACTTTAAACACAAGTGTTTTGAATCAACGCATGTTTCCTCTTTTGCCCAGGTTCTCTCTCTACTTTTGTTTCTCTTGGTTATATTGTTTTAAAATGCTCTCCTTTGAAAGCATAACTTTTTGCAGAGACCCCTGATGGGATGAGCCGAAAGTCGGAACAATTAGATGACCGAGAAGATTCTCTAACTGGATACATGAGTTACCAAGACACAGTCCTCATAAGTCCCAAATAACGTGTGTGATTGTGAAGTTTGTTTCTTCAAGTTCTGTTCCGCCTATTGTCCCTCTAAAACTCATCGTAATTTATTTTCTGCTTATAAAACTAAACATACTGTATATCATTGAACACAGACAGTGGTTATTGTTAAACTTTGGCTTGCGTTTGCTTTTCATCTATAGGCTAGCATATATTTGTACTGTATAACCCCCCCTCCCCATTTCTCCCCCCTTGTCGATCTATTTCTTATTCTCTATGAGAGCGTCCTCGGCCACCTGAGGCACTGAAGAAATAATGTAACGTACAGTGCAGATGAAATTTCCTGGGATGCTTATTGATGTTATTATAAAGTCGCATACCGAAGCCTGAAATCATTTAAGTCTTCATCAGTCCGGCTGACATTTTAGTGAATTAGCTGATGGAGACTGGGTGGGTTCGAGGGGTGGGGGGTTGAGGTTTGGTTGTTTTGGCTCTGCTCGCTGTTTTTCACTATAGGGTCAAATAGTAGATCGATCGTCTGATTTGGTCCAGGTGGCCTTTGATTGGCTATCATAAGGCTAATATGTGTCTGCCGCAGATGTAATTTGTGCATGCTCTTCATAAGCAGTAAATCAAGTTAGCATTGAGCTTGTTTCTGCATGAAAGAGAAGAGCGCTTTTGGGATTCAGGAGGATAATCAAAGTTATTATGACTATCCTCACAATTTAATATCAGTTTTAAATATGTTTGGATTTCAGAACACACAATACGATCATCTGGTTAAGAATGGAGTTGAATTTTTCATTTGTAATCAACAGCATCCCTCCTGCCTAAAATCTAATTCTAAGATGATGGCACTCTGCTGTTAGACAATCTTGGATTCATCTTTGTTTTTGGGCTCAGTTGTTTGTCACTAGCAAGCGTGACTCGGATTCGGACACGCTTCGTAACTGTGGCACCACCATGAGCCCTTGTTTCCTCATCAGGCCGATACTACAAAACCAAGCTAAGCAAGATGGGATGAAAAAAAAAAAGAACATGCCAAATTGAATAGAAAGTTGTTAACGTCACTGAAGCATGAAAGCCTTGTCCTGGGGTTGGAATGACTCGTATACAAGGTTCTTTAGTGCTGTGGCTGCAGGGATAAACATAACTTACATCAGCCCTTCTCCTGTACTGGAGATTTCCTCTCCTGGGTTTTCCAACCTTAACACTCTCAAGCATAAAGACCACAGTTGAAACATGGATTTTCAATATTGTATATTTTACTACCTGGGCTACTGTCCACACAGGGCAAATCATTTTATTTCATATCTGTGATCAGCATTGGAATGACGCCATCAAAAGTGTTACTAATGTCTTATCCTGTCTTGTTTTTTTTTTTTAATTCCCCCTCCTAGATCATCACGCAGTACGTTTATGAGCTGCTGGAGAAAAAGTGCAATATGACCAAAGCAATCTTACCAGTAAGTACTCCAAGAGGAAAAAGGCTTTTCCGATTTTTATTTATGCCCTTGAAGAGTAAAGCGACTATTAAATATGAAATCTGGCATAAATGCATCTGCTTTGTGTGATTATGATATTATAGTCTAAAAAGAATGTTGTAAGAAAAATAATCCAGTCTTTGACCGTATCTTTTGATCTTACTTCCTCCCTTTCTTTTGCCCCCCTCCTACAGTAGGCACAAATCCTTTGTGCAAAAGTGTCTCCTCAACAAATTAACTGTTTTGTGACGCATCATTTCAAAGGCTTGGCGTCGCAGCATGTTGATGCTTAATCTGTTTTGCATTCATGTGCTCGAAAAGGGGATGGAGGGGGGACTTCCTACTGCCATGATGGAGATATTCTTTGACCAGATCATCCAGGCTCAGCACACTCACTTGATCCCTTTTATTTGTTGTTGAAAGCATGTTTGCCTCTTTTTGCCACTATATATAGTTCTCCCCAATCTCTTGCCTTCTTTTCTCTGTCTATAAAAGTAGTGATCATTTTTCAGGCTGCATTTATAGGAATGTTAGCCCTCGCCGAGTTAGCAGCAGTGCTAACAGGGGCCATAAATCAGCCCCGAGCTAGGGATTCAGCGCCTTTCATTACCCGCCCCAAAAAAACACATTTTACTGGTTTATCTGCCTGGACTATTTACAAAATGGCTCTGTTCTGCTTTTTTTGTGGCCCACCGCCGGAGTGTATTTGAAATATGAATTTGTATGTTAGTGTCCACCTGCGTTGCATTGAACTTGTGACCATAGATTTTAAGAAGATTAACTGAAGCCAAGTATAGTCAGAGGGAATGAGGGAGCAGCAGAGAATAAAAGGGCAAGATTTTCTCCCCCACTCAGTTGCCTTTGTCTGCTTGGATTAAGTTCTTGCAGCTGCCACCCGTGGCTTTTATGGATAGTGTTTGTCTCCTTGTCTCCTAGGGAGTGCATGCACACAGTCACTTATCCCCTTTTTCTGTCTGTATCACTTTCTGTCTGAGTTTTAATCACTCCGATGCTGTTCGCTTGTCATGATTAGTGCAATGACGCATGTTAGCGTTTTAATGCTGAAAATCCATGGAGGTGAAGGCTGTTGCTTTGTAAACTCGCGCAATCAATAAGACTTTTCACTATCAAGTCTTTCAAGCAACATCAATTGAAGCTTTGAATGTAAAATCACGACTTGACCTTCTTAAATGGAATGAAACTCTATGATATTTGAAACACCGCTACGGCTTGTAAAAGCAATATCCATGATGGGAGAAGTCTGGATAGCTCCTGACATTCAAACAGCAATGTTACTAATTATGTTTTCATGTTTTCACATCAGGTAGACGCCACTGTGAATGAGCCCACGAGTTTTATCTACCTAAGCCCCAACGCCTTGTCCAATCCATCCAAGCTACTATTGTTGATCCAGGGAAGTGGTGTGGTGCGGGCTGGTCAATGGGCCCGCAGACTCATCATCAACCAGGACTTGGATTCTGGAACTCAAATACCCTTCATCACCAGAGCCATCGAGGTAGGGGATTTTTTTTAAAATTTATTGTTATACATGTATGCGTTGGTGGGACGGCGGACGACTGGTTTGCACGTCCGCCTCACAGTTCAGAGGCGCAGGGTTCGATTCCGGTTCTCTCCGGGTTCTCCAATTTCCACCCACATTCCAAAAACATGCATGTTAGGTTAATGGGACACTCTAAATTGGCCGTAGGTGGTAGGTTGTTCTTTGCTTGGCCTGCAATTGGCTGTCAACCAGTTCAGGGTCTACCCCGAGTACTGTCCAAAGATAACTGGGATAGGCTCCAGCACACCTGCAACCCTTTGTAGGGGAGAAGCGGCACAGATAATGAATGAATGGATGGATGAATGTGTGTTAGATTGCAAACATTTGCTTTGTTTGCATTGTTTCTCCTGAAACAGTTTTGGGATGAACACAACATATATTGTGAACCAGGCCGTCGTACGGTCAAATAGTTCGTACTTTAGTCCATATACCTTATCTAGGAACTCATGCTTTTTGCACTCCACATCGATGACACATACTAGAGCATAGGCAGTCATTTGATCATTTTCTTTGCATGTGATTTCTTTTGCGCCGTGCTCTGGAGAAAGACGTGTTTCCTTCATGTGTTCCTGTAAAAATATATATTAAAAAACATAAGCGGAAGGAATAAGACATTTATTGTTTTCTGCTCCCATACCACACAATTTCACGCATTTGTATACACGTGTAAAAGCAAGCAAAAGGGGCCTCTGCCTCTCATATTATTTTCATCCCCACCCCTGTGCTCATTTGTCAAGCCTGGCCACCTCTACCTGTGTAATTTCATCGGCCTGCTGTTCAAATTGACTTAGAGGAGTAGGGGGGGGGAATCCTGTTCTCCCACTACCCCCTCCAATGCGCCCATCTGAATGCCATAAAGACTTTCACTGCTGTGTAAAGCCCCTTTCCTGCTGTGTACAACGTCAGGAGATGTTTGTATTGCATGCCTGTGCGTCTGTAAGGTATGCTAACCGATGATTCAGCGATCCGGAGACTGTCTTTGAAATGCGTTGGGGCGGGCTGGTATTGCAGTGGAAGGCAACACCGTGCTGCCGAGAGCCAAAGTGACAGGCTAGATATAGAGAACATGGTATTGCGAGTCTTGCTCGTTCATCATTGTAAACAAGGACTGGTGTTCGTACACTCTGACAAATCATCATCCAGGCATTTACCACAGACATGCGCAGGGTAGACAGTCACATACATTTGCAGTCAATTCGTGCTGTCTGCATCTATTAGGGGCATGTTTGTGGCTCAGTCTGTCATAGCATGAAATTTGTGCGAATGCCTTTTGAAGTGAGTGACATCATTCTCTCCCATTTGAGGAAAAATGCCGAGATTCCCTTCTTCTAAATTTGCAGGTGTGCAGTGTACATCTAATGGAGTTTGTCCTTTCCACTTGTGTATTTTAGAGGGTAGTAGGAGGCTGAGACTGATGCCTGTTGACGTTTGGCGAGAGACATGGGAGGATATAATTGGGACAGCTATCCAATCTGTCACTAGCTGACGCATGGTGACAGCCAATCGCACTTAAGACCATCTAAAAGTCACCAATTGACCTGAGCTGTGTGTGATTTTCTTCTTCTTCTACTCCTATACGATACTTTGGGTTTAGGGCTGGGTGATAATTCCATATCAAAATGTATCGCGATAGAGGTGATCGATATCAATAGAAAATGCTTTTGATAGAAAAAAAATCTGGACTCACCATTGCAAACTGTCCATTTTTGTGGCAGACCAGTTTCCTCGTTAGCGCCGTGACTCCCGTAGCAATTTTTTTTTTTTGAGCAGTTTAACAATCTCCGCAGGCAGCCCCACTACGTTGTATCATGACCATTTTGAATTGCACCCTGGAAACGGTGTTAATGTTCACTTACATACGAAAAAGTTAGTATGTATATGCTTTCTAATAATTATTATTCACTTCAATAATATTACCGAAAAAAACTCTTTATTTACGTTTATTTATATAGATGTGTAGCTACATTTGGTTGGGATATGGATACAAGGAATATATTTTTTGGTCAAATCAGTATGTTTAGCAGTATCATGTGCTTTAATTTTCATATGCGATGATCTGCTTTGCAGAGATTCGACTGGTACTTGTAAATGAACTTCAAAACAGTTTCATGTTGCTGTAAAAGTGTGCCCACACTACCCAGTTTATGTATTTTCTTTGCTGCCAAGCATTTTGTGACTAACTCAGCAAATGTAGCAAATGTGTTGAATAATTTAACAGTTAAAGAAACTTAACTTCGGTTGTACTCTTTATTAAATCGAACATCACATTATTTGGGTCTGTATTTCCAAGGGAATCATAATCGCACATGATCTTTAACATGCTTTTTTTTTTAAAAATATATTTAGATTATGTTGGTTTTCCAAACATTTGGCACCCAGTAAGTATTGCCTCCAGTGCAGCTTTTGTGAAGTTACTCTTGGGAAGTTGCTTGGAAATTCAAAGCCTGCAGCAAAGGGTCAACGTGAGTGCACTGAGTGGGGTACATGGGGAATGCTTTTTGGCTTTACAAAATACACCCTTATGATTAGACGCTCACTCGCTGAATTAAGAGCCTCGCTTTGCATGTGCACAGCTATATTTTACTTGTGACTGTAAGCATACGACTGTGAGGAAACACCGTTGAGAAATTCTCAACCACATTCCTCGAGAGCGCCAACCATCCGTTTTTTTTCTGACGAGCTCACAGCGTCCAGTGAGCTTGCATAGGGAAGAAAACGCTGATGGTACGTGTCAGCAGGACCTTTCCCTGTTTCACATGCACTGTAACGTTAAAAAGTGCCATTTACATCGCCACGCCACACATCATCGGCTGATTTTGAGATTGAGTGGAGATCGTTATGGATACATGATCATGTCACATTTTCACGTTTAACATCGTGTGTGCTTGTGTTATTTGAAGTCTTTGTGCCGCTTGTGCTCGCTTCATGCCCATGCATGCGCCCATAGCCTTTTGAAATGACAGGTAAGACGCGCTTACGCCACTGAGTTTGGGGAAAGAGGAATCTGATATGGGGCGGGGGGAAGGAACTTGGTGAGGATGCAGGTTTTATGATTGGTTTGAAGACAGCGAAGAAGGGTGAGTTGCTCGGAGGGGATTGAAGCAAGAAAAGTGAAATGAGAGGAAGGCGACTCCAAATGGAGTGGGACAGGTAGAGGATCGACGCTAGTATATATAGAGAGTGCGAGTAAGCAGAAGACAAGCTTCTGACAGCTCCACTGCTGGGAGAAGGCCTCTTAATGACAGCTTATTCCTTCATGATTTCAATTCTTGACAGTCGACAGGTTTGCTGGTTGCACCCTGGCAGCTGTATCATTACCTTCTGGCCCTGCCACTGCGCTGCATCCTGAGACTGAGATGGTGGAGGGTGGGCGCTGTGGGTTTTTGGGAAGAAAATCAGTCTGAATAATCAAGGAAGAAGTATTGCTAGATGGGGGTCATGAGTTCTACTCTTTGTATTCTGTAGGTTAGAGTAAGGTGACTTGACTTTATGTCCACCAGACGAAGTAAAAAAAAAAAAAAGGTTGGAGTCACATAGATCTAAATATTCATTGTTGTGCCAGCATTTATCAGTTCTCTTGATTGCAAATACCTCTGCAAATTATGTTGCAGAAGGTAAGTTCGACAAGGTTAAAAAGTCGAGATAAGTTGTTGTTCTTGTCACATTTACCTTGAAGTCTTAAATCACTTGTCGTACCGCTTGGAATAAAATTCAACGGTGAGTCGGACAGCTGAGCGCATTTGTTCATGTGGTTTCACCGTTTGGTGCTTGTTTACAGTTTAAATACTGCTAACAATACTAATCCCTGTCCCCCTTGGTCCTATGACCTAAGTCACGTCCCTTTTCCCGAGGTCCAATGTAAATAAGCTAATGTAATGCCACTAACACTGCGTTTAAAGAAATCGATTTATCAATTTGAATCGATTTAATAGCCTGATATCGAATCATAAAACCATATAGCGATATTTTTAGTAATGTCTTATTCCCCAAAAATGTATGTCTTTACGTGTCACGCAAGATCTTGTCACGACGCGAAAGTAGCGGATCAAAACAGAATGGCGGAAGCCGACAAGCATCGAGGCAGATGTATTTAATGTTTTACTCAGGTCATGTTAAATAAAACATGATTAATGTAACTGCAGTGGCGTCAATTCATAATGTAAATATTAATATTTTTTTGCTAATGCACCTAGTTACAACAATCACTTTGTCCTAATTGCAGCATTGGTTCTTCTGAAAAGGCCTTCCATACGAAAGTAAAATTGATACTGCGTGAAATTCCTGATTTAATCAAAAATCAAACAAATTGAATCAAAGATCAAATCAGGCCCGTGTGTATCAAATCAAATCGATTTCGGAAATTTGAATAGATACTCAGCCCTATTAGCCACGGCTGCTATGGTGGTAGCATGACTTATCTGTGCTTCTACAACACTAAAATGTGTTGGTTTGAAATAGTATTTTTCTGGGGGATGAATTAAATAGCAAAATGAGGTGATCAACTTACCTGTCGACTAGAAATGCTGCCAATTCAGTTCTGCGTCCTCTCAGCTGCCGGTGGCCCCTCTACCTGCCTAAGTCGGTTTCCGTACTCACTGTTCCCTTTTTTTTATTTATTTTTTTTTAATCTCAGGGTCTGTTCACTTCCTTCTTTTCCACTTTTGTTGCCAACCAGAGGTTTATATCAATGAGTAACTGCTTAAGGAATCATGCCAGTCAAGCCTTCTTTCTCAGATTGGTTGTTTTTCCTTGTATGTGGTGGTTAAAAAAAAGTGGAATTAAAGGTACAAGATGGCAGAAGAGTGCTGATTTTACTGTCAGGTCATACTGACAGCAAAAATGACAAACATTTTACAGAACAGTGTTAACAGTATGAATATTCACTTCCTTTCTGTTTTTAAGAGTGGAAGAACACCTGAATGAACCAAAAAGTCCACTTGTCCTCCGTTCAACTATTGTCGAATAAATGGTGACAATGATGAACACACATCTGCGTCATTGCTTTGCCTCCAACCATCTCACCCCGCTCACTCTCTCACCAGAGACCCCTGTGGAAAGTGAGAGGGGGTGTGGTGTTTTCAGAAGGGTGTCAAAAGCCTTTGGATTTGTATCTGCTCTTTTTCAATGGGAGGCTGAATGGAGGCAGTGAGGCAGACCAACTCAAACACTCACCCCCCCCTTAAAAAAAAATCCTCTTTTAAGTTCTGTCATGTGACCTCCCTCCACCCCCTTGACATTTTTTTTTCCTTCATCTAGATGATGTCTTTTTCAACACTGCACCTTTAGCTCGGGCCTGCATTGTATCACAGCCTTGTGCGCTGAGTGGATGCCCACCTCTCCATCCAATCACTATTCTTCCGTCCTCCTCAACTCTCATTAGTTGCTCTATTTCCCCCCGAGCTGTGGTCTTGTACGTGTGTGTGAGGCGATGCGATAACATTGAATGTACAGTGTGTACAGCCTATCTCGGGGCATCAGGTGGCTACAAAGGCCAGCAGGTATCATTCTATCCAACCAGCTAGGTTTAGCCAGAGGACAATTTCGCTGTCTGTGTGTGCGTATGGAGGTCAAAAGCTGTTCTGACTCACGATGGCCTTGTAAGCAGCCACGCAAGCCAACACACACGCATAGACGCAGACGTCCAGGTGGAGAGGTCCCGGCACATCCCGCAGCTCAGATCAATGCACTTGACACCTTCAAAGGCGGGTGTGGGGCCTGGACTTGCTCTGGGGTTAAAACCTCTTTTAAATAGCCTCCCGCGGGAAGGCAGCTGTCAATAACCCACCATAATTACCGGGGCCAGGCCCGCCAAGGGCTCGGCTGCACGGGCCAAATTAAAAATTGATCAGTGGGAGAAAAAAATAAAAAAACATTATTTTGTGCTGGTATTCCCTGTCCTAACAGTGCTGATGTTACATATGTGAAATCTCATCAACTGCAATCCAAGACATATATCTCGAGATTTATCTTCAGCTTCCTCCCCATGTCCAAATGAATATAATACGATGCCGTCCCTGTTGTAGAAAATAATATTTATATATATTTGCATATTAAGTGTTTTTCAGCATGCGTGACAATGTGTTTGTGTACAGTGCAAGACTGCATGAGCATGCCGCTTTAGTGATTGTACGTCAGCCCCGTTGGGTTTGTGTGCGTTTATATGTGCACCTTGTAGCGGCGTATCGATTGTGTGAGTTTTTCTTGGCAGGGAGCCTTTGTTTGACAGTCAGAGGACGATATTAAGAAGATATGTACATCCTTAGGCTTCCTCCAGCGCGCCGTTTCACACAGCACAGATGAAAGAGAGCATTATAGCAATATATTTGTAGTGTTTTATAAACACAGTGGAGGCGTATGGTAGCAGTTATTTCTTTCAGTGTTGATTGGCCTCCTTGGCGATAGTTGACTGGATTTTTCTCAACTATCTGCAAAGCTTTTTTCTCATTGGATTAAAAGTTAATGCACGGCATGCATTTTGCATAGAACATAATTATAACGTGTAAAATGTGTCATGGAATTGTCACATTTTTGTCCGTGTGTGACAAGTGGCTAATGAGTTTTTTTTGTTGTTGTTTTTTTTTTCCAGCAAACTACTTTCAAAATAGATGACCTAAGTAGTTTTTTTTTTCCAATTTGTCTGGAAGTTTCCAGATTCAGCCCTGATCATGATATCCTCTCCAGTTCACTGTCAATATTTGCAATATATTTGATTCAGTGTCACTCTGGATATATTACACTCAAATTAATTGTTTGGACGAGACCCTCAATTTACCTCAGTGAAGAACTAGTTGAAGAAGGTTCTTTCCTCTTCTGATCAGTTTAAGTGTAAATAAAATGTGCAAAAAACACAAACGCTTCAGAGTTTGTGGTGTTCGAGTAGCTCAAGAATGTAGCCCAGGGGAGGAAGACGCTGTTAATCAGCACTCAAAGAGAAGATAATTTGATCTAATCGTGGCACATAATAAGGGAGTACATGTTTATTAACCCACATGATACCTTTTTCCCTCTTGAAATGAAAATAAAATCTATCATGGTGTGTGTGTGTGTGTGTGTGTGTGTACAGTATGTGAGGTGGTTACTAGTAGGTCATTTGCAGCTGCAGGCAGTGTGTGTGTGTCCCAATGGGAAGGTCTTGTTTAGTCTTTCCTCCAGAGGGCCCCAGGCTGTATGTGCTGGATGCCTCTTCACTCTCTCCTTGGGAACGCTTGTCTACGGCCAACACACTACCCCCCCCCCCCAAAAAAAAGAGACAAGTACTTGCACATTAAAAATCCACCGCAATCTTTTCCGCAATTTGTCAGATTGTGCTGCGGCAAGTGTGCACTTTTCGTGTATGTGCTTGGTTCCCTTGTAAAGTTGACACGTACCTTCCATCACCGCAGGTTTGTCGAGGTGAAAAGTGCTTAGCTGTGGATGTTCCGGGGGGAAATTGAGTTTTGTGTGGAGCTAGTGGTGAGCGGATAGGTTACCCCTCTTGTGCATTTACACTCCAGCAGACACACATCGGCAAGCTTACACAATCAGCCGCCGAGCATCTCTCGGGTCAAAGTTGAACCCTGCTGTACACCCATGCTTTTGGACTGTGTGTGGCACACTTTGATCGATGAGCGGAAACTCAGTACTTAAATAGAGGTTACCAAGGTCCTGGAGGGGCATGCAGGGTTTAGAGGCAAACAACACAACAAATCTTTCTGTTAATAGTTTTTGTGTCAGCTCTTTGGTTAGAAATGAAAATGAATGCTCAAAGCAGGTTTTGGGTTTCCCAGGAAATCTGAGGTACAGCATTAAAGCAAGCTTCAATGCTCAAGGCAATTTGCAGTCCTTTAGCATTCTGGATTATTTGTAACGAAGACAGTAGCTAAAATATTGTCGCTCATACGACACGGGACGCACACAAATTTGCGGGTCAATTACAGCTTCTGTATAGTACGCTTTCTATTTTTTACTATTTTGCTTTAACTTTAATTTAATACAGTGAAAATATTTTTTTTTTTCTCCACATTTTTTGCCACAATTCCATAAATATTGTGCTACTTTTTATTGGAAGCGGCCCCTTAACCACCAGGAACCATTCTTATAAGATGTTTGGATATACATGGAGACGATCCCAAGTTACTTCTCTGTAAAATGCATAGTATGAATCATTCTTTGCTGAGGATAAAGAATATTTACCCGGGAGTGTTGTTTTATAACCTGCCAACATGTATTAATATATCGGTTCCTTAAAGGGTTGTAACACTGCGACCTGATGCTGATGATCCATTTGCCTGCTTATACTGTTTTGCATTGTTTGTTCGCATTAAGCCAAGCTGACAAATCTTCAACATATGGCTAATTCTCTTAGTTTTAGTAGTTCTCTTTGCTTAGTCTCGCAGTAAATCTTCCCTGCCACCATACGTTATTGAGATCTAAAATTTTGTTTGCGACTCAAGGCAAAAAAATTATGCGAAAGAAGGCTCGTGTCAGGATAAACTTTGGGTCGGGGCACTGCTGGATTTCATATATCTTCTTCCATTGATGCCTTGAAGGCATTCAAGCACAGGCACTTCCCTTTGTAACGTAACTCATTCATTATCGGAAAGTTTAATGTTCTAAGTGTTATGTAAAATAGGGCAGCGGTTATTCATCACATATATGTTTTTATTATGTGGTAAAATACCAACGAGAGTTTGAAAATCTGCCAGTTGCCAACATCTTTTTCTAACTTATCATTTGATGAGTACCTGATTCAGCGCCAACACGTGCATTTTTTCTGGCTCCTTCCCCCTTTTATCAGGTATTACGATGCTGTTGATAGGTGTTATTTTCCTGCCGTATGCTGACAAGCCTATCCCTTAACCCTCACAGGAGCACACTATGCCATGCTTGGCTGACTTGTTTGCGCTGATGTCAAGTTTTAGCAGTTAGCAGGCAGTTACCATATGCCACTGTGCTGCTGTCGCCCCCGATGTCAGTCAAGCGAATGTCATCCGTAGCTCTGAACACACAAAAGACGCCGACGCAAATCCAGTGACAAAACACACATGCATTCATACCCCCCTTGAAAAAAAAAAAAAACATACGAAATGCAACTGGAGCAGAGTAAACACAGAAACTTAAGTAACAAAGTAAGAATGGAGGATTTAGATGGCTTCATTTATCCCAATTCAACAGTCAAAGCTTACATTTTTGAACCTGTTGGTTGTTCCTTTCTCATGTGGGTTGAAATTTTTGCTTAATGGTGTAAAAGGTAAAGTGGCCCGACCTTGCTCAGGACTGCCCTCCAATCTGCAACCCCCCACGTCTTTCCCTCTGCCTTGTTCGTATTCTTTCATTTTTGTAGTCCATCTCAAGGGCTGCTTCTTCGGTTAATCACCTAAAGGGCATCAACTATTCAATGTTAGGCAGACCAAGAGATTCTTCTTTCGCCTTGAGTGAGCATTATATGTGTCCTGGAATGAACTTTTGTCAAATCCAATACAGTAATACCTTGTTTTTTGCTGTGAATGGGGATCATTGTTGCTGCTGTTTCTTCTTCTTCATTGTCATTATCTTCTTCTCTCTTCAATGTTCATTGAAACCCTCAAAGAAGAAGCACTGTCGCAGAAATCCTCTGCGAAATCACCACAAAAAGTGAAGCGCACAGTGGAGAAGGATTACTACACTAAAGTTATGATCTTTTCGAACAAAATTTGAGTGATTGTGCAGTCAAGAAAACATTGAAACCTTGAAAGCTGGTGGTTTGTAGGCTGAAGACATATGGGTGGAAAAGAATGACTTTTTTTGTTTCTTTTTTGATTTATCATCATTGTATGGTTGGCTATGTAAATATTCTCTTCTTAAATAATCACTCTTGGTCAGATGTAGACGGCCGGCACCACAAGATTCCGCGATGCTTGTATGTGTGATACTACGATTTTAATATTCATTGCTAGGATGGTAAGAAATCTGCCAGTCGAAGCTACGATGATAGATGCCAAATGCTGGTTAAGATTGTCGCATTTGGCAGGATTTCTTAATGTTTTCTTTTGTCTATACTTCAACTATTATGGAAGTTTTCATACGATAAAAACACACGTACTATATTGTGCAAGTTGCTTTTGGGTTTTGTTGTCGCCTTGTTTTTTCAACTGTCTTCTTCTCCCCTAAATGAAACATTTGATGAAATGAGACATGGTTCAAGTGCGAAGAGGAGGGGGAGGTGAAAAAGTGAAGAGCAATGTCTCAGACCCAATGCTGTGCTCTGGATGACTGCAGTGGCTTGTGGTGACCTAGTTGCAACCCCTTTGAAGTCCACAAGCTGATCTATCTCTCTCTCTACAGGCTGCAGAGAAGATCTGCCGCGTACAGCTTTATTATAGCAGCAATGGAAAAAGAAGAGATAAATCAAATTCTGGGGTCTTGAACGTGCCCTAAGCCTCCTTGGCCACCGCTACAGTTCAGTGTTTTGTGCCAGTGTTTGCACATTGCCAAACATATTATTGTGAGATATAAGATACTGTATGTGTTTTCTATTGTGTGGGGGCGTGTGTGTGTGTGTGTTCGTCTGGAACACATCGCCGTAATGTCAGGCCAAAACATAGCCTTTATCCTTTAGCCCGCCACACGAGACAGTGGTGTATTGTCAGGAGACCTGGCCTAGAAAAACCCGATCACTCTACATCCAACCCCCCGTCTGCCCTCACCATGCTGCCAATGCCGCAGTCTTGACTGCCTGCGCACGTGTGTGTGACCCATTTCAGTCACTGGTGTCGCCAGCATGCCCCTGGAGAGGGCGTGCATGTTAGGGCATAAAACCCTCACATGTGTTCTCTGTTTGATATCATGTGCGGCTGTGAAGGGAAACCAAAGCGGTGGTTGTAACATTTTGCATGGGTTGCATGAACGTTGTGTTGGAAGTTGTCCATCATGATCATTGGAATGCGTAGTTCTTTTGTTAAATACTACTAATAGTTTTCCATTAAAATAAATATTTCTGAATTACATTTGGTACATACTGCACACATACGGTACAGATAATGACAGCTCAAGCAACATTAACATTGCTTCAGTTAAGATATTCCACCCATAAAACAAGATTCTATGTAATAAATACAAAAAAAAAACAAAAAAAACTTTTAAGCAAATTATTCTGACATGCGCAGATTGACCAAAATATACAGGAAATAGTGGTAGAAAAAGAAGAAGCAGTAGTGTCAACAAACCATCACTGCGTCCATTTGTACTTTAAACGTTCCCCATTTGGACTGGTATGTCGAGTCGACACTTCCTAAAGGAGCTACAATGTATCCTTCTGATCGCACTTTTCAGTTCAGTCTTGTGCCCGTCATGTCTTTCGCTCGCTCTGCTTCTACTAATTTCCAGAAATAACAGAAACGCGTATACTGTCGTCATCGACATTCATGGTAAAGACGGTTTGTTTCAGAATTTTCACAATAAGTATTTATCAATCGACATAAACCAAGCCTCTTGTTCTTCAAAAAAAATCTTGATGGGAATGGGCTTGATCGAGTCAGAATATTCCGAATGGGGCATTTTCATTCCGATCAGGCTTTTGCTATGAATAAATGTTGCGTTTAAATGTAGCCATTGAGCGGGTATCACAAGTGAAATAAAGAAAATGATGCCACTGTTATACCCACCAACCAAAGATCCCCTATTTTAAATTGTCTAACCTTGTTTTTCTTAGTAGAAATGTGCGTTTAAACTGTAATTACGTCTTGCGTGGAACTCAAGTGCAAAGGTGCATTTTTCTCTATGTCCACTTGAGTTGCCCGAACCAATCACGTTATCAAAAATTGAGGCCGATCGCGTCATTTTCAGATGGAAAAGATCGGATTTTTTAAATTTCCTCATTTCGAAAGTCAAGAATCAAATATTTGATCTGTTTACTTGTTTTGAACCACTTCCAGACTTAAAAAAGTTAGCATGTTGGCATAGCTTGATTTGAAATATAACCATCTCCCCAATTCAACGTGACATGTTCTCGATCAGATTCTGACGAATTATTCTTGCAGTTTTCTTGTGTCAATACTGACTCCAGGTCCGTCTATTTGTCACTGACAACGCCTGTTTAGCTTACCCTGTGTCAGACGAGGCCGGTACTGCCGCTCATGATAAATAATTAGCCGCGCATGCGAAGGCAAAAAAAAAACTGCCTGTGAGGCGGGTCAGGTTACATCCTTTCCGTTAATAAGAATGAAATAATAAATAAATAAATCGAACATCAGAGTTTGGACGCCACGTTCATGGACACCTATCATTTTGGCCAATATAAGACTACACACGAAAATGGAAACACCAATTACAATACTACTCCATTTCCCCATCAATAACTTGAAATAGGCCGCCGAAGGTACACTTTGAGTGTGGTCCGAATATGACTTGGCCACTGAGTGAACTGACTCCGTGATCCACTGCTGTTCTCCTGTATGCAACCATCCCTCACGATGTGCAGCTTCCAACCTGCTCCCTATTGACAGCCTGTGTGTGCAGACATATGCTGCTGGGGGCATGCTTGACCTTTCTCTCACTGTGCCTTGCTCAGAGAGACAAACGCTCATCTCCAAGTTTGGTTTCAATTAAAAAAAAAAATAAAGAAGTAATCCACTTTACTATTTTCCTTGTGCATTCACCCTCTCCCCTGTTTCCATTTGCTTTCTTTGCCTTCTTTTTGAAGTTAGCCCGAGGCCTCATGGAGCCTCATCAACCTTTTGCCTTGGCTAGATTGCATACAGGCACCTTCTGTGGCTATTTCAAATGACTTAATTAGCTTCTGAAGACACCCCCACCCCCACCCCCCACACTTCTATCCTCTCCTCCCTCTCCGTGTCTCCTTTTTTCCTCTTTCTTGAGAGAGAGGAAATGATTGCGCCCATGTGACGCATGTACTCCCTTGACGTGTGGTTTCACTTTCTAGGTCATGCTCTGGCTGTGAAGCTGACTGCCTATTACCTCACAGAATAAGATGACACACACACATACACAGATACACAGAATGACAGTGGGAAGTGTGTGTGCAACACATCCCGCTCCCCCATGCAAACACACATGCCTGATTCTGTTAACTTTGATTGTCACATGTGCAATCTTTAGCTTCAGGCTACTTACGCCACCCATCATTCATAATTGATCCTCTTGTCATTGATGCAATATTTATTAATTACATAGCCAAACAGATTGTTAGCAGATGAGCGGAAATTTAGTGGATCTTTTGCTTGTTCGGTGCGTGTAATCCAAAGACGATTTTTGTTGTTTTAGCTCCCGAGGTGTGTATTCCCATATAAAGCGCAGTGCTAGTTCTGAGATTTGCAACGTCAAACGGTACATCCTCAGAAACGTGTCGGACATGTTAGCAGTCACTTCCAAAAACCATGTCAGAAGTTTAGTCAATGACAACCCCCCCCCCCCCCAGCTCCCCACCTCCCCATATCTGTGTTTTTAGGGCTGTCATCTGTCAAGGTCTTGAAAGTTGAGTGGAAAAAGTTTTGGCTCCATAAAGCTTTACTGTAATGAAGCGCCCGAAGGAATGATATGACCACACGGATGTGATCAGTGGTGGTCATCAATGACTAAATGAGTTCTTGTGCCCTTCAGGGTGAGGAAGAAGATCTCAGGGGGATTTAGAGACCAATGAGCCTGTAAATTTCTGTCCCTTTGGTCCAGTTCTAACTCGCCGGCTGGCTTCGGGCCTGTGTTAAAAACCCGGGCCTGCTAAATTAAGTTTGTCTGCCTGTGGCTTGACACACACATGCGCAACGACAACCAAGTGCAATTACAGCCTCTTGAAGTCCGGAATTCTGCTTTACTCGTGTGCTCCAACACGCGCTTTCTGACTTTCACTCTGCCAATATTCAATCCTAATTGGCTTTACCTTGACCCTTTTCTCTGCTATCGCTTGAGTAACCCCGCAGGCCTGTTGCTATGCTACTTGTGTAGGAAATTGAGGAGTTGGGGAAAATAAAGAGTCCCATTCTTTGATGGTAGTCTGATAAAGACCCACGTGAGTGCCCTTTGTAATACATTTTGACTCAACTTTTTGATACTTCAGCACCTGACATCAAATATAAAAACACTATCAAAGACTCTGATTTTATTAAGTAGCACGATTGGAGTGAATAGTCTCCAGCAAACATTCGCTTTTCTTGCAGACTGCAGAGCCCCCATTGACTCAACTTGTGGAAGGTTAAATACTCAGTCAAGTGTAGTGCTGGTTATTGTCACTCAAGTGTTTTGAGTTAATGTTTGACAAGATCAAGTCAAGTTGAATTTAACCACCAGCTCAAAAAAGCATGCTCATTTTAATATATGGCATTGTGACCATGTAGTTTTCATCTCTCAGGAGGCAGATGACGGCCATCTTGGATCTAGTCCTCCTTTAATGTACATTTTGGGTGCAAAATGGTTCTGTATCCACTTTCATAATTGTTGTTGTGGTTGGTTTTGAAAAGATATTTTTCAAGTAATTGTACACTTATTTTATTATCGGATGTCAATGATGTTCTCTAAATATTTATACACCGTTTCTGTAGTTTAACCAGCATGAATCCAGGTCATTTGTTAAGGGTTTGACACAAGGAGCTGTCAGGTGCTGTCAACCAACTTGATCTACATGTGCCTGCTCCTCCTGTACAGAGACTCTTACGGGTCCCAACATCCTGACAATCGATCAGGAAAATGTGTGTGTTTGCATTTTGTTGATTCAGCTCGGCAGTGTCACTGACACATTTAAGCTGGTTTTGGTGGGAGTCCCTGTTTTCCCTTGCGCTGTGTACACCATCTGTTTACTCGCAACACTCACTCTTGTGCCTCTCTCTTCTCTTTCTCGCACTCTCTCTCTCTCGCTCTGCGTGTCTTGTATGTGAGAGAACTCAAATAGTAACTTAGCTTTAAAATGAATATCATGATCCCTTAGTCGCTTACTGTGCTTCTCAGTCTTCATCTTTATACACAGTTGTGTGGAAATTGCTAGTCATATCTGAATTTTATTTTGAAAATGAATGCGCTTTAATGGTAATGCCATGTTTTACATGCACACAATTTGTTTGACATAGTTTTAACTGCGGACACTCTTCCTGATGCAACCCATCCCTGGGCTTGGGACTGACCGTGGCTGGTTATTAGGTCATGACCAGAAATCAAACCCGCACGACCACACAATAGCCAGTTTTGTGTTTGCACATGAACGATATTTGTTTTTTTGTTTTTTTGTTTTTTTCCACACACCAGTAACAAAATTACAGCAACAATCATTTGCTTCTTGTACGAAGCTTTCCCAAATGAGTACTTACGTATTTTCGTTATTCTTGCTGTAGCACCGACAGCAAGTTTAACTTTTCAGATCAAATGTGCGTCTCTCGATTCTTTTTAATCTCACACGTTTCTTTAGTGTGTGTTTTCATGCACGTCCCAAGTAGAGTGAAAAGTGTGCTTTTTCTGTTAGAATTCATGTTACAAGATTCACCCGAGGCTCTGGCTGGAGGAAGTGGCTTGAAATAACAGGAACGACTTCATCCCTATGATGGACAGAGGATATGGAAACATAAATTGACTAGATTGGATCAAATTATTTTTGAAGAGGAATCACAGGTAACAGCAATTCATAATCTATAGGTTGTCGCATTAACAACATACAGCAAACTTCATTTAAATTCCTGTTTAAAAAAATACGTCTCGGCATTGTTAAATAATAATTATCTTTTCCACACAGCGTCACCTCTCAAATAACTTCTTTAAACTGTGTGCTCATTATGCAGACGGAGCTATGGTTTTATAATGCCAGTCCTGTGTCTGTGTGTGATGGTATGAATTGATAGTTTACATACCCGATGCCAAGGGCACTACCAAGGGCTCATGAATGAGAGATGAAAAGAAATAGAAGTGGAGCAGAGGAGGAAGAGATATAGCTCCCTCACCCCCCCCTCCTCATCCATGCAACTGGCTAATTAGGCCTCTGCTCTGCACTAGCATGTCTTAGCTGCAGGGACAGAGTTCAATAGTTCACCCACCTACCACTGTGCTCTGACCATGGTAAACCGGGATTACCTGCTACACTGCCTACCAAAGCCCAGTTTTACAAGCATGCGTCTTGTTCAGCACCCTGGAAAAAAAAAATCAGTGCAAGGAGCTAGCTGAGGTTTAACACAGAAGCTACGCTCAACCACACTTGAATTTTAATTCATCAAACCTTTTAAAACAATATTAAGAGCATGTTGGGAAAAAAATGTCTTTTACATCTATTTTTGTACACACCATGTAGCAAAGCGTCATTTCTCATTCTCGATTGTATTACAGCATGTCTGCATTAATTTGCCTGTTTGTCATTTCCTCGTCTTCTGCTCATAGCCGTTATTTATGTAGGAGCGCTCCACTGTGCTCTGTGTCGCGCCGGCGCTAGCCTTCTGCTGCTAGCAGAGCCGCGCAGCATCTCAGGGTTGATAATGAAGTTGTCAGAGGCGTGTTGCAGCGAGGCTGATGGGAGGGCCTGCCACGCAGCCAATAGTGAAGCCGCGTCTGTGATCAGCCAAGCATGATGGGAGACCACCCTGCACAGCGAGTGCTGAGGCCCGGCACAGCCCGAGATCAAAGAGCTGGCCCTCGAATACACCAGCAATTAGAGAGATGCTCCATTGTAACGCGCTCGGACACCCCCCCCCCCCCCCCCCCCCACACACACACACACATACACACAGTTTGTGCAACACGCTCACAAACAATTGCGGATGTACAACAATTGCATTTAAGACCACATTCTTCACATGTGGTATGCGAAAAGTGGGATGCACGTGAACTACGGTAGCTTAAGACGAAACGAGAATTAAAAAAAAAAAGTTCTGTCTAAATATTTTAAGCCTATCATTTGCCTCTTTTGCTTGACTTGCACTTCTGTTTTTCACATCCAGGTCTTCTCTTCCTCCATCCCCATTTCTTTGTTGCCCTACTTTAGTTGCGATATCTCATTAGGAACAGCTTCGCTTGCATGGCTTCTGTAAGCTTTCCAAGTGTTTCTTCTTGTTCTTTTTTTTTTTCCTCAGAGGACAAGTTTGTACTTCTTGATGTCAAATTGCGGTCTGTATTTCATGGGCACATTTAGAATTATTTGTCCTACCTCCACTATGCCATGTTTTTTTTTCTGCAGCATCCCACTCCCCATCCCCTGTAGATTTGCGTGTACAAGTGTGCGATGCCGGAGGCACCACTCTTCTATACCCCGCTGACTTCCTGGTGAACTCCTCTACTGCAGATTAAAATAAAGACAAGTGGAGGAGGCCAGTTGAGATTTTTTTTTTTTTTGTCCGAGTAAAAATAGTCTGTGTTTTCTAGAAAGTCTGATAACAGATGTATGAAGGCGTGTGTTGCTATCGTGTTGTTCTGAAGTCCCTCATGCTTTTATGATGTCCGCGACTAAGGCGGTCAATGCATTTTGAGGATGGAGAAAAACATTTACACCAAGCAGTTCAGTTGAGTTTAGGACACGCATTTGAATTTTTTTTCATTTTTTTTTTTGGTATTTACTTATTTATTCATTTTTCATTTGTAACTTATCTGTACATAACACTTTTTGTCACTCTTCCGTTGAGGACCCGCTCTGCTGGTATGCTGCTGGTAAAAGCATGGAATTAAATTTCAGATTACTAATTATCGTGCAGAAAAAAAAAATGTGTAGATATATTTTCTTTTATGCAAAACAACCTACAAAGCTGAGTCGTTGTTTTGTCCAAAACAACCCCCAAAAGTGGGCTGTTTAGTCCAAAACAACAGAAAGTTGTTCAAATTGCCTCAAGTGGCGGACCCGCCCCTTTTGACCAAAATTGGGTTATTTTTGACTAGTAGATGACGCAGGAGAAAAAGAATCCCCATACTGCTCCCATTTTGAAAGTCAGCTACGTTTCACAACATTTTCCGCTGCTGCATAATCTGGCTCCCGTCCCGTCATTTTATCTCAACCGTCCCATTAAGGTTGGAGTCCTGAATAAATGCCACCTTCCACTTCTGACCCGTTTTTAATAGTGTAACAACACTTTGAATAGGAGGCTGATGTATTTCTTATTCTGGTCCGGTTTTGTAATAATTAGGACAGAATACCCAATTAAAAGCAAAACAACACAGAGTGCCATGTTTTCCTGCTCCAAACCTTACTATGGCATTTTGGCCAAACAAGCCAAAGGCTGAGACGTGGCTTCAGTCACCTTTCAACATGGCAACTCTTGCTTTCTTTATCTCCCCAACTTCCATCTAATTTCTACATTGCTTGTGCTAATGAGGCTCACAGCTGAGTTGGAGCCTATCCCAGCTGACTTTGAGTAAGAGGCCTGGACAATCACATGGCCCATTTGGACACATAAACATTCATGCTCACATTCTCACCTTTGGTCAATTAGAAGTCTTCACTGAACTGAGCTGAGACATAAAGAGGAGAGCAAAGTCAATAATTAGCTGTATGATCTGTTTATAGGACGATGTTTGGTCAATTTTGACAATTAAAGGTTGGGCTTGTCAAACTGAGAAATAGTGGTTGCTTGTGATGGATCTACGCATGGGGTCAGAACACAGATTTAAATGCAAGAGCATTTACACCGAGGGAGTTTTAGTTGCATGTAAAAAAAAAAAGAGAAGACAGGGAGGGAGAAGGCAGATGTTGTATTGATGGCACGCCGCGCTCCTCTTCCCGGTCCTGAATAATCATGATCCTGAGCTGATGGGATGCTGCTTCAAACAGATGAGGTTAAGCTTGAACTGCAGATGAACTGGAACCTGCATATGAACCAAGGCTGGTGGTAGCCCAGCCCAGGAGCTATCCCGTTTCCCCTAGCCGGGGAATTCCTAAAGCGGATTGATGCAGAAATAAAAGAGGGGGTGGGTGAGCACTTTTGCATCTTCTCATGCGTGCACATGTTCCCAAATTGTTTGGTTTGATGTTGAAAATAATGTGCTTATGTGTGTGTTTGGCTGTTTTCATGTGTGTGATGGAAGACGAGAGAATGGCTTTGGCTGGACTGGCAGGCTTGCAGCCGTTTGCTTGGGGCTGAGATGCTACCTTTTGATTACCCCACAAACCCACCGCGGCCCCCCGTCTCTCGCTCCCTAAAACTGTCACTGTCTTCATGTAATCTCTTTGGGGCTTTTATCATCATTTTCCCTGTCTCTGATCTCAGCTCCTCTAAACTTGGGCAACAGATTCTGGGACAGATGTGCGAGCAGCAGGGACTGTTGTGCCGCCGCGCAGAGATAGGTGGCAGTATACTGTCAGGATAGAACTGCTTTATCACACTCTCCTATCTATCTATCTATCTATCTATCTATCTATCTATCTATCTATCTATCTATCTGTCTATCTGTCTATCTATCTATCTATCTTATCTTATCTATCTTAGCTAGCTAGCTAGCTAGCTAGCACACATGACATACAGTACTGTATCTTTCATACAACCCTTGAATCTTCATGGTCGATGTTCTCATCATTTATCCCACCTCCCACTCTTCTTCCAGGCTACCTCTCCATTTTTAAACACTCTTCCCCCATCTCCCTTGGAACATATGCCCACTTAAATGCTAAAATGCAGCAAGGTTAGCGATCATTAGAGATAGCCGGCGTTATTCATTCTCCTGTGTGGTATTTAGGCTCCACGGCGAAGAGAGCGGACGGGCAAGAGATTGTTGCACTGCATAGCAGCTGGGGCTCAGAAGCATCAACTCAGAAATGATGTGAGGAGATAAATACAGAAACACACAGGCAGTCTCAAACACACACACACACACAGTTTGCCCAGATCAAGGCCGTGGCTCCGAGGGACCAGAAGAGATCAGGCACAGAGAGCCTATGGAAATAGACGGCTTTGTCATCGAAACACCCACCTCTCTTCCCCAGAGACGCACCGCTAGGATGGTATCCTCTCCGAGCAATTTTTTTCTTCTTCTCCTCTTTCATCCTCATGTTCTCTAACTGGCATCTTTCACACACGCACGCGCACGAATGCGAGCGTATCTTGTGTCCATGTCGCTTTTATGTAATTGTGTTAAGCAGAAGTTGTGATTTCGAAGAGCACATTAGTAATTTTAAGCAGCACTTTGTCACAACTCCATTTTTCCAGCGAACTCGCTAGTCTTTTGCTACCAAATTTTAATGAAGATATGTCTGAATTGGCATTTAATTATTTGTATATGAATAGGAATTTATTCTCAAAGTAAATTTGAGAGTGAATTGAATCAAAGTAAATTTCTCAAAGTGATTCTAGATAGCTACAATAACTCCACAATTTCCTACGTTATGAGAATATGGTTCGGGACCTCTGATCAACAATTGCTGTTGAGATTAGCTTGACTTCTTCTTCATGACAGTGTACACATAAATATCCGAGTACTAAATTGTTTATTTTCTAAAAAAGCTGTTTAATTAAAATGTGTATAAAAGCAAGCGTTTTTATTCGTCAAAAATTTGACACCATTTGACCCCTTTTTTCAACAAATGAATACCGGATTCAAATATCAGTTATCGGCCTCCATGACCACTTATAATCGGTATCGGTATCGGCCCTGAAAAAAAGCATATCCGTATGTCACATGCATTTTCAGAACAGAGGAACTCGAATTACTGAATTATGTTGAAATGAATTCTTCAGTAAAAACATATACATACCACTATTACCTTCCTGAAAGTTCTGACAGTAATGAGACTCTAACCTCTTAAAAATGGAGTTGGTACAACCTCTGTGTCCTATTTTGCTTCATCTTTTTCCATCCACTGCTTCCCACCCCCACACCTGACAGTTTGCTGTGCCCACGTTGGCCACATGTTTTGCGGGGTCAGCCAGAGTAGCTCGTTGAGATCCAGCCCACTGAGTGCCAGTGGCAGGTCAGCTCGGAGTTGGTGTGACCAGCAACACGACCTGGAGTGTTGGTAGATGTCACATGGCTGGAGACGGGCCGCGGAGCTTGTATCCTGCAGATTAGAACGCTGCGGCGTCTCCATCCACAGGATGGTCTTTTCAACATGCCGCTACCCTGTGCGTGACTTCATGACCTCGGGAAGTCGGTGTGTGCGTGCATGCGTGTGGTGGGTGTGCGCATGTGTCTAAAAACACGTGGAAAAAAAAGTGTTTTTTTTTTCTCCTGGGTAATTGCAGCATAAACTTTTCACCCCACTTTCTCATGTGATGTGATTAACACAGAGTTCCACGGGAAACGCATGCGCCTTTCACCTGCGCTGTGTGTGTGTGTTCGTTTGTGTGCGTGTGTGTGTGTGTGCCTGCCTTTCCGAGCTAATAGCCATAAAAGCGGTGGGCTGTGGATTACATCTTGTTCAGATAATTATCTTTTCACCAGTCACTTCAAGGTCAGTCTTACAAAACCATTTACTGGCCAGCAAACACTTCACGTCACGTGGGTTTCAAACATTTACTCATTTAAAAATGGAATTTTTTTTTTTTTCTGCTGTAGTATTTCTTATGGATTTCATAATATTGACACGCTAACATGTCAGCGACAGGTGTGTGTCTCTTTCTAGTTTTCCCTCTTCTTCTTCATCTTGATCTAGTGAACTACACGAGTGAATTTCCTCAAATTTGACCAAAATCTAATTGTTGAAAATGTGCGGATTCCAATGGTCCAAATTCAGCATTTAGGTAAATTGTGGCATGTTAATATTTTAAAACTTTTACATTGCACGAATGTTTTGCCTTAACCTTTTAGGACTTCATTTAACACTGTGAAATATGGACCGTGAGGACTGCTCATGTAATCTGCTGGTGAAGTTTTACAATCAATGAGTGTATTCTGGATAATATACCCTCTTTTTTTTTTTTTTGCAAAATTGTGTGGAAAAGTCAGTGTTTCATTCTTCAAGCGGCCTGTTAAGGATTGAACTTGTTTGCTTTACATAGCCACAAATGCATCCCGCCTCAAGCTACTGAATTGGCGGAGGAATTGTGGGTTCTGTCTTTTTAACAGCTGCAGTGTGCACCTCCTGTGTTTGTTTCATTTATTTTATCGCTCCACCTCAAGACTGGCAAGGGAATGATGTCTAATGTTTGGACCTTTATTTAACAAGGCGGTTATGTGTGCGTGTGCGTGTGTGTGTTTCTGCACTCGGGTTCTCAGTCTTTAGCAGTGTGCCACATCTCAAGCCCCTCATTCTTAGATAATTGTCCAACTAGTCCTCAGCCTCCCCTTTAACCTGAAAACCAAGCTCATTGCGGCCCCCAGAGAAAGACGCCCACCCTCCTCCCTCCTCCCTGCCCCAAAGGTAGAGAAAAAAAATGCCAAGTTGTCCTTGTGCATAAAAGTGGATTCTACTCTCCAACACCTTTTCAAATTAATATTTGTTATGGGCGCCATTCTGCCAAGCCCAGTTTCTGTTCCCCGCCTTTGTTCCTGCGTTTGATGTAATGGAGGCAAGGACAAAGAGGAGAGCGAGCAGAGTGTGTGAAAATGGTAGTTAAGTGGGCTTAAGGGCTCCTTCAGTAGCTTCTGAAAGGCCCGGACCTTGAATGGGACCCTCGCCACCGCTAAGCTGTAGTGCAGTAAACAAGACAGGTCCTGCACAAAGGTGCGTCTTAAATGAGCACAGACACCCTCCTCCTCTTTTTGACTCACCGCAGTCTCCCACCCAACTTTGACATCTGGCCAATCGCAAGATCTTCACCCAACTCAACTCCCTTTTGTTTTCACTCGCCTTCATTCGCCGCGACCCCTCTGGTGTGTGTTTGTGTTCGTACCGAAAGGCCGGGTGGGGACGGGGTAGGTCTAGCCTAGCCCGCCTGCCTAGCCAGCCTTGTCCCCAGTGCCTGGGCGGTTCACATCTTTTGTTTAGTTAATTGCAATGAGTATAATGTACTAGTCTCTCTTAGGCCCACAAAAGACAATTAGACAATCCCAAGAATTTAATGAGACACCAGCAGGCCCAATCCCCTGCACTGCCCTGCTCTCTGCGGGCGCTCACTCTGAGGAGGGGGTTTTCATGTCTGTATCTGTTCTTGTGTGTTGACCAGATTGTTGCTATGCCCATCAGAGAAATCACCAAACAATATTGCAATGAGACACACACACAGAAAATTAAAAATCTTCTCTACACGTTTGTATTTGTATGGCACATTTCCAAGAGTGCTACATCTTGGGATTCTCCTCGGAGGAATTGCTCTTCTAGGATAGGACAGGACTTCCTGGGAATGTCCATGTAATTATTAAGAGTGATTATCCTGCCCTCTCAGTGAAAGGACAGAGTACTTGACAGTGTCATCCCCAAAAGGAAGAAGGATGGCGAGGGGGGCCTGGGTGATAGACGAAACCCTGGGTGGCCCTTTTAAGGACTTCACCCCTCTCTTTTTCTTTCTTTTTTTTTTTTTTCGGTCTCTATTATGTCCCCCTCGGTGTTGCCTTGTTCTGTCTGTTTCGGTCCTATTTTCCCGACATCGTTTCCATCCTCACCTCGCTCCAAGACCTCTCACAGGATCATGCCAAGATAAAGCAGCATTTAAACGCAAGGAATTATTCATAAATGATTCATTATGTCTTACTTAACCTTTCAGGGAGATTAATTAATAAGCATATCAATATGCCATTGTTAAGTGACTGTAATTCACAGCCTTAAACATTCGTAAAAGCCATATTCATCTTAGTCCCCCCCAACCCCCCATACGCCCCACAGCCTCCCCATCTCACCTCTCCACTTTTATCTCCCCCCCCGCAAATCCTGACGTTCCTTTACCTTTTTCTTCCCTGGCTAATCATGGCGTTACAACAAAAGACAGAGCTCCATTATTGCATGTGCGCGTCCCACAAGAAAGGAAATGAGAACGGGACAGAGGGTGGCCGTGGCCTGACACCGCACGATTAATCTTCCAGCAAAGCCTTGTCAGGCAGAAACGGACACAAATGGATCACTCCCATTAACTGGGGGAGTGTAGGTAAGGGCTTTAACAAGCGTTTACCAGAGTCCATTTTCTCACTAATGAAGAGGGGGAATACGCAACCTCCCCGCCAAACCTGCCAAACCTCACTTTAGGTTTAGATGGAAGGGGAAAAAATATGGCAAAGACGGTTGCGCTTGCACCGCTGACATATTTTATCAGACGATCTAAAATGTAAAAGTGTTTAGGTTACCTTATTGAGAAATCCGAAGTGCAAGGTCGAAAAAGAAGTATTGTGGCCTTGTAGACTAAAGAAAATGAATACATAAACGAGTAGATCATAGCACGATTTGGAGGGGTAAAAAGCAAATGTGTCATGGCGCTGGACAGGACTTGTTTCGTGACACTAGTAACAGCGCTTCTTGCATTCTTAGCATGTCATCACTAACGTCGCTACAATTTCACACTCTCTCAAGTGGACATCGTCATCCACCAATGCGGCAAACCACGTTCGACTGCATTTATAAAAAAAGAAAGAATAAATCGCCCTTTTCCTGTGAAAAACACCTATATCCAATTTTGTTATTTTCGCATTAATACCTGTGACGCAGAAACCCCACACACTTAAAAAAATTTAAAAATCTCACGTGTTTTTCACAGGACGGCGACGACATACTTGATTTATTTTTTGGGTTGCGTAACAGCATACAAGATGATACAAACCGCCATGTGTGACTACATTGGATTCACACACACAGTTTGTCCTGTGATCCTTTTTCCTGTGAATTTCCCACTGTGGCTTAACTTCTGACCACGCAGACCCAAAATCTGCCGCTGGTGTGCTTCAGATTTCTGTGACTTGTCAGCAAAACCACATTTGTGAGGCATGTGTCTGTTCAAGTTTAAATTTGCAACAGATTATCAGTGTCTAATGCAGACCCTTAGTTTTAAACGTCTAACAAAAAGTGCAAGGAGCTCCCAAGCTCAGGTGAATTTCCTATAGTACCATGAAAACAAACATCCCTTTTAAGTTTAATACGGCAAATAGTTTTCTTTTAGTTGTGAGTTGTCCTAGGCTGACATTATTAAAACTTCGGCAAAAATATGTTGCCTGGTGTCTCTTGGAGTGCGTGTGACTCGAGGTGAAAAAGCAAACAGGCAGCTCACTGCTGATTGGCTGCTACCTACTGCACAAGGAACCAATCAGTTGGTGCTGTGGGCAGGCCAATGCTTCTGCAGGCAGGACCACCAGCACAGCAGAGAGAGAGAGAAGTGTGCTGCAGCGAGCCAAAATAAACCAGCTTTCAATTTATCGGCCTTGAAAGTTTAAAAAAACAGGCCTATAATCAGCAAAAGGGCAAATATCGGCCCCGATAATCGACCCGGCTGATAATCACTATATCACTATATCTTTTTGTCTTTGGCATGCTTGTTGAGCCATTAATGTTGAGCAGCCAATTTTCAACCTGCTAGATTGGTCAATAATAATCATTAAATGTTTTTTTAAAATAACCATTTAGGGACTGGTTTGTGAAAAAAATTACATTTGGACATGAGAGTTTTTGTGCGATATGTATTTACTGAACAATACAATTCTGCGTATCCGTATGTTTGAATTCATCTGATGCTTTAATAATATCCGTTTCTGATGACACTAAAGCTTCATTTTACCAAGCAAGGTCCGTGAGAGGGGTTACGTGGCGTGAAGAACGTCAGTTCTGACTCTTTGTATCACACGGGCTCCTCAGGGAAGCTCAGAGACGAGAGGAAGACTTCACCTTGCTCTCCGCCCCCCCCCATTTCACATCTCACACACGCATTCACACACACAAAACATTTTTAATTATATCTCCTCCCAAGTACTGCGTCTCAGTAACCAAGGAGCTGACATTGATGCATGTGCTGATAAATCCGCAAACACTGGAAAACAAGATTAACAAAGATTTTGAGGAGAGGGTGACAGCTAATTTTGCGCAATGGTCGGCACCGCATTCAAGAGTGATGTTTTTGATAGAGCGAGCCACGCCTGAGAATTCAACGCAGGAAGTGAGGAGGGTGTGTGGGGGGGGTGATTTGTATATGAAGGTAGCGCCAGCAGTTTAGCGCATTTGCACTTTTTAAATTGTTCTCTTTTTTTTTCCCCTCCCTCCCAATCTTTTTCCTCTATCACCTAATTTGTCTGTCGACTCTTCTGCGAGTTTCCTTTTATTTTTTTCAGAACATACTGGACCCAACCTAGTCCAAATAACACCTTGTAACAATAAATGAAGCTGTTAATAAGTGCTTAATATGATAAATGGTTTAAATCAACCAATTTATTAAATTCTGAGAAAAATGCTCGTCTCTTAATGTTAACTGTCAAGGTAGGTGTTTGCGGACTGCGCTTGCATTGCCTACCTGTGGGAATTTTTTCCACCCCGTGTTTGTGTTTCAACCCAATCGGTGTGTGATCTAATCAGTAGACTATGTACCGTGGAGTCTGTGACATGCTACTCTAGACCCGTGGCCCGGGTGTCTCTGAACCGGCTGTCTACCCACTGAGACACAGATACCTACTCCTGAGAGAAAGTTATCAGTCTGCCTCATCACACACACGCACGCAGGCGCACCCCCACACACACGCACACACACATGCACACGCTAGGACCGAGAACAAGATAACAATCATACTTCCACAGCTGATTTCCCATTTTCTCCTCAAAGAATGCTGCTGCCTTCTTTTCTCCTCACTGCTGCCAATTTCAGGTCCATACATTAGAAACAGCTCGTAGATTTCTTTTGTCTTTTTTTTTGTGCCCCCCCACTACCTGCTTATAGTGACGTCTCACAACTCAGAATTGATTGCACCCCACAGTTTCTTCATTTGCAGGCATCTTGACAGCTTCTTTCACGTTTCCTTTGTCCAGTCCTCCTTCTCCCTCTCTCTGTGTGCGTCTCTTCTGCCCCCCCCTCCCTCATCTGCTTTTGCTTCGCTTTGCTCCTATCCCAACTTGATAATGAGGAATGCGGTGTGACCCTGACCTCCGTTGGCCCCACAACCACCTCCGACCCTTCCAGGTGACCTTCGCGCCTTGTTTTGACAGCTTGATTAATTACCTACGTTTATGATTTATGGGAAAAGCGCTATGTAAAAATAATAGACAACAGGTGGTCTTTAAAAAAAAAAGTCGATTTGAAAGAACCTTCTCGTGAGGAGTGTGGTAATGGCGAGCTTGAAGGGATGGTGTGTGAAAAAGAAAGCGACGATGTGTTTTACAGCTGCTGTTCATGGTTAATTGCTTTCAACTGTTTTCAAAGCCTGACTTGGGTTAATAGGAAAATGTCTACCGGTCCAAGGTTTTTCTTTTTTTTTTTTAAACTCACCATAGCGTGGATTTGTCCATTTGGCCGTATGGGGAAAGGATGAAGGGGATTCCAGCATACATGCGTAGCTCCATGTGTGTGCTGTGAAGCGTAAACCCAGGCATGTAGTAATGACACTTTTGAAAATGTGCTTGAACACACACAGACACACGTGCACACACATGCACACACTTAGATATTCCGCACTACCTCTTTTTGTAGGTTGCATCCTGTGAAAATAAGCAGAGTAAATGACAGGATAGAGCAGCCTCAGTGTTTACCCTTCACACTTCAAACACAGCTTGTGATTGGCTGTGGCAACCTCAAGGACCTGTGGTGCAGATCCACTTAGAAAGAGGTCACTCTCTCTTGGACTCTGTGTGCGTGTGCGCGTGTTTGTGTGTGTATCCGTCTGGCAATGTACTCACACTCAATGTAGAATTGCTCCCAAAATAGAAATACATGTTTGCAGTGATCAAAGCAATTGCCTAAGGACGCACTTAACTTAATATTCAACACATACACACCTCACATAGCGACAGTCATGGTTGTCAGCAAGACCACCAGTTTCCTCTTTCTTAGGTTACAATAACAGGGCAAGGGTGAAGGGATTCCTCTTGGACCTTTGCCCCTGGGAGGTCAAAGTGTTCCTGTGATGTTCACTAAGATTAATACTGAGGACACGCCAGTGTCGGCTCATTCTTCATCAAAACTATTTAGGTTACCGGAACGTAACGGCCAGCCCTGTACAGCCTTATTGTTGTTGTTGTTTTTAATTAATTATTTTATTTTTTATTTTTTTGCAATTATAACATTGTGTATAATTTCTTTACTGATGTATAATATATTTCTTCTCCAGGTATAATTTTAAACTCAAATGTATAAAAATAATTCCATGAATTAAAATCACATTTGTCAAATTTTATACTGGAAATAATTGCAAAAACATTGCTGTGACAAGAATTCCATGGGAAATCCTACACAAATCAGAGCACTGCTGCTATTGTAATTGCTCACCATTAACGTGATGCTCAAAACACCCAAGGCCTGCCGTTACTTGCTGCAAACATTACCGTTAATTCTACTGTAAATTTCATTTTCTCCTGCAAATGCTACAATTTGGCGTAATTTCAAAGTGCTTCAACATATTATTTTCAGATCAACAAATAATACAGTTTCTTTAACATCCCCTCTTATATGTTTAATCAGTGCTCAGTTAAGTAGCCTTCAGCTGTGTTTTGTCCATACCCCCCTTTTTGTAGCCTCTTTGCCGCCCATTTTCTTTTGCCTTCTTTCCTTGATTTATACATTAAATAGTTAGGCAGGAGGGCAGGGACACACCTATCATTCCATGATCTATATCTCTCTGTGCCCTCATTAAAAATACATGTGTATGCTTAGGGGAGACAATATAGAATTTATAAATCAAAATGCTAACGGCGTCAGAATAAGCCTCCTGTCTTTATTTCCCCACAGCTTTACAGCTTTGGGCTCAGTAGTCTTTTTGCGTGCCATGTTGTGGCAATCGCATGTTTTATACCCGTTTATTGAACTCCTCTTGAAATATGTGTTAACTTTGGATTCAATAATTGTCATAATATGCTCAAGAAACAGTACAGTTGTCAAAAGCCTTCATCCGTTTGATGCGTTGGCTTGGCTTACGTCTCTTGAAAGATGATGCTTTTCAAAACATCTGTTCCCAGGACATTTGAATTTGCTGATTTAATGAGTTCCTGATTGAGCATTTCTTTGCGAGATGCCCGATTTGAACGAGAGAAAGTGTAAGTAATTTAACAGTATGTTTAACATATAGAATTGCACTGAGGTGTAATCTGTACTGTATGTGCTGTATTCTAAGTATTAACTATGCACCTATTTTCAAGTATTTACTCACTTCAAGTGTGAGGTGGAGCCGATTCTACCTGCCCTTGGGCCAGGGGCATGGTTCGCCTTGCCCTGACAAACAAGAGTTCACACTCTCTTCAATTAAGATGTTTTCTTTGTAATGTGGGAGGAAGTCATAGTACCCAAAGGGAACTCAATGCAAGTACAAGAAGAATGTGCAAACAGCTATTCAACATTATATATATATATATATATATAATTAAAATAATACAATCTTTGTTAATGGCAAAACTTTTTATTTAGCTCAATATTTTATTTCTGTAGAGTCATAAAAATTTTAGTCATTATAAGTCGTAAGTCATTTTTAACTTACTGTTGCAATATCAATTAAAAATACCATTGTTCGTTAAAAAAAACTACAACTGAATTTCCAACTAAAATTCAAAATAATCTTTTGTGTTACCAGAGTAAAATAAATACGAGAGTGCGTTTAAAAATAATAATAAAAAAACCCTTAAGCAACAAACAACTGAAAATAAATTGTTTATAAAAACTAGCTAAAACTAACTATAACTATAGCGAAAAAAACCCAAACATGCTATAATATGTATTTTAAACTCACTACATTTAGCAAACAAAAATTAAAACTAGATAAGAACTATGATGTCGAATCCCAAACTATTGTAACCCTCTTTTTTTTTTTGTTTTGTTTTCCACAAACATTAAAAAAGTGAGGCTAACAATTTGTCTTGAGTGACCACGGAGACTATTTTACTTGGTAAAACTGAACCTCTAAATTTCAGTGTTATGAGTTTACATTCAGCGTTGTATCTTGGCTAAAGACAAGCAAAAGAAGAAAAAAAAGGTTGACAAATGACTCTGGTAACATTTACTTGCACAATCGATAGCTCTGACAATTTCCACCTGGACGGTGATTAATGCTACATCCACCCCCACAAGCCTCGCAGACCCCCCCCCCCTCCCCCCTAGACTGCACCTCCCCAATGCATGGTGCTGAGAGCAGATGAAGCAGACGCCACAACTTTGTGTGTGTCTGCGTATGTCGTGTGGGTTGTGTGTCCATGCAGGTGCTTTCTCGCTTGTGTCCTCGCAGCCTCCTGCAAGGAAAAGACAAACTAACCGAGGCGCTCGTAACGAGTGAGTTACGCGACTACTTTTATGTCATTTCTACTTGTGTTTCCTTTCTGGAAGGTGCTGAAAATAGAAAGGTCGGGAGCAGCGAGACAGGAAACCGAAAGAAAGAAATGTAAATGCGCGCATGAAAAGAAGCTGATGCATCAGGGATCAGAAGCTGTGCTATTCTCTTCACTTCCTCCACCCCACTGTTCCACTTTGAACTCATTTATAAATATTCAGCTCCACATATAAACAATTTCTAAATGAGCCCAGGCATCCGTGCCAAGGTTAAAAACCTTGCTTCTTATTAGCGACGCAGTGACTCGGCGATTAGCTTCTAATTCTAACCGAAACTATTTGTGCTCATTAAGATCAAGAGTAAGTTCATCATTATCGCCTCTCTCTTATTAAGTTTTACGTGAGAGAAAACAATGACTGTAGCCTTTGAACTTGAATTTAAAGATAATTCAATTTGAGCTAAATGTAGGCGGTGCAAAACTGGAGGACAGATGATGAGAAGCAGCCTAATAAGGATAAGTAGTATGGAAATTGGATGATGAAAAGGCGCCATTTTATTTATTTTACTTTTTTGTTTTCCTTGTACAATTGCGGTATTAAATGTAGTTGAGATCACAACATGGGTCAAGTATTGAATTTCCTTCAATTGTGTTTCATGCGGTTCAGTGGAACACATTGCAATTCTTAACAAGCCAGTACTCCTAATGATGGAAAACTGTAGGTTAACCTTGATTTGGTGCGTTTATATCCCCAAATATTTGTTACACGTCAAACTTGTCATCATAAAACCCTCATTAGCCGGAGAGGGAATGTTTTAAAGGGAAGTCAAAGGCATTTGTGGAATATGAATTAAGTTGCAAAATCCTCCCATCTTTATCCATCTTGGGCATTTTGCTACTTGCTGTCAAAAGCATGCAAACGTCAAAGCTTGCAAATGTCACGCGACAATATTCAGAAAACAGGTGAGCCATTATTGGTCATTGTCATTTTCATTGGACAACAAGTGGCAAAATGCCCGTCCCCTCAGATGGATAAAAAACAAATGGATTTTTTTCTGACTTGACTTCCTCTTTAACTAACACACAAATGTACAAAAACATTTGGTATTAGCATATTTAAAAAAAAAAACATGAGGAAGGGAAAATATCTTACTCAATTATATCTCTCTAGACAACACAGGTGTTCCTAATATTGTGGATATGAGTATATAATTATGAAAGCATGGTGATTTTTCCTGCTGACCATGTATTGTCATTGTCATATCAGCTCTTTCTACTTTGTGGTCAGCTTTTTTTTTTTGGTTTTGTTTTGCTTTGCCTTTTTGTGTAAAACTGTGAGATAATAATATTGAGTCGAGTTTAGGTGCTCTTTGACAGGCCCCCACTGGGCATTCATATTTATCAAGAGGATGATGGATTTTGTCCTGACAGGCTGATGACAGTCCCATCTCATATCCCCTCACATCGCTCCTAAGATCCACACGTCTTTGCGTCACCCCCGTGGTACAGTAAAGTACTCCGGTGCCCCTTCGTTCTTTGAGAACCGTAGAAGAGTCTTGGGTTAGTGGGGTGCTGTGTTGGAATGAAAAAAGGGGGCACCGTGACTAAATGTGACAGTACTGTGCAATCTGTGTGGTATGTCAGTTAAAAAGGAGCGAGGTAGAAAAGAGGGGGACTGAATGGATGGGGGGGGGGGGGGATTGTAGACAGTCAAGGTCATACAAAGCAGGGTGGCCCAAAAGCGTATACGGTACGTATTATTGGTTCTTCGTTTCATTGGCACTATTTAACTGTCCTGACTCTTTAAGATTTTGCTGTCATATGACGTGACAATCCAGTCTCTAGACTCGCCCTCCGAATTGTCTTTTTGTCAGTCATTTTGTCTCGTTCAGGTCTCAATCCCTCCCCTGGGCAGGCCTTATCCTATTGGGTATGCCGTGCTGAGTGACCCTTTCCCCATTGTCAGTCAAGTCTCAGCAGCGAATCAGGCCCTGCATATTGCGGAATCAAGGAAGTGAAAGCTGCTCGAGAGAAGGGAGTGCCCCTTGCCCTGATCCAAACACAACCCCCCGTTGACATAAAATAGAATAGTGTACGCCACCAAAGAGGATCAATTTAAATGGACACCCACTCACCCTGAGATTGTGGCCGCTTATAGACAAATGCATTGGGGTGTATTTATCGTCTGCCGTTCTTTTCCGTGACCATTCTTGCAATCTAAAATTCACACGACCATAGCGTCCACTGTCCTCATCCGTGACACCTATCAGCCACTCTTTGTACCTGTCAAGTGCTGCCCCCCCCTTTGGCCCAAAGCACCCGGCTCACTGCATGAGAGCCCTCACATCAAAGCTGCGCTAAGCCCCGCTCGCGCAGATGAAACACCCTCTCACTCCGGCCGCCTCGCTCGCCACTCTCATATATTAGACGCATTTCATTTTGTTTTCAGCGCCATTGGTAAAACTAGACGCTGCTGTCTTAAAATAGCGTGGGGGGGCATCTTATTTACTCGCCATTGTGTGGGCGGTATCACCCGCGCTGAGGCTCATGCACACGCACACAAAGTAATAATTCAACTAGAGGAGAAAATAATGATGTGTGGCCATCATGGTTGTAGTGGGTGAAAAGCATCCAATTGAACCATAAAGGGAGTCCGTAAGGGTCTCCATATTGTAGTTAAAACAGCCTCATCTTATTTATAATCCCAAACAACCGTATTTTGCTGTATTGCGCTAGATTTGTTATTATTATTTTTTTTCAGCACGGATTGCAACATGGTTTTAGTATAATTCTAAATAAATCCAACACTTCTTTTCATTCTTTTTAAAGACTCCCAGTGAGATAAGATGGCATGTTGATGCAAAGGAAAGGTTTCTCCCCGGTGATGATATAAGCTGGTTTCCGTAGCAGCGGCAGCCTTTGTTTTGCTATCTGATGTTGGACAGGCCGACAAAGGAGCGCTAAGGAGCGTCCAGCGCAGGGTGATGGAGGTCGGGGTTCCCTCCCATAGCGGGGTCGGGGTAACCCTCTTGACCGCTGGCCCCGGGGCAGGGACTCAGTGTGGTGGTGGCATTGGGGCACCCACAGGGCATGGGAAGAGGATCAGCCTGCACACTGCTGCAGAAAAGACAAGACTGACCCAACGCTAAGCGACTGTGTGTGTTTTCTTTAGAAAAGTGCCCGTGTGTGTTTAGCACAAAGGCAACGCGACCCCGTACGTTAAAAATGTGTGTGAGGGAGATTTAGTCGTATAAGAATCAGGGTGACCTGAGGTTTGTGGCGCACATTTGTTTGAGATTCAGACGTTGACAGCACATCACAACACAAAGATTTCGATGCACTTTGTGTTCATGTGGGTAAGACTTAACAGTTAGCACAAAACACAAAGGGCTGAATGACCTCACTTTAGCACAGTTTCAGAGGATTTAACCGTCACCAAATAAGGATTGAACTGTTAGCCCTGTGGGAGAGATTGTGTGGAATGTGTGCCTTGTTTTTTTTTTTTCTCAGTTAAATGAGAATGAGTAAAAATGCAATCACTGTATATTTTTAAGGTTTAGGCTCACTTTCGCATGTTAGACGAGAACTGAGTAAGCAAGTTGCTAAGCTGCTAGCGGACCTGACATCAACGTAAAAACATCTCAGTGTCATTTAATAATGGACTCCGACACCCAAGTGAACATGGTGGCGCGGCCCCTCCAGGCGCCAACAACACTTGCCGCCTTTACAGCAATGTCCTTCTGGGTGATTGCACAACTGAAAGGGTGAGTATTAGCGCACTTAGGTGAGTTAGTCCGTCCAAAGCAAAGGCTATAGGCCGCGACCGAGTGTTGGCATTAGGCGGAAGCTACAAGCTCCTCGGCCCACGTGAGGTTAGTATCAGAATGCTGAAGGGCGGGAAGGGTTATTGATGAGTGACGGGCGAAGGTTAGGGAAGTGAAAGCTCACCCTGCGTGTAGGCCACTCAGGGTTAGCCAGCGAACACGTGGAGCTGTGTGGTTGGACCATTAACTTTTGCCCTGGGAAAAATCAGGATTATGTGATGTTGTTTGATGCTTCCCTCTCTCAACACTGACTTTTGTGGTCCTCTTTTTTATCCAATTTTTTTCTCAATTTCATATCAGTTGATTTTTTTTATTTTTTTATTCCGCAACTGATTATTCCACTTTACTCAGATCTGACCTGTTGGATCGCATTGGCAGATAATAATCGGTGATCGGGTGTAATTCTCGTCCTTGAGCCGATCTCCAAAATAAGACATTAAAAACAATGCCGTTCACCCTCGGGATGATCTGTGCCATCGTTAATAATCAATATGCACTTTTTTTCCCCACACTATTTAAAAATATATGTATATATTTTTTGTGGGTCTGTCGTGCACCCCCTCACACTACCCAATTTTTCATGTGCTGAATGTAACAATTCTTAGCGTTTATTTCTCATTATTTTTCCCCCAATGCATTTCAAGGGCCGTCAATTATATGCAAATTATAGCTATTCCTTCATCGAGTCGATCCCTTTCACTCACTTCACAGTAAAAAAAAACAAAAAACAAGTTGTTCAAATAGATTTGTCCAACTCCTGATCAGACAGTTGATCATTTTATATTAAACTCACTTATCTGATCATCTGTTTTTATTTTCCATTAATAATAAATAATTAAGTCACTGTATAAATTTGTGCGTGCCATGTCACACTTAAACTGTCAGATATTTTTTGTACAACATTTAACCACGACATACTGTGAAAACTGGGCTGTCTATTCGTCTCGCTTTGCCTGTGTGAGTGCAAATGCTCGAACCGCCCGCGTCTGCCACACTCCACAGACCTATTTTATTCTTCACCACTTCCTATTATATATTTTAATAAAACAAAGCTTTTTTCAGTTAAAACCTCAAAGTAAACAATTTGTCCATATTTGTGCAAATTCATAATAAATTTTCATGCTCTGTATTTCATTTTATTTATTTCTATTGTCCGCGCATTTGACGTCTCGCGGTCGCCGTCTGAACTGATCCCTTCGGCTATGTTATCATGCTGCCACCAGTGGGCAGTGCCACAGAGCTGGTGTGGATCCAGTTCAGCTGCATGTCTCTGTCTCTCCTTCCCTCGCTCAAGCCGGGGTCCCATTTTCATCTGGTCATCCATCTGTCTGCATGTGTGCCCGGGTGTCTTCAGCACTGTCTGTGTGAAAATGTCCCGGTAATTTCCCTGGCCCAAAATTGAATCTGCTCTAATAGATCCTCCTCTAATATCACCGCAGCCTCACTTGACTGAAATGAAAACATCTACAAAAATATACCTGCATAAAAATCACTCTCTGAATGTGTCTAGTAGAACATATTTTATCATGCAGTGGTCAGCATTTCCTCAATCATCCCTAAAAGCTCAAATAAACGTTGCATTTTCACGATGATGTCAAAATTCTAATATCAAAGCATCACGTCTTACTGAAAATATAGTAATAGGTCCAATAAAATAGACATTTGGAAAAGAGTGAGAATCAGTTAAATTTCATCATCTGCATAAGTGGGAACGTGTCATTGTGCTGTTGTCAACAGACGGCAGGTGCTAAGGGAGAGGGTGTGTGGCAGGTTTGATGGCGCTGGGCACAGAAGGGACACACGGGGACGACACGCACATTGCGTTAACACTTATTAAGGAAGAGATGACGTGTGTGATGCCTTGAGAAGGCAGTGAGGAAGCTGAGCGATGCCACCTCTCTTAATTCCCTCTCACATCCCCCAAAGGTATTTTGCTGTCTCCCATACTCCTCGGGAACGTGCTATTAGTGTGTAAATTATTGCGTGTGCGCGTGTGTGTCCAGTTGAGTCTAGTGGGGCTTGTATGTGTATTCACAATAGCAGTTGTGTGTGAACGTCCAATGTGAAACAAGATCTATTTCCTGCTGTAATCTCAGCGTGCTCGGGACAATAAACAGAGTTAATTAAAAATGTTAGCAAAGTTGAAGAAGTCACACAGGAAAAAAAAAAAAAGGCTCATTTTTCATACACTTATTTAATTTCCCATTTTCATATGTTGTTCATATCGGAGACATTTACACAAAAAGTCACACATCAGGGTGTGTGTGGCTGTAGCAGCACAAACTCGGGCCGCTGAGTGATGCCGGGATCGATTGAGTTTGATATTAAGTGGCATGTGGCATTTGGAGTCACTAAGTGCTGTCCACTGACTGAAACCGCTGTTGTGGAATTCCAATTGTGCAGTTACTTGTCAGAGTTTTAACTGCAGCAATGCTGCTTCTTGCTGTGATTTGAAGTTTATTCACACTTGGCTAAGAATTGAAGTCTGCGCTTTGATATTTGCACCTGAGAGAAACTTATTTTTTTATTGATTTTCTTACCTAAACTTTACTTTCAACAGTGGAAAATAAATTAGAACACACAATTAATTAAAAAAAAAAGCCTTGAAATTGTATTACATTGTGTGTTTAAACTCTCCTGAAATAACTCCTTTTCATGTTCTTTTTCACGGTGCGTTAAATATAAAAATATTTATTTAAGATTTCATTTCATTTATTGCCTCTCCATTTTAAAGTACGTTACAATTTTAATTGTCAGACAAAATGCCAATCATTTATCTTTATGTTCTTCACATCATCATGTGTCAACGATTTATAAACCTGGATAGAAAAATATAATGCAAATCAAAGCAAAGGGGAACAAAAAAAAAACATGATCTTAATGACGTGGATTTCATGTACGTGATCTCCTCTTTGTTTTAGGAGGGCTACAGCGTGATCGTGCTCAACCCGAATGAGAACTACCTGGAGGTGGAGAAATCATCCAAGTCCTCCTCGCTGCCCTCTCCGAGCGAACCGTCGGACGAACCCGCCGAAAAGAAGGAGCGCAAAGATGACAAGGAGGGTAAGAAGAGGAGAGAATTTTACGAGAAGTACCGCAACCCACAGAAGGAGACGGACACAGAGCGAATCCCAATCCGGGTATGTCTTTTTTTTTTTTTTTCCCCATTTCACCGAGAGGGAGGGGGACGAGTGTTTAGAGTGACGTGGTGGCAAGAAGACAGGGATAGATGTGCATGACGCACCGAGATGATAGCTGATGGTTTGGGGGTCGCGCAAGAAGGTGGGAAAATCGGCGGGTAGGAACTCTGGAAGGGACAAAGGACAGTGGGGGAGTAGGAGGTGTCCATCGGAGAAGGCAAGGGAGGAAATGTGAAGTAACTCGGGAGGAAGGGAGGATGAGAAGCAGAAGGAGAAAGAGAGGCTCTTGTGTGGTCAGCCTGTGTGTGAAGAGGTTGGCCTGGCTCCAGTCGCCTCTCAGTGAGCAAGTGTTAACCACATGGCTACCTCCCTCTCGCCCTCTTTATTTTTTCCCTCCCTCCTCCCTCTTTCCCTCTCGCTCACTTCCTCTTCATGATGACGGCGGGCCGGTCAGTCTTTGTTGACCACTGGGATTATTATCTCGCCAACACACACACTGCAAAGGCACTGCAAAATTCTTATCATGTGACAGCGACTGCGTACAAACACACATATTAACAGATGTGCATACGCACACGTGTGTGGAGCACACTGTGGTCAAACAAAGGATGTTGGCTTTTAATGAATGTATTTCCATTGTGCGGAATAATTGAGCCCAGACTGGAGTGAAATAAAGCAATATTGTTTGAGACCACTTTTGTTTTAGTTCAGCCAAAATCTTTATTTTTTTTTATTTTTTTCCCCTTTTTTTTTCAATGGTTATAATTTAGTAACAATGTCACTGTTTGATTTAGATGTTAGGAACACCTGAGCTGGGGTCCAGGGTTGTTATCGTTTTGGAATTCTAATTATAGTTACATTTTATTTATAGTTTTTCTTTTCTTTTTTTTTTTTTGCAAAAACAGTTTTAGTTTAGATTTTTAGTTGGTTTTTCTTTTTTTTTTTCTTTTTTAAAAAAAAGGGTTTTCCACATGTTCAAGATTTAAAAAAAAAAGACCATGGTAAATGTGCAGTGATAATTCAACAAAAAAATATTATTTCAAAAACATTTTGGTCCGTTTACGGTTTAAACGGTCCACCGACTTTGAATCACAGTCAGTGCCACGCATACTGCTTTTAAAGTTAGATGCGGGCATGCGCCCTAATTATTAATTACGAAGATGGGATGCCTTTTTTGCCAAAAAAGCAATTAGAAAACTAATTCCTCATGCTATATTCTCATGATATTTGTTTCTGGACCTCTAAAACTATTAACCTGAATTTTTTTAAAGATCCCAAACAGCGCAAGTGTGTTTACTTTATTAACAGATTGTATATGTGTGTGAGATATACTCGAATTGCCATCATTTAGTAAGATCCCAAATAACGAGAGGAATATTTTATATTCTTTCACTCGAGCAAATTGCACAGGCTACAGGTGTAAAAGAAGGTTTGGCACCGTTGGTAGCTCTGATGGAACCATGGCAAATTTGGCAGGGTATCGCCATGAGTTTGAAGTGACGAAATGGGGAGTGTTAGTGGAAGAGGCAAAAAATTGGGGGGAAGCCAGCAACTGCATAAAAGCAACATTGTGTTTGATTGAACTCGTCTTGAGTGTGTGGCATTTGATTGTATCTGCGTTGTGGCTACGACTGCATTTAAAACTTGACATGGCGCAAGTTACAATGCGTTGAAATCAAATGACCCAGATGCAAGGAAATGCAGATTTGAGAGGAGCTTTGTCTTTAGTCATAGGGCATGACTCCTTCTTGTGACTTGCAGCCAGACCTTTGTTCATTCCGAAGTCATATATGTTTTCGTTTCAGCCATTTGAAAAAGCTTTACACTATTGGAAAAAATATTCATAACCTCCTTTTCGGAAATTTAAGTCAGCTATCAACATTCGTCTGAGGTTTGATAAATCCCATTGTGTGTGCTGAATTTACACCACACTAAACGTGAGCTGCACGGCAATTGAACTGACAAAATCCAGGTTTGTGCCTGTTTTTCCACATGCCAACCTTTTCTTAATCAGGACCAAATATCACCAGATGTCAATCCTTTTGCACAAACTTTAATTTCTAAGCGACTGGTAGTCTGTGTTGCAGTGTGTCGCGTTCAAATCAAGACACTTAAGATACCAAGATGCATAACTTTACAAGTATATGTAACTTATAGTACATATTTTTAGTCCACAAAAAATACCATGCTAAATTAAAATGAACTATTACTTTTGAATAAAAATATAATAATGAGCTCACATTGAAATGGAGTGTATCACAGCATCCATCACGCGCTACTCATTTGTGTTTGTCCCACATTGATTCAAACTAAATTAAATCTTGGCCATCAACCATGGACATCCAGTCACCGGGTCATTTTTATGTAATTGCTGAAATAAAGATGAGGTTAAATAACAGTAAAATGACTCAGATTACCAAATTCAAATCAAAGAATAAAAAGCAGGATGAAGAAAAAAAAAATCTTTTGACGTTATGTAAAAACAGCAGTGAGGAATGTTTTCTGTCCAGATGTAATTTCACTCACAGTTGAAGCAGATCTTCGGTGTTCATGAAGTTTGTTCCACAGTTGTATGGAAACACAATTCTGCTACACTTTTTTGGGTTTTGTTTCTGGAAATACGATGCGTGCATCCGACCACTTGCGGCAGTCTGGAGGTCTCAGAGAACATTATGTAAATGTTGAGGTCCAAGTTCAAGAAGATTTTAAAATATATTCTTGGAACTTGTGTCAAGTCAATGTGTGAAAAGAAAGCATGCTTTTAGGATTTTACATTTCCGATTTGAGGCAATAATCACACCAATACTTCTGACTTGCTTTGTGACATGCAGTCAAGTCAAACAAACATTCTTAAGATTTATTTTATTTTATTTTTAAGGAGATGAAGATTTGAGGTGAGGCATTTATTTCTTTATTTTTCAAGCAGACGCCGCACAGCTATGGATTATTAAAATGATCAACAGGTGTTTTAAGATTTTTGGCCCAAACGCAGCGGTTGCAGGGCTCGGGATCAAGATAAATGACGGAACAGGTTGGCTCTTTGTTGGTGACCCTTGAATTTTGATCTTTGACCCAAAAGTCAGCAAGATGTGAGTTTGTTTGACCTTGGCTCCTCCACACACGCCCCCTCGCCCCGCACCGCTTCGCTCACCACTGCTCTGCCTCAGTCCGCCCTGGAGTAAGCTGTCACACGTACACACGCTCATCCAAAATCTTTTCTCAACTTCTTTTCCCTCCTCCTTCAATCTTTTGTCTTCAAGTGTGTGTGTGTGCCTGTGTGTGCGTGCGCGCGTGCGTATGTGCATAGCCTCCTCTTTTACCTCTGTTAGTCAGGGTGGGTGGTGGATCAAATCAAACCTCTTTAGCCGGCCTGTTTTCATCTTCTTGAACAGAATCCACCCGAGGCACGTGCATTCACACGCATACAAACCTTTTTGTTCTCCACACCTCACACTCTTAACTCCCGCTGAGCTCCAAGACCACCTGCACACAGCCATTCAACTGCGCACTCGCTCAAATCTACACACACCTCTTCTCATTTCAATATAAATGTAAGCAGGAAAAAAAAATGCTTCTCTTCCGCTGTTTTGCATGGAGTTTGGAAAAGTACGATCAGCAAAAAAATACATTCCTTTTTATTTTTTTTTTCACCTTCAATAAGCCCCTCGATCTGCTAATAAAGCTGAGTGATTAATGTGCTTCCTTACACACATTAATAAGTTCTTTACCGCTTTTAAGGTTCCTACTCTTTAGCCTTAGGTCCATAGTTTGCAACCCCTCAACCTTATCTAATCCCTCTTCTCTCCTCCTGCGTCAGATCACACACTAGCAGCCCATGATTAGGGGGGATGTTTGCTGGAGTAAGGAGGGATGGGAGGATATAGAAAGTGGGATGCTGATGAGGTGCTAGAGGGGCAGGGGGGCGCTTTCTTACCACTATGCCATATAGAAGTTTGGGAGTTCACTTTACTCTGAATTTTAGCAGTAATCCAGTTAGCTATTTTCTGTCAGCCAAGCGGAGGAATGGAAGGAACAAAAGGCACATTCATGGGCTTAAGAAGCTTCCAAAGAGTTCACCCAAGGCTGGTTGGCTGGGATTAGGCCAACAGGCCCTGGAAAAGTAGAAGGGGGAGGTAAAAGAGCAAAGGGGACCAAAAAAAAAAAACAGCTTCATCTTTCTTTAAACACCACTTATATATGTTTATAAATGAATTTATGATCATTTTCTTGCATTGTATCACGCATCTCGATCAAGAGATATGCGAGACGAACTTCGATCACATTTTAAGGCAGTTTGAGGCAGGCAGGCCTATGTTATTTTTCCCTGTTCTACTGTATATTCAGCGTCAGAGCCGCTTCAAGGACAGATCTTGATAATGGAGACTGGGGGGGGACATCAAACGTATGACATCTTTCTGCTTTTCAATTATACATTGGGCATAATCTGACTATATTCAAGGGAAAATATGGATTCTGGTGAGTTTTTCTCTTAAAAGCCCTTGGTTAAATTCAATTATGATAAACATTTTCATCCCTTCTTTTTTCTACGGTTAATGTGTGTTGGGTAGTCTTTCAGTTACATCGACTACTACCTTAAGACTCCTATCTACACCTGACACAGATTAGCCCCGCCCCTTGATTAGCAATCTGAATCTAGTTTGTTCGCTGCACATTTCGCAGTTCAGTATCACCACCTAAACACACACGCTTGTACTTGTATTCAACAAGATGTGACATCTCCCACCGTTACGGGACAGTTTAAAAATATATATATATATATATTTTTTTTTTAAATATTCATCCCTTTCGAGACCAAACACCAATCTGTTATCCCAAAGTAATTATACAGACAGGATTTGTTTGGCCTTTGACCTCAGATCATGCCAAGAGGTAAGGCTCAGCACACACAAGGCTAGGTAGAGACTTGATTAACCTCTGGAAGCGGTCAAAGGGAAGGTCACCGGCCAAGGCTTGAGAGCAGCTCACCCGCTCGCGAGAAGGAACAAATTGGCTGCATGCCATCCGTGTAGCTGCTGTGTTTTTCTGTGATTATCGAGTCACAGCTTTGACCTTTGTTTGTCTGCATCAGGCTCTTTGTAGCGGCAGTGGTGTTGCAATTTTTTTTTCTTTTAACTGCACTTTAATTATCCACTGTCGGAGCTCTTTTAGGTTGTACAAAACCACATCTAAAGCCACTTTTTTAGCAAGCGGTTCATTCAGTTCACTTTTGCTCTCAGTACAATTTGTAACGGTCAACCCCAATCTGACTTGTGTTTCACACTGCACATAGCTACAGCAAGTATTTACAATATAGGGTAGGGCATCATATCAGTGGGACATAGTCTAACCCAGGCATGGACAAACCACAACCGAGCGGCCACATGCGGCCCGTTTAACGTTTGAACTTGAAAAAATTATATATAATTCAATAAAGCTTTTTAATGTTTCAACTGAATTATTTCGATAAGCCTTATATTGTACGTGGTCGTACTCATTTTGCTAGCTTGTAGGTTTAATATTAGCGTAATGCAACCGAGACAATCAAGTCCGATGTAACGGGGAGAAGTCAGTCACTAATCAAAATAAAATATTTTTTCTGTACTGAATAATAAATACACCGGAAATACTGCAAGATTTTATTTTATTTTTCCATCTGGCCGGACTGCCGTGGCCGTGTCCAAAGTGGTTCCGTTCCGCGGCCCGGTGGTTGGAGACCACCACTCTAGAGCACAGTTTCTGAACTGGCCTCACCCTTGGGACCCGCTTTTTTTCCCATAGCCAAATCCCGACCCACTTTAATACAGGCAAAACCAAACAAATGTCTTTTTTCCCCCTTAGGCTATGGCAGTACCTTTCAGAACATTTGCCATTGGGACTGTGAAAAATGGGTACTTTTCCGAGCTAAGACAAATTATACTGCTTCGTGGAAATGAGGCTTAAGTATTTTGTGTTAGTACCTGTGTGTGTGCGTGCATGCATGTGTTTGCTCAAGGCAGAAACAGTGTAGCTGGTCTCACTTGCCTGCTCCCAATCTTCTAGTTAGGTCAACCATCAAACACATCCATCCTGCCCTCCCTGGCTGCCCCCCACCCACTGTGCTCTCTCTGTCTCGACACACACTCCTGTTGTGGATACAGGCTGACCTGGAAAAGAAACAGAAAAAAAACCCACTCACATACGCCGCACACCTCAGGGTCATCTCGGAACAAACACCGCCATGTCTGCCTGCCCTCTCTTCTTTGCCTGATGTCAATTAATGCCTGGCGGTAATTTCACCTGACAACCCGAGCGGCGGCGCGAGGCTCACCGAGATGTCACGGCGCTGACCTTTCTGGCCCACAGCCCCTCTTTTCTAATAAAGAATCTCACAAACCCACAGCAACTTCCTTTGTACTTTGTTAATGAGTTATTGATTTGAAACAATGTCCTGGCAAATATTGTCAGAGCAGAATGACCCCGTCAAGGTCATGTTGTTTTATTGTATAGTCTCTGCACGCTAATCTGCTTTTGGCCTGACACGTGCGCTATAGTTTTTACCCTTCCTTCACCTCCTCACCCCTTTTACTTACTCTTCCTTTTCGTATACTGCATATAACATCCGCTGTGTACAGTGTCAAGTATAGAATAATAGCACACCTACACGCACACACATGTTTCCCCTTTCTTATTAGTCTGCCGCATTATCCCCCCCCACACACACACACACACATCATTATATTCCCAATTCGCCACAGCTACTATACCTGTTAATTACCCGCAATGCCGCCATCATTTTCACATCTCTACTGCTAATTTGCCTCATACCTTTCTTCCTCTCTTGCAAAGCCATCGGCTCCCAGACAGCTTCTAGCCATCCTCTCGCAGTGTGTCTTCCAGTTAAGGAAGTAAACAAGAACAAAACTGGGACTAGAAAAGAGTAAAACAGACGACCATGTGCCAAACAGTTTTGAGAGTGTTTATAAAAACGTTTTGCCGTTATGTCATGACCAATCATGTGGACACACTCTTACACACTAGAGCAATTGATAACCTCTTAACATTTAATAGTCAAACTAGATGAAAGCAATCATGCAGTCATTGCTTGTGCCGATCAGGACATATTAAAACGTTTCTGGCTTGGTGCTTCTGGTAGAGTTTCTCCGTAGGTGGCCTAATGGAGGCACCAAAGTTCATCACATCCAAGGAGGTTTCATTGTTTACTTATCAGCAACCTACAGCTATGACGTTCCCATCGTATTTGGATGAGCCACATTAAGTCAATCAAAAACGCTTATCAGAATTAAAACTCGACATCTTTAATAATGGGCGCTGAGAAGCCAGCTCTTCAACTTTTTTGTAATTAATTATCTTACTGTATGCAGGATTGCAGAATTATTGTGACACTTCCATCTCTGTTGAATCTCAACATAAAATGTTGTCATTAATTGCATTAAAATAACCATGTGAGCGGATCGTAATACTCGGATCTTTGGTTGTGCTATGGTTACTGTGTTTATAAGGGCACTTTATAACCTTGAAAATGTGGATGGAGTTTTCTTTATCTCGTTTATTTTATGTCATCTCCGTCCATATTAGTTCAGCAGAGTGCCCGTTGTGGAGACTATCTAGAGAGGAGAATTGTATTTAATATCATCTGAGGGGACAGTATGGATTACTGTGCACTCTGTAAACACACAAACAGCACACTTCCTCACTCTCCCTTGACAGTCATGGCTGAAGGATGCTGGCAACAGGTGTGCAGTTGGGACACTTTTCTGACAGCCCTGGCACACACACAAGCACACACACAATTTGAACTTATTTGTGAGCGCGCATGTGTGTGTGTGTGTGTGTGTATAAGCGAGTTGGTGACAGGAGGCTGGTCTCGCAGGGCGGCGCGCTCCACTGCAGCTAATTAACCCCAGGAAATAATTGCAATATGCAAATGTTGTTTAGATAATTCACTATACACTGCCATGCCAGGTAGTCGTCAGTCACTCTGTTGTTTGCCGCTGAGGGTGAAGACAGAAAATATGTGTTACTGTTTCTGGCGGGGCAAATGGGAGTGGGACAAGAATGGAAAATGGTGGCATTCCGGCCGCTATTATAAAGCGTTTATATCATTTATGTAGAAAGAAATAAACGGACAATGACTCCATCTTTCAAAGTGAAGATGTCTTACACGGGAATTTGCCACACAACCATCTTGGCTGGTGTCAGGCACAATTACAAAGGAGGTACCAGAAGCTAGAAGAGAGGGAAGGAGTTAATGAAACGGGCCTCTCTGATGAAGGGCGACATGGCGGAGGGGAAAGCGGCGAAGCTTCAAACGACTTTGATGTCACAGCCTTTCAGACAGACATCTCTGTCTCTGCCTGCTCTCACCCCCAACACACGAGCACACACACACACACTCATGCTCGCAGCCCTGATGGCAGGAGGGCAGGCCAGAGCATTCATTGCCTGCTCTTGCATCACTCCCTGAGAGTTGAGGCGGTGCCGACGCGATAGCCCCCTCATGCTAATCTAGTGGCAAACATAAACACACTGACAGGTTAATTTACCTCCGGACAAACACAGCAGCAAAAACACATCCAATGTGCGCACAAAGTTTTGCCCAAAGAGGCATTACACTGGACACAAGAGCATTTTCTCATGGATAATTTGATGGGATTTTGTCATGCACTCTAATTAGTAGAAACCATGCACGTTTGTGTTCTAATTTCTAATTCCGTCAATTTGATATGCAAAGAAGAAATGAGTAAATCCGTGGCATGTGAGAAACGATACTGTATGTACTTATATAAAATACGCTGATAAAATGCAAACACATTTAGGAAAGACATTGTGAGTCTAGACACCTTTGTCCTTTCCCACTCATCAGCAATTGTTTTAGAGTCATCGTCAAAGACACCCAGTGTGAAGCCGCGCCGGTCCCAAAATGGTGTCAAATTCACATTCCGTAAATCAGTGATATTCATATCATTGTATCTTACAAACGTAACTTAAATTAGCCCTGTGGAAGGCGAGGTCTCTGTGAATTATGACTGCCAGCAAATTTGCATAGTGTATTCCATGGACTTTATTGACATCATACGGTGTGCTTATAGATTTTGCCCAAAAATTGCTCCTCATAATTACAAAGTTGCTCCTCAAATGAAGTCATTGATTAGCAAAGTTGCTCCCCCCAAAAAAATAATTTCAAGTCTTGAGCTTTGTACGCTAATTAAAGGAAATATATTTTCTTTCTGTTGCTGTGATTTAGGGTTACACGTGTTGGCTTTTGTGTGTCGTGCAGGAATGTGTTGTTTATTGCCAGGCAGACAGTTTGATAGGAAATCAAAGTCTCAAATCAATGTCACAAGTTCATTAATGGATGCCCTTTTCACTCATCTCCTTTTACTACTGTTCCTTCCCACCCCGGATAAGTGTTTACATCTCTTTTTAATTAAACATGCCAACTTGGTCACAATGTATGTGGCGAGCGTAATGGGGCCAAGGTAAAACGAGTGCAGTCATTCTTAGTGTCTGCTATTATGTGTCTGATGATTGTTTTATTTCTTCTTTCCATGTATGTGTTGTCCTGTTTTTCTTTTGACCTTCCCAAGTGTCTTCCCGTGTGGTCGCCACTGGCGTATAGATAGGCCATTGATTGAGCAAGCAGTTACAAATTAAGATTTAAACGTTACCTCTCTGAGCTTATTGAGTTTTACATTTAGGGCATTTGCAATATGCAAGACTTATTGATTGACTAAAGAGTGCCCCTTTATAGATATCTCCTCAGGCGACCGCCACGTTTCTATTTTTCTTTTGTTTCTTTTTACTGTAGCATAACATTTCGATTGTTGTTCGGGTCATGCGTCACCGACTCTGTCAAAGTTTGTAAAATGGTTCAAAGATGTGTCTTTTCTGACAGCCCCAAACTGAAAAGTCTGTTTGTGTTTTGCAGGAAAACGGTTCCTCTGAGGAACACGTGCTGCACGTGTGGGATCACTTTGTGGCCAAAGCTGCCGCCAAGCATGTCTTCATCATGGCCCACAGCTATGGCGGGCTGTCCTTTGTTGAGCTGGTCAGTGGTTTATTTTATTTATTTATTTAATTTTTTTTTGCTTCCGTTTCCCATTCTTAATCACACATGGTTGTGCTTTCGACTCAACACAATCACTTGACTAAAACCTACTGTTATATTTGAACACACATGACTGTGGCTCGCAATAATTATGTAGAATTGTACACAACATGGTATCATCGTGATCACATTTTAGGGTACACGTCTGCTGTTGTTGCAGGGTGGTGTTCAGTGGTAAGATTTAAATTGTTTGGGAGGAAAAAAAATAACCCCGGGAAAGGAAATTAAATGAAATAGGGGCACTAATATTATTAATAATATAACCTTAATAGCTGGACCAACTCCAGACACATGAGGGAGTCACGTAGTAGAGTACTTGTTCAATTAGCACTTTGTTTTGTCCTGTCCTTGGGCTCCATTCAACCACTAGATAAAGAATTGACTTCCTCCAATAAATTCTGTCAGGATGGCAGCGCAGTAGAACCGTTACTGACATGCACATTCCTGCTCCTTGAGAGTTGGTATGCTGAAAACTGCTGGGAGAGAAAGGGATATAGTCATTTACAGTGCTGACATGTTTTACTAGTTAGCTGTGATGGGCCCAATGACCTGAACTGAATAAGACAGCAAACGGGATGGATGGTTCACTTCTGATTTTGTAATTCTTCTGTCTTGATGCTGGTCATCATTTTCTCCTGTATTTTAATTATTATTATAAGCTCAGCACATGAGGTTCAGTTCTAAATGTAGATCTCAAAATCAAATGTCATTTCCCCCCAAAGCATAGAATCCTTAGTTTGTTCCAGTGCTTTGCTTGCCTTTTCTTGAGACGATACTAGAGCGGCAGCTCAAGTTAACCGTTAACCGTTTTTTGCCGGTCAGTCCCCCGCCGCACTATCTCGGTATGGTCGCGACCACGACACTCCGGCCTCATTCATAAAAATTGTTGACCCCGATCTCCCTCCCCCCCAAAAAAAAAAAAACGTCAGTGCATGACGCCGTCGTGGGGAGATGCTAACGCCAGAGGGCTATTTAAACTTAATTTGCTGGCTTTACTATTCAAATCTGCTTACCTTATTATGGTCTTATTTGTCTCCTTCTTATTAGTCTCCTTCTTCTTTCTTCTTCTCCATGAACGTGTCCAATGCAATAAGTACGCACTGTTGGTGTTCTCAGGATTGTGGTATTGTTTTTGTGGTTAGCACTATGTTAGCCCAGTTGCCTTTGTATTCAGATTACCAGACTACTTCCAGTTTCGTGAAAAAAACGATTCATCGTCTCCAATTCAATTCGTCTTTTCTTAGCAAGGGGGTTTGCTACAGCTAGAATACACCTAGAGGGGGGCTCAAGGTGGTCACTTGTCCCACTGGAGTTTTCAGAAATAGTTGATTCCTTATCTTTTTACTTCACCTATTCTTTCTACATGGTATTTTGTCATTTTAATTTGGCTGCTAAATATTCATGCAGTGTTTTGTCCGTGACAGCATCATAATCTCTTGGGCGTTTCGACTGCGTGACGACAAATCGCTATTCTTCCCCGTTTGTATCGTTTCCTTCCTCGTGTGTCTCCCTCACTCGGAATCTCGGTGCGTTTAAAGGCTTATGTGAGGTTCTGGCTGGACTCTTTTTAAGTAATGTCCTTGTCAAATGAGAATCCTGTGAAATCACCAACATGCAGGACGGCGCATGTGTGTATATAAATACATTCCATACAGCAGATGCAGTATGGGGATGATAGCATCAAGACAAAGAGCTGAAAGATATCCTTTGTTCATTTTAAGTGACAGTGTTTGTAAATGCCACCGTCAGGTTTCCCTCGAGGCCTTACCGGCTTCTGCCGTCTATTATTGTTGCGATTCCTTTGCGCCTGCCAAGGTGAAACTAATTGGGAACGCAGATACACCGTCGCAGCTCTTCCAAGCTCTTTGACATTTTAGCCAAACGCGCTCAAGCCTTGCTGTGCACAAAGATCACATGCACAAATACATAAGATTTAAAGCAACTACGATTTTAATTCTACATTAGTGTGTCTCACTAACACACATGCACAAACTCCCTGCACTTATGAGCGCACACTGGCACACATACACCATCTACTTAATTGAGGAGAAATTGGTCCAGCGGGATGGGATGGGAAGTATGTGTGTGTGAGGGTGTGTATTTGTGTGTGTGTGCGTGTGCGCGGAGCCTTGCGGGATGAACTGTTCGACACATGAGAAGACCCAGAGAAAACAAGCTGTCTGCGGGTTAATTACTGCTCCCCTTTGCAGTTAATAAATACATTTCTGATCAAGCCTATCAAAAGGGCCCGCTGTTAATTTCTCCTGCTCGCTCCCCATGCTCCGGAGCATGTTAACCCCTGTGTGGCGCGCTCAAGTGATTCATTGCAATTTGATTTCGTTTTAAAAACACTGCGTACGGACTAATTATAGATACATCAAAGAGGAGCTAACTGCCTTTGACTGTGAGCGCAGAAAGAGAAGCTACGGGGCGAAAGGCTGCTTGCTCTTTCTGCCTCACCCCCACCATGTTTTCACCCTTTTACCCTTGCACACATTCCATCTAACCATTCTAGTTAACTGTTGCAGCTCTCCCTCACTCCTTTTTTTGACTCTGCTGTGGCACTTTTTAAAGATGCCGCAACAGAAAACAAGTTTATGAGAGTTTAGTTCAAAATATTACAATTTAATCTCACATAATTTCTACAAATCTGTGCATTGCTATGGCTGTGTGAATTCTGTACTTTTTGTTTTAGTTTTCAGAGTCTTTTGATTGTATTTCTTTGGGCTAGGTTGAAAAAAAAATGATGTCGATTTGAATCGATTTTCCTTTTAATTGCCCGATATTGAGTCATAACACCATATATTGATACTTTTAATAACGTCTTTTTCCCCATAAATTTCCGGGACTTCACGTCAAGCGAGAAGATCTTGTTACTACGCGATGCGAAAGTAGCGTATCAAAACAAAATGGCGGAAGCGGTGAGGTCAGCCAACAAGAGAGCCGCTCGCCGCATATTGTTCAGAGCGAGATCAGTGTGTCAGAATCACCTGTCGTGATTAATCCATATTTCAAGTAGGCCGCCTGATATTGTACGTAAAATTTGCTTTTCTTCGTCGTCTTGGACGTAGGCTCCAGTGTTGAATTCTCACTGGGCCTTTTCCTCATTGGAAAGAAATTATCCAAATACGTTTTTTTTTTTTGTTTTTTTGTTTTTTTACTCATTTTGCTAGGTTTGGGTTTAATATTAGAGTTAAGCAACTGAAACAATTAGCATCTGAACACGCACCAAGAGTCAAAGACGGATGTAAAGGAGAGAATCTGGTCACTTTACAAAATCAAATAGTTTTCAGGCTTGGGTGATAAATAAACCGGAACTACTTCACAAAAACACAAAAACTTTTTTTTTTCAGTCATTTAAGTCATGTCACACAAAATGATTCCATTATGTAGTATAAGGACTTTCAACAAATTAACGTGCATAACATTTCAAACAATATCATGCTAAATTCAGTGGTGTTTAGGCTACCCAAAAATGTGTGTGTTTAACAAGCTATTTTTTTTTTTGTTGTGATGAGTTTCAGATAAAATAAATAAATAAATAAAAATAGCAATCTCAGGGGCAGTACCAGAGAAACCGAGGCGTCCGCCATCTGTACCTTGTCTTTTCATCCATCTTCATTGCCAACAGTGGGCATGAACGTGGAAGTGTTGGTGGCGGCAGTTGTGTTCCGGAAGAGTTGTCTGTCCCACGCTAACCTATGTGCTCATAAAGTGAAGAAAGAGCAGTCTTATTGGAAAGGATGTGGTAGCCTTATATAAGATCTTATATAAGAAGGCAGCTGTCTCGTTGCGCACAAGTGTGTGGGTGCCAACGAGCTGCTGCAACAGCCCATTCAAGTATAGAAATGAGCATATACTCATACTGTACAAGTTGAACAAACTGGCCAAATGTCTTTGTGACACTTTCTGTGCTGGGCGATCCGTTTTTTTTTGTTATTTTTTTCATTTATTAATTCCCACATGATGTGTTGCGTATAAAGTGAACAAGTGTCGATGTTTAAGTTTTCCACCCAAGAGGAAGAGAAGCCGTTAGCAAAAGAAAAACAGTCGTGGGTGAGTCAGCCTAAGTTGGAGAAGTTAGTTCTACTTAGCAACACTGTTTTCTTTCCTCCTGTGTCCCCACTTTTTTTTCTTTTTTGTGCGCATTTCTTTTGTCCTTCCGGAGCCTCCCTCGCCCAGTCGGGGTGACCCTCGGGGCAGCAGCCGGGCCAACTCTGCCCTCTGTGCAGGACTCTCGCTTCATGACTGGCATGGTAACAGCAGCCGGCAGGGAAAACACTCCTGCTTCTATTCCCCATTTTGCCTTTGTGTGAAAGCAACTTGGGTTTCTTTGATCTTCATTTATTATTCAATTTTTTTGTATGTTTCGGATCACCTTCAATATCTTAATTTCCTACCATAATTAATCAAGTACGTCTGCCTATTTATCTAATCTGGATGTCAGAAATTAATTGAGTCATGGAAGACGCAAAGCCTCACATGAGTGCAAATGCTAATGAAATCACCGCAATCTTTCAGCAAAGTCCAGATTAATGAACTTGTAATGGGAATTTTCAGGAAACACTCGATAAATATTAAAATAAGAGGTTTTTTTTTTATGTCGGAAGTTGCCCATTTCCAGCCTGTTTCCTGTGTTTTTGCCAACCTAGCCTAAGCACATCCTGCACTAAGCCCGCTGCTCAATGCACAGACATGAAACTGATGGATTTTTTTTTTTTTTCATGACAAAGATCTCTGTCAGACTGTAAATAGGCTTATTCATCAGAATGCATTTTCTAAAATGTGTTTCCATTGTTTAAAGGTAGCTTTTATTTCGACACACATGTCACAGACGTTTTACTGAAAGGCAGTTTATCAACATTTGCATTTAATTATTAATCCTACTGCTAGAAAAAACATGGTATCATCTTGTTTACAAAGATTCCAATGAGATATGCATAGTACTCAACTATTTTAAACATTTAATGCATTGTTAAAGCTGGTTAATAAAATGGATATTTCACAGGTTTTAAATGAATTATGAAAAGATTTCAATTCCATTTTAAAAATGTCTGTGGGGAAAAAAAATAACATAAGCAAACTGAGAAGAGACTGACTAACAGAAAATATCTTCATTTCATGTTTATATGCACATCTCAACCACCCTCTAAACTCTAGAGTGCTATCATGTCTATTGCTTCAGGAGGAGCTAAAGAGATGTCTTGTTCCCTTTTTTTTTTTTTTTCTTTTTTTTTAATCTCAAGGTTTTCCATCGCCACCGGGCTTGCAAGCGGTGCAGCATTGTGTCGTTTCCTGCGAATGTGTCCGTCTACGTGTGCTGTTGCGGGTGTGTGTCTGTCTTGTTCGGCGAGTGGCTGCGCAGATAGTCTGCGGGGTTACGTGAGCCTGTATGTGCGTATTGATGTGCATTTATACGCATGTGCACATCTGTGCGTGTGCGTGTCAGTCGTAGCCCGGAGAAGCCTGCATCATCCTAAACAGAACAGCTTGGTGGTTAGCAGCTATCAGAGCCACGTTAGGGGAGGAAAAGAGGAGGAGAGGGTGAGAGGCGTTGATAAATGACTGGGGCACACTAGCAGAAATTAGTGGAGCCATATGCAAAGCTGTGGCGTTTTGTTTGATGTGAAACAAAAGGACCACCATGACAAAAGTGCCTGCCGGCCCTCACAGCGGGACGGCAGCCCTCAGGACAAACACCATCAGCTCTGAGAAAGTGTGCGTGTGTGCGTGCGTGCGTGCGTGGCTTTGCGTGAATGTGTTAATGCATGCGTCGCAGGCGTGGCGCTTCTTTCCAGCCCTGTCTATATTATGTATATTATCCCCTCTGTTTTTGTGCGTCTCTCATAATGACATACATGCCGAGCCCTTTGTACGCGGCCAAAAGACACGGTTACTTCCTCACCAATGCTACAGCATATTTGCTCTATTAACCGAGTGAAATATAGACGTCTAATTTCCCTGCGAGTGAATAGGCATCTCAGAGAGCGGCTCTCCTCTTAACATAAGGATGTAAATTGAACTGTTTAAATGTCACGGCTCGCAAGCTGATTTGATTTCAATTGATTTGCTTGTTTCTGGAGAAAAGACCTCCCTTGCCAAACCTTAGCGGTGCTGGCTGCCACAGATAGACCAAGGTCTTTCTTTTTACCTCAACAACACATTGTAGGGCTTGTGAATTCTTCTATCTGCTGTGATTATGTACAAATGGCCTTCATTTGCCATCCATTTCAAAGCTGTAGTGCTGCATTGTGACTGGAGGCAGATGACGCAGACCAAATTACAGCGGGTTTGCCGCCTGAAAAGGATACTCTCACAATAGGCTTTGTGAAGTATTCCCTTCAATACAACGCCATTATGCTCACCTTTGTTGGTGTTTCTCTCTATGTTTTGGGAGCTTCCTTGGTTTCTAGATTACATTTGTAGTGCAGAGGGGAGGGGGGCGGGACTCATTTGCGACTCTTTCAATATCGTCGTGAATTGCGTCTTGCGTCTTTTGTGTTGGATTTGTTTTTTAATTGAGCCTATTTCATTGCATGTTTTATGTGCATGCGTGCTTACAAGAAAATCAAGGCTCTGAAAAAAAAGTATCGCTGCAAAAGTGTTTTAGCTGACGCAAATCACAGTGTGCGGCCCATTCATGCGCTAACTTGCTCACTCGCTTTCTAAATCTCGATTCCGATTGTGTCACTAAATAACATATATGTTGTTCCTTTGTTTTCCTGGACACTGTACTTCTTCAAATGTTGGCTGGAGACATTTATTTACTCAAATTCAGACATTGGCCGTTGGTGATTAGTTGTTTTTTTTTTTTAGCCTGAACAATGACAAGGATTTTGGTAAAGTCACACTGTTTAGATGAGGCAAGATTGAGCACTCCAAAGGGGGCCACCCAAGTACTATGTTTGAGCCACTTTAATTGTAAAACCCAATTAATTACTAGGGCTATGTTCCAGATCCACCTGCAATGGCTGTTCATTGTTCCACTTTTGAACCGATACCCGAATGATGACTGAGTGGGTTCAGGCCTACGTCGAACAGCATCTGGGACAGAGCATCTCCTTGGAATATGTCACACCTGTGCAATTGGCTTTGAGTTGGCCTCCAGAGTTGTAGTCCATAGCCTCATTGATGAAAGTTCTTTGAGTACTCTTAATATTATAGCAGGTGGACTGTCCAGTGGTTCAGGCCACTGACTTTGGACACATAGGCCTGGTGTTTGAATCCCGATCAGGACTAACGGTAATATCCTAGGCAAGACCCTTCATTGGATTTCATTTCGTTTACATTTAGTTTCATTTTCTTCATGTTGACTTACAAAGGTCATCTGAGACGTCCAACAACCGAGGGCAATTCAAAATGCAATGCATCTCTGTCATTTCATTCACATTGTTTATAAACTGGGGAACTTGATGCCTGTATATGTTGTGTTTTGATCCAACTTTATGACTTGAGTTCATTTCCTAGAGGCAGAGATGGACCCACTGGTCTTTTCTGTAACCCAGCAGTGGTCAATACGCCTCAGGAATTGCTTCCATGTATTGTTTGCATTGTCTCTGCCCATGAGTTGTTGTTTTCTTTCCGTACGTCTCAAACATCTTGGACAGCACTGTATTTATAACCTAATGCCTTTGTCTAAGTTTTTGTGGCTGTATTACCAGTAGTTAAAATCTCATGCGCAGTTTCTAAAATCTGATGAATCATAATGGAAACTAAGTGAAATCATTGGTAGCACCAAATATATGTGATGTGTTCTATTGTTGAGAAAAAGGGTCATTTGTAATGTCTGAGCATCTTGGCTATCTGGTCATGCACTCTTCTTAGTTTGTTTGTGAAAACACCGTTGTTACCATGGCGATGTAATAGCAACTCATCTCTGACAAGTATTATTGAGGGGACCATTCATAAGCCTGCTCTCTTGTTGTCGTCTTATTTTTCTCTCTCGACAAGAGGAAGTGAAATTGCAATCTGTTCTCAAGGCTCAAAGGATCGTTCTTGACCGCCATAGCTAATTCTTTTCGGCATTATTATTTGTATTTTTTTTTTCTTTTGCGCCACTTTGTAATGTAAGAAGCCCAGTTCGTTCATATGAGTTCAGTGAAATCTTAAGGGATTCATCATTACATATTTACTGGCTGAGGCTGATCTTGCTGTAAGGTCCTACCCTCGTCCCATTGATCTAGTGCGCATGTTCACTCCCGAGGTTACGGGACGTGCTTCCATTTGCATAAGGCCCTGGGCAAGGTTCTTTCCACCATTGATTGGCCAGTCCGTGAGCGCCTCGTGCCTTCTCACATTGATCACTTTGTTTTGTTTTTTTCCCGGAGACAGTGGTAGCCAGAGTTCAGCCGCGGCTGTGGTTCAGCAAACCTGCCGGAAGAAGAGGGAGAGACACGGAAAGAGGAAAGACTGAGAAAACGAATGTCATGTCAGACTGGATCGATGTGAATTTTACCTTTAATGTTTTTCATACTATTTCTTTCAATGTGCACATTTGTGCACCAGTAACTGTATGGACTGTCATCAAAAATACCCGTAGCATTATTTCCTAATCTAAGATCCGTTTTACGTATTGATTGTAATTAATCTGTTTTTATTCATTTTTAAATAAGAACTCCCCAAAAAAAAATTTAAAATCCTGATATTTCTCAATTATATTAGATATCATAACCTAACAATGAACTATGTATTCAGTGTTTGTAATACTCAGTGTTGGTTGTTGTGGGGCCAACTACGCTTATCGTTATTACAAAATAACGTTCATATGTACGTTGTTCGCTTCTCCGCCGGGGCGGCGCAGGGCTCAAACCCCCATAATGCACCTCTTCTCTTTGTTCCTCTGCACAAGAGCAGTACGCCGCTTTGTCTGCCTCTCTGCAGTTTCCCCCCTCGGCTCGTAGCCTCCGAGGCAAGGTCCCGCTCTCTTCACTCTCATCGTCTTCTGACCTCCCTCACGCCGTCATTCTTTTCAAGCAAGGCTTCGATGCCTCCGTTGATTCCTGCCCCATGTCTCCTTGGCGTCAGTTTGCGTTTTCAGCCCTTCTAAATTGACAGAGGTGACAATTGTGCTTCTAGTGTTGGGTCACCTCTTGGCCTCGTAAACAGTCATATTAGTTTTATTAGCTCATATTGGTCCTTTTTTTCCGCCCAGTGTTTTGACGTCAGTGAGTACGACTTCAGCCATTTTATTTTTGAGTGGCGTCCAATTGTGATACTTCATCGTGACTGAATTTAAAAGGATTTGCTACGGATTACTTTTCTAAGAATTGCTTCAAAAGCTCTTCGTGCTTGACTTGAATGCCTTTTTTTTGTCTTTTATTCATAAATGAGAAGTTTTGACTGGTCCATATTTGCAGTGGCAAGATTTCAACGGGGTGTATACGAATTGTGCGACAGCTGATTGAATTCAAGTCTGAAAATGCAAATAACATATTGTCCTTTAAAGAGAGTATTGTCGTTTTTTTTTCTTTTTTCTTATTTGCATTTGCATCCTTTTTTTTTCTTGTGGTGGCTTTCCATTCTCCTCATTGTGGCATTTCCAGGCGTTCACCTGCTGTGTCTGGGTGAGTCAGATGGTTATGACCCAGGTCACCTTCACCAGCGAGGGAATACGCTCGCTTGACGTGAGCTTTGAATGTGCCACAGATGACATGTTGACAGCTCCAATGAATCGCTTGTCATTTTTCCTCCTCCTCCTCCTCCTCCTTGTTAATTTTTCCTCAAGAACACACTCGAAATACAAGAGGAATCCTTTGGACATGTGCGTTTGCAAATTGCCTCGTAGGCATGGCTTGAATTCATCACATTCAATCCTGTTTGCTTTTCTGTGCCTCTTGGTTGTGAATGGTTTTACTCGGAGCTCAAAGTGGCGAGAAGAAAACGTGTTAAGAAGTGAAAAGAGGCAGCGTCTTTTTCTGAAAAGCTGTGAGCGAAAGCAAGGCGGATCTTGGTGCAAATGTCAATGAACTCAGTGACTTTCGGGTTGAAGTTGAAACCGTCCTTCTCCTCTTTTGCACTTCACGTCATCTTCTTTGTCATATTCGGCCCTTGTCTATGAACTCTGCCCTCACCATCAATGCATGACTTCTTTAGCGAGCTGATCAAGGATTTGTTTGTATATACATTTCAGTGGCATTCTTTTTTTTTTTTTGTTTCATTTGAAAAGTGATTGACAGCAAAGAAAAAAATTGTCCCTCAATCACTTTACTTTGCTTTCAATTTCCGACTTTGTCTCTTCGCTGATCTTTTCCCTGCCTTATATACTCCATTACTTATGGCGAGCCTGTGTTTGAATTCTTTATGGCACTTTTTTTTCTTTTTAGTTATGTACTTGCGGTAAAACATATTTAATTTTTTAAGCCCAGAAAGCTGACAGTGAAAGGAGATGAACTGTTTTATGTGCCATTTTAGAGCTTTATGTGGTGTGAAATACGATGAGGGTTGTAAAAGAGCCAAAAGGAAGGTAGAGAGAGGACCGTACAAGGCAGGCGAGGAAGAAACTCAGCGTATTGAGTAGCTTTTGATGTGTTCGCTGACTGCGAGTTGGACTCTCACTGGAGGGGACGACATGTTTCATGGTGCTACACGGAACGCCATATCCAGGTCCCCAAAAATGAAGTCGCCACATGTCAGGGTTGTAGATTTTCACTTCTGTCGCGAAACCATGCCCAAGTTTTATTTACTGTGTTGTGACTTGATTCATTAGTCAGCTGTTAGAATTTGTGTTCACTTCTCTTTCTTCTCTCTCTTTGGGCTTGGGCGATTACAGAAGAAAATAATAAGCACTTCTATTTTGATTGATATTGAAATTGTGATTAATAAACATCATTATACATTCTTGTCAAATCTGAGTATTTATTAAATGACCAAAATCCAACTTTAAATCATTTAAAAGGACAACCAGAAATCAAATGAGAAAAAGAAAATGAATTAATCGATTTAAAAAAAAGAAAAATTAAACTAAATAGCTGCTATGCGCACCTTGGCCTCTTAGGGGCAGTGGTGCACGCTTGGCAATACACTTATATGAAGATAAAAACAGTAGAAGAAGAAATTAGGGCGCTTTTGTAAAAATATATTTTTTTATATTTTTTATAAGTTAGGAGGAATATATTCCCTTGAGTATTGTTACATGACCTAATTCTATTTATGGTACTTCAACTTTTGATGGCAATTGCTCTTTTTTTTTAGTCGATCAATTGTAAACAAAACATTTTTTGTATTTCAATATAATTGCTTGTATTTGTTTTTGTTGTGTGTTTAATTGTACGGAAAACTCTGACTGTGTTGTCATTAAAGCACGTTCAAGGAAGGCAAAAGAACATACATCACTTGCTTGCTGCAAGCACCACAGGGGCATTCAGGGGGCTTTGAAAACGCAGGACGTTGCATATACACCGGCACATTAAACCCTGCTTTCTAGACGCGCATAAAACATCTTGCTTGTTTCAGACTTTTTTTTTAACCTGTAAAGCCGTCCGCACCAGCTGGCAAACATATAGAATATGCGAGCACTCACTCCTATGCTTTCATCCCTCCCCTCCGAAGAACTATGCCTGTTCCCTCATGTGATGCTACTTGTGTTATGACCTCTTCACCGCTCGCTACCTTCTCTCTTCAAGTGTCGCTTTGAGTCCAGTGTGTTTATGTGTTGTTGCCTCCAGTTGAGGCTAGTTTATTTGGTCTGGTTTCTGTCAAACACTAGGGGGCACTGCCTGTCCTTTGCTACCCCTTCTCCTCTCCAGGCTTCAAAACAAGTCTGTTTGTCCAAATATATCTTGTGTGTGCTCCGTTTGTTCAAAAAACAGTCACCCGGTCTGTAATGGATGACACCGAGCTACTTTCAGACAGGCAGGCAGCACGTCTCCTGTGGCCACTGAGGCCTGCGCTCTGCTCCGCAACCGTCTGAGAACCCCCCGCCACCAGCACCACACCCCGTTTCATAGCCGCCATTTCTGCTAGCTGAACACAGGTCCGCGGGCTAATGAAAAGGGCTCGAGAGGAGCGACAAGTCATCTTCCAGACACTTGTGCTCACCTCTAACCCGCAGAGACCTACTCTCTATGACAGCAAAACAACCCCCCCCCCCCTTGTCTCTCTACCCAGGTCGGCCCTCGGTCCCTTGGGTCACGCGGCAATGTCTGGCTGCCTGGTTGACGCCAAACACTGCTCACCAAGCATGGCGTTAAACAAAAGTAGGAGGGAGCAAGCGACTGCATTGTTTAGTCAAAAAAAGACTTCGATATAGAACTTGTCACTTTGGGGATTTGCAAAGGAAGCGTCTCCTATCACTTATCCCCACCTGGAGTTTAAGAATGCTTTTGTAGCCATTTTATTCCACGTGTGCATCATTCCTTCAACTTTTCTGACTCTGCACACGTGGTCCACTGAATCCACTGCATAATGTGATGTTTTTTCCTATTATTCTTTTTATTATTATGATTATTCTTGGTAAGCAGACAGATGATGTGGGTTGTTTGGATACTGCTAATTGGCAGCTCCCATACGGGCAGTGCGCGGATGGGGTTGGACGACTTGAAGTGCTGCTATTGTTTTGAGGTGTCAAACCCAACACAGAACAAAGAGGATGGGAGAAATGTACTGTGCTCGCCCAACAGCGTGTTGCAATGGCCAAGTACACACACATTCGCATTACCATGCATCCATACATATATTATTCAATAAAAAAATATATATATATTTATATATATATATATATATATATATCATGGCACATTTCTTCATATACGCACAAGTTACCTTGACTTGTCCATGGCTGATACTTTTCGCTCACACACGCACGCACACACTCAGCTGTGCATTTTCATTCTTACACAAACAACCATGAAGTGACAAGATAATCACCGCATTCCAACGTTACCTTCCGCGTAAATGCCTTTCTTCGAGATAAACTAATAAATATACCGCTTTCCTTTCAAATGTCCTCCAGTGAAGGCTCTAATTACCATACGTCGACAAAGACCTGACAGAGGTGTAATAGTTAAAAAGGTAATTTGACTACAAGTTGGAGTTTGGGTGAGGAAAGGGGTCAGCACGCTTTCCTCCAAACAACCACTCCCCACCACAGCCACCACCCCTCATCCCCAGATGCGCCTCTCTCGCTTTAATGGTTTATTCACGCTTTTCGAGGACTTTTTTTTGCATGATTGACTGACAAGGTCTTTTTCCGAAATAGCATCTTCAGTAATGAGAAATAATTGACTCCCTAATCAAAAAGGGGGTTGATGGAATCCACGAACCTAGCTGTAATCTTCTGTGGCATTTCCAGCAGAAATGACAGTCCGCATAGCTTCAGGCGCTATACCACTTTGATTTAATTGCTTTTTTTTCTTTTTTTTTCTTCTTTTTTTTACAAGATTAATAATATACTTTATAGTGAATTGTGTATGGCTGTACATACTGTGTATGATTTCATGCAACCTTGTCTCAGGCCATTTTAAATCAACAGTATCTATATATATATATCTATATATATATATATATATATATATATATATATATATATATATATATATAGATATATATATATTAGGGCTGTCGAAATTAAATTACATGTTTGAAAAATTTTAACTCAGTTCTATTTACTTCAAAAGTTAATTTGCAAGGCCAAATTTAAACACTGTACCATATTAGCTTTACATCTTTAGAACATCATCATCTCAGAACAAAACACCCTGCTTAAGTTACCACTGGGCCTTGCAAACCAACACTGCTGGAGAGTGGTGCTTACAACTAAATGTACTGTATACATTTTTTGAGAATTGTTTTGAAGAAAAATTCCCATAAAGTTGACTCCATTTTGTTTGTATTCCGTGCTCAAAGAAAGCTATTTGAGCAGTTTTTTATTCAAAATACACTTCATATTTTCATATTTGGTGATTTTTCGTTAATTACAAAATATTATTCAAGAATATACCTGTTAAAAGCTTCTAGTAGAAAAAATGTGATTAATCTTAATTAATTACGGATTTTTTTGTGATTAATTTGTCCCAAAAAAAAAAAAAAAAAAAATATATATATATATATATATATATATATATATATATATATATATATATATGGGTTTATGGGTGTGTGTGTGTGTGTGTGTGTATGTATGTATTTATTTATTTAACTTCATTGCTGTGATATTTTAATAACACTGTAACCAGAAAGTGCATTATTATTATTATTATTACTATTATTATTATTATTATTATTGAGCAATCCATGCACATTTAAATAAATGAATTAATCCATGTCACATTTGAATTAACAAATTGAATTTTACTCAAGTCACAAAGTGTGTTTTGTGGACGTGGTTCCAGGTTTTGTTGTTCTCGAGCTCAATGGAAGGGGAAAAAAAAGGTTAAATAATTATATTTGTTACCTTTTGAGTTTCAGTTGGCAAATTTGAAGATTATTGTATATAGAATTGTTTTTTTCTTTGACTCCGTCATCAAATTGTTTATCAAATGAAATGCCTTGAGAACTGCGTGTTTGCGTGAGATGGCCAATTACCTCGTAGCCTCTCCGTATGTCCAATTTTGCAACACGGCATCAACTCTCTTTCTTGAAGGCTGTTTTAAATCATGGCTAGTGGCAATGGGAAGTTAATTTCAGATTGTTATATATTTCCATTAATTTCAGTCAGCCTCCTGTATTTTTGGCTCTCCAATGTCCTTGTTCCCTTGAGTACATGTAGATGACACAACCTGTTTCTTTAATAATGTGTTCTTTTTTTTCTCCCTGTGGCACAGCAGACAAGCAAATATTAAGGACTATTTAAAAAAAAAAAGATAGAGTGAGAAAGTGAAAGAATAACTTTTTGGGAGTTTTGACTTTTACCCGTAACTTTCTTCCCTCCCTTTTCCATCTTTGGCAAGTTTTTGTTCCTCATTCAGGGATGGTTGGAGTGGCTCTAGAAGTTAATCCTTCATTGATCCTCCTCTCGCGGCCTTGATGACCCCTCACACACACACGCACACACACGCACGCACGCACGCACTTATTCGAACCAACACGCATACACACACTTAGACCTGCTTTGCCTGTGATGTGTGGAGCAGCAGGCGCCTCCAGATTTGTTGTTTTCTCATTTGGTTCTCCTCTTCCTCCCACTTCATTCACAGCTAAGGTGAAAATTTGTCCACCTGAGACGTTGCTACCATTATTTCAGTCCTTCCACCTTTTTTTCCGTCCCAAACGCTACTCATTATTTGCTTGCTCGTTTACATTGCCACACAGTATTTCCATGTTTTTTTTCCTCCTCTACATCCTCTTTAAAGTTCTTCACAAGGATGTGAGTGAAACTTTTGCAAATATTCTCACTGGACGTCACACTTTAGAAACGGAAAGCTTTATGCCAACTCCGGGCAGTTAGTAAGGAGAATCAATGTGGAACTGTCTTGGATGTGTGAGTGCGTGCGTGTGTACGTGTGCCAGATAGGGACAGCAACACCCAGGCTGTAACTCACATTGTTGCTGCTTTGGCGGAGTGTGAAAACACACTGATTTTATAAGTGGCAATTATATTATCCTTGCCATTAGAAAGGCAGTGGAGAGCAAACATCTGCACATGTGCCTGATGACTATTCCGAGAAAATTATTTTCAAATTCACCCGCTTTTTTTTTTGTTCAAGTGATTTATGACAACTGCTATAGGCTTTTGTTAAATAAACAAAATCAAATGTATGTTATACGACTCTAAAATGATAACCTGTGAAATGTAGGCCACAATAATTCACTTTGACATATTATTTAATCTCACGGTTTTTTTTAAACCACAAAATCTCTTTTTACGTGTGTTTTTTATCATTCTCCCAGTAACTCTTTTTCACATTTTAGCGCACGGCCACATCTGCGTGTGCTTTTGTTGGTCCACTGTCAGCTGTCTCCTCCTTGCCATAGTTCAGAGAGGCCTCAGTTCTCCTCCGTGTCAGTATCACCCTACATTCTCCTCCTCCGTGACACACCCCTTATTAGGCCCACTCCATTTCCAGATCTTTCTCTTCCTCCCTCCCTCCCTCCCTCCCTCTCGTCAGTGTCGTTCCCCCTCTCCCGATCCATTCTGCTCTCCAGCAGAGAGTCACCCATCCGAAACTATGTTCAAACAGGGTCACCCCCTTGCGTGCACTTAGAGGCTGTCCCTTTAACCTGCTCTCAAATACTTACGGCTATTATTATAGCTTATAAATCATTAAGAAACTTTAATTATACGGAATTTTCATGGTGGAAATGTGCAAGCTGACACATGGGAAGGGGAATTTAATGGGCCAGCAAGTCCCAGCACCGTGGGGGAAAATATTGAGGTTAGGTTTCTATTTTACAGCATTGCCGTAGGGTTGGGAGACAAGGAAGAGGAGAAGGAGAAAGGGTGAGGGAGGGAGGTGGCGCGGAAGGAGGCTTGCCGAGATGATGAGTCCGATCCAATCGTTTCCAGTGCACAAAAGCAAATTTCCCTCTTTTAAGCTTTTCGACCAAAGCTGTTAATGCGGCCTGTTGATTGGGGAATGATGAGACGCTGGCCGCTGTACATCACACCGATTTTCTTAAGTCAGATGTATTCCAATTAACGCAGGACGCTAATTAAACGCGGGGTTGCCAATCTACTTTTTTTAAGGAACGCTGCCTAATTAGAAATGTCCATTTGGAGAATTTCTGTAATTATTGTCACTCAACAATGTATGATCATCTTTCGCTCTTAATTTCATTAAACTGTCTTCTCTGTTAACTGTGTCAATATCAATTCAATGTGAACATAATGTGACTTTTTAGGATACTGCAAAGCAGCCTTTTATTGTGTGACGTTCACAAGCTGTTGCTCGTTCGGCTGTGCTTTTTGTCACTGTGTTTTGCCGTGGTAGCTATCACAGTCCTATTTTTTTAACTTCGCATGGATGTATTCCGGAATCAATGCAGCAGGTCTCACATGGATGCTTCCTGATACAGGCACCGAATATGAATTCAGCGTCCGTCACTTAATTTTCAGGTGATCATATCTTGTAAAAAAATATTTCTTTTTTTTTTTTTTTTTTTTTTTTTTTAAATTGTTGAAAGTCACAATATGACAAAATGATCCAGAGGTAACAAGATTACAAGAAAGCTATTAGCTTGTTGCAATATCGGTGAAAGAGAGAAAACCAAGTGCAGGAGTATTCATAGGATTGCACAAAAATCCTCTTTGTTTGTTCAAGCTGCAATTTATTAAGTCTGGTTGCATAGCATCCAGTTCGTTCAGATCTTAGCTTTTGTATTTCCTCACCTTGTGGGTGAGTTGATTGACAAAAAGTTGCGCAAAAGTGGTACATTACCTAACTTACTGTTGGCCTGCTGTAACTAGTGGTTCATGTAAATGTAAAGCTGGTGTCTTGGGGCAGGCGTAATGTCTGCATTTCGGAAAATCTTGTATTTGGGAAGTAACAGCAATGGAACTTGGAATATTGCATTCATCAATGACACTGGTCAACATATTTTTTTGTTGTTGTTTTTGCGCTGATTCAAAAGTTGTCCTTGTTCTTTCTTTCTAGCGCACCACATTTTCATAATAATAATAAAAATGATGATGATGATAATAAGATGCATCTATCCATTATCTAACTTCGGGGACATAAAAAAATAATACATGATATAGTAATATATTTATGAATGAAGTGTTTCTTTCAGCAATCATAGCTTTAAATTACAATGCACGGTGAAATATGGATTGTTGTGCAAGCTTTTTCAAACTTAAAAATAAAAAAAAATTCAATAAAAATTAAAAGCTTCTCTGCAGCATTTTTCATAAAGCTCTTGCACTGGATCTCATTAGACTATGTTGTGGCTGACACAATAGAGGCAAAATTTCCCCAGTATGCTGAAAGTAACTGCTCTTTATGTCGTTGGTCACTTAGCAACAACCATGTGGAAGTAATACGGGGAGAGAAAAAAAAACATTGCACATGCTATTAAGCATGACCCAATGCTCTGGCACATAAAAACTCTCATTCAAATTAATCATCAAGAAACTAAATCCATTTTCTTGAGTGTAAAGCAATTGCTCTCCGCCGTGCTGTTATTGTTTATGAGCACTCATTACCCACAACCCCATTTTTGTCCTTTCTTTTCTTCTTCTCCCCTCCTCTCTTGCCCTTTCTATCCACCTCTCACTCCTCCCTTCCCGTCTTCCTCTTGTTTCCATGCGGGCACAAGCGAGGCGCAGCGCCCGCAGCCGCTAGGTTTCCTGGCACGCTGCTTCTCATCCTCTGCCTTTTGTTTCCACCAGTGGACAGCCATTCTTCACTTGTGCTGTGTCAGTAAATATTTATTGCCCTTCCTTTTCCTCTCCACTCCCACTCGTGCGTGTGTTTGCGTGTTTACGCGCACGTTGGACATATGCAGTCGTGAGCCGCCACCTCCCACTGCCCCCCACCCACCCCCCTGACTTTGACAATGTCACTCAGCTAATTCCCCGACTCACCCTATCGGTCTCCCCGCCGCTCCAGCTTCGCTTCCTCGCACTCTCCCTCGCCGTCCCTCCATCATGCATGTGCCGATAAGCGGTGAAAGGAAAGCGAGGAGGAAGTTGTTGCCATCCCCTCCTGCACTTTCCCTCCCTTTTACAGCCTCTGCCAAAGTTCACGCCAGAGGTGGGGGCAACTCTGAGAGTAAATGCATGTGACCTTAGTGCGCGCAGCCCCTCGACACACGCACAAACGCGCTCGGTGGATCTCCCAAGGGCCCCCGTGGCATCGTGCTGCAGAGGGCTTCCTTCCTGCGGTTAAGACAAAGGAAGCTAGGGACTGACAGGGGACCTGGGTTTGCCGCTTCAAAGCCACAGGAAGCGCTGGTGTTGTCTCTTCCTGTGGAGGTTGTTGGAGCGTGGGGTGGCGTGGGGGGGGGACGCCTGTGTTTTCACAGCCAGGGATGAGTGCGTTTATGTGTGTAAGTGGATGACACGGGGATGCGTAGGGGAGCTTGAGCACACCACACCCACAACAGCGCCCACCTCTTTGTGACCTCACGTCGAAACACGTACAATTGAACACAAATGAATCAGCCCAGTACTGGAGTGCCTCGTCAACTTTGGCTCATGTCCACCAATATGTAGTTCCTAATTCATGGAGAATATTTTTGAAGAGATGCTAAAGTGGCTACTGAGTACTCAAGGTAACCTCTAATAAGGCACTGTAACCGTTTAACACTGCTACCAAAAATGGGCATTGGCCAATGTGGGCCTATTAAAAAATCCAGGCAATGTTGCAGATTTCTTGTTCACTTGTGTAAACAGTTTTGCGCATTTTTTACCAAATTCAAGCATAGACTGGAATTACAGTGGAAATAAAAAGTCTACACAACCGTTTAATTGCTGGATTCTTGTGACAGAAAAACTTTTAAAAAAAACACACTTGGAAGTGTTAATCAAAGATGCTCTAAAAGCTGACCATGTGTGCTGACTCACGTGAGTTTGAAGTTGATTGGTTCATTCTGAACACAACCACATCTCCAGTTATAAGAGGGGTGTGGACACTTGTGCAACCATATTATTATCGTTGTTTGTTTGTACTTCGCATCGTAAAAGGATTTCTTCATTTTATTTCAATTGCGTCACACTGCTGGTGGATAAAGCTGTCTGCTTACAAAAATCCAGTCTTTGAACTGGGGTGTGTAGACATTTTATAGCCATACAGTTCCCTCTAATTTATATTACCACCTAATTCATTCTAGTCTGCTATATTTTTATGTAACAGGGTGTGAATAATTTGAAATATGGCGTTTGTCCAAATGTGCAAAACCCGAGTCTTCAAATGAATATCAGTACACGAAAAGACTTTTGCCATTTTCATGTCATTCGCAGCCCAAAGATAGCCAATAGCCAAACTGTATAATGTATGTGTTGTATGCATTTTACACTGGCTCAAAACCAAAGTTTGTAAATAGAAGCATGGCATGGGATTCTTTCTCCCTGCCTTGACCCGGAGCAGCGTAATCAGTATGAAAAAATGGATGGACAGATGGATGCGGTCACACTCTTGTCGCTGAACTTTGTCCGATTTCCTCCTCCATTCCCATGAGAACACATTGCCACTTAACCATGTCCATGAGTCTATCATCCTCTATTGATTTATGGTGACAAAATCCTTAGCATCAGTCAGGGGTTTATGTTTGTTTTTCCAGCCTGTGCCACTTATCTTTGCAGAGTTTGTGCTTTTCACTACCTTCCAGTAAGTGCGTGTGTGTGTGTTTACCCTCCCGTTCCAGCGTTGGTGTGTCAAGATTTATGGCGGTGTTAGTGCCTGTGTTGTCTAAGCTTCCGGTGTGCAGCCGCATACATGTTTGTTTGTTTGTTTGTTTGTTGTCTGTTTGCTCTCGCCGCTCGCCTCGTACTCTCTGGCAACGACAGGACAGTTAATCAATCAAATATTTAAGCAGTGCTCCACTGCTCAGTGGGAAGCCTGACATTATCTGCAGCGCTTGGCAGTCCGCAGTCCAGGCACGTTATGAGTTGAGTCGAGTGTACGCTTACGGGGCTCTTCCCTTCCCATCATTGCACTCCGCTACCAACGCGCCGCATTCTTTTTCCCTCCTGTCACTTGTTTACCGCCTTGTTATTTTTCTGCTTTCTATTTGCACTTGCACTCTGTTTATAATTGTGGCTTTTCACTTTGGCTTTCTGACAGTACGCAAGGCCCCATAAAGAGCTCCCATCTTTATGACTTTGCCTGCTTCCCTCTCTTTTCTACCCGTCTGCATTCTTTCTAGGGATGAGTCTGCTTGTCTCCCCAAGGGGATCTCCATTGTGAATTACCATTCTTTTTTTTTTCTCTCTTTTTTTTTCCCGCCTAATTATCTAGTGGCTTTCACTGCCTTTGACACATAATTATCAAAGGCCTAAATAATTGTCTTTTATTGTTGTCGGCATTTGGATGTAGCGTCAGCAGAGCAGTGGCAAGCACAGGGGGCATCACAGGGAAAGGGGGGGGGAAGTCAACCGTATTTCTGTGGGAAAGGATTAGCTTTGTACGCGGCTAAACAGTGTCTCGTTCAACAACTGTTTGACCGGATGAATCATTATTGTGATGACTCCGTGGCTCCTTTGCTCAGTTACTTTCACATAAATATCCATTGGAGTGTACTTCAAATACCTGTGGTGACAATATGATTATGTGCAAACACAAAATATAATAATTATGTGAATTTGTAACAGGAAGCAGCTTTAAAAGCTACATATTGAACTTTTCTGAGCACCCATGTGGGAGGTCAGATACAAGGGCTCGAAAAATTTCCCGCATGTATGTGTGTGGATGTGTGTGCGTGGGTGGGGGTGTGTGTGTGTGTGTGTGTCTTCAACTTACTCTAAACTTTCAGGAGTGGGTTATTTCAGAGAAACCGCGAAAAGATGGATTTAGTAGAATTTTGCCAATCAGGGGGTCAGAGATCTGTGATGTTTTGGTCTCTATAGCAACCGGACCCTCGTCAGAGACCTGTTTTTTACAGGGGTGGGAGAAAGCAAAGGGAAAAGGATTTCATAGTTCATCCAGAGTTTGAGTGGATGCGGGGCAGGGCTGAAGTTGAGTCATGGCCATCATTGGTGACTCAGCGGTGTTTTCATGGCTCAGAAGATTGTAAATGTGATGTGCAGTTGCACTTAACTCATTCACTGCCATTGACGGGTATAGAAGCCAAAAAATAAATTCTTCTTACCAGAGTGAATGAGTTAAAACTCATGTCACAATGAGGATAGCGACTCACTCTCCAGAAATGTTTACCCTTTGTGACACACTAAAATGTCATCAGGATTCATTATCAATTATTTTCACTTCACATCATTCTTTCACATTGTTTTCATTCCGACATTTGCCTTATCCGTTTTGAGTCATCTACAGTCAAGAAACATCCTCATCATGGCCAAGCCCCACCTGAACTTTGCTCCTCATATCCAGCTGCTTTCACATTACAGGGTGAAAAAAAAAGCCAGCAGAGAATCCCCTCAACATCTGCATGTTGGTTTTAGCTCAACAAGTATATCCACATGTTTCTGTTGCATTTGCCTGTCCGATTCGAGACACAACAGCTGGTCTGTTTGCTTGTCAAAGCATATGTTTGCATATAGTGGAGCAGCATGTCTAGCGTTGGGATAACTTGGAGACGACCACTTGCAAGAATGTGGCGTCATTGTTATCTCCGCCAAGGAGATACCAGCTCTAGTGTAGTTTTTAGGATGATATAATATTTTTAAGAAACACAAGCAATTCATTTATATTACAACATGTGATATCAAATTTATTAAGTGTATATATTTTTTGTCTTTGGCTTACATTAAAATGTATTCATTTAAAGTTGGAGGGCGTGTTCCGTGTTTTTGCTTTCAACACGTCGTAACCGCAGTTGTCACTGTGGCTTGAAGAGCTAACTCTTCCCATAATTTAGAGCCACATTGCTTTGAGGGCCTATTTGTCAACCTATTACCACGAATGTTACAACAGCCTAACATATGTGTGCAATGAGAGCTGTCAGGGGGAGCTGATTGATATAGCCTGAGCTGGAGGACGGAGTTATTTAAGACGCCTTGTTTTGGGAGTGTTCCACATGTATTTTTCTTCCTAATTTTAGCTAACTGATGACATCGGTGAAGTGGGAATTGAAAATGGGAATTTATTTTTGAATAGGGAACATTGTTGCATTTCAAAGCAAATACGTTTTGCAAAGTTGAATGTGTGTTTTTTTTTTTTTTTAAGTGCCTTTTTCAGATGAAGAACGCAATATGAGGCAGCCTGTCCTCGCATGATTAATGTTACGTTGTATAAATATGAAAGTCGGTATTTGATTTCCGGATGCATGCTTTCTATCTGCACCACTGCTAAATCATCAATCTTGTCTTTATTTGGCAAATGGCAGATAGATGGATGGCCTGACGGGTCACAATGTTAGGTACACCTGCAAAACAAAATCAAATGAACCTTCTGCTTTAACAAGTATAGTAACGTGAATATTTAGTTGCCTATTTTTAAAGAGGAATTCATTTTGCGATATATTAATAATTTCCAATGAAGTTTAGTAACGTGAATATTTAGTTGCCTATTTTTAAAGAGGAATTCATTTTGCGATATATTAATAATTTCCAATGAAGTTTGTAGTGGTGAAGAACCGTACTGAATCATAAGAAGTTTGGGTGTCTCATTGATTGACATGACAAGGGAGACACGAATTACATTATAGAGTGCACCTAATGAGGTGTCTAGTAAATGTACAAAACTCTGCAAAATACTCAATTATCTCTAAATCCACCCTAGTTTTCCTTCTTGTGTAGTCTCAGCGCAGCTTTGAGAATGGCCGGAGTTGCTATACCACTGCCCAATGTTAATCAATGTTTCTAATCTACAATGGCTGTTTGGTCATTTCTTTTTAGAGAGGGTGGAGGCGGGTTGACCACTTCTCTTACTTTTTATTCCTGTGATGAGAGATGAACCACACCAATATTACCCATTAATAGCCTACTACTGTACTCCAACGCCATTAGCATTTTTGTTAGGCACCTTCAATTACTGTACATAAAGATCAATTGGAACAGTAAAAATGAGTTTGGACTATAAAGATTTCCATGGCCAGTCCACTGCCTCATTGTTTCCTGGCCTCTGCTTATGGCCCCCTTTGACACAGGGACTGGACTGTCTGGCTCGGGCCAGAAAACAGGACCTTTCTTGCCACTTGAAATTTTCAAGGGTTGACTTTGCTACTCCCACAGGCCCCATTCTGCCAGTGGAAAGCTCTTCAACCATGCTTGAATGGGAACGCTGTAAGGATGATTTTGTGTGTGCATGACTGCAAGAGGTTGTGTAATGGAACATGCATGAGCATAGTTATTATCTATGTATTTTTACATTGTTTTACATGTATGCTATGACGACTATTGTCAGGTATAGCAACTCTCTCTATTAATATATCTGTAATAAGTCATCTGTTTAAATACAATTCTCAACCAGCATCGTTGCCGTTGGACATTCAGAGAAGCCAAATCAGAGGATCGGTGCTACGATGCATATATAAACATGAACAGTTTCTCATTATGTCTGAATTTAAAGTCAACATGAAGCATATTGTCAGCTGCGTAAGTTGTTAGCCGTTCTGTCGTCTTTCAGTTGCTTGAGGCAGCTGTCACACATTCGCGGGTTAAGGGATCGAAGGTGCATTGATGTTGCCTCCATAATAGATGTTCAGGGGCAGTTTGAAGATGAATTCAGTTTTCAAAAGGCCTTGAATCCCTGCTGCTGTCTTAGACACCCATCTGACACAATACATTTCCACTATTAAATGCATCCTTCATACTGCATACACACGCACACTCACACCCGCACATATATAATAGTGTGTGTATGTATGTATTTATAATGTATGTATGCATGTGTGTATTCATAATGTACGTGTGTTTGTGAGTGTGTGTACGTCTGTGTAGAGTATATGTATTTCACATGCCTGGACTTTTTTTTGAGTGACAATATGCTCTGCTCTTTTGACAGGAAACAATCATCTGACATGTTGAGTGAATGTTTTCTGCCAGTGTGTATAATCTTGTTTGTATGTATATTTGCAGACATTTTCACAACATTTGTGTTCAAATTTGTTCTGTTTTGTTTTATTGTGTGTTATCAGTATAAGGCCTTGATAAAGACATATGCACGTATAGACATATTTCACAACCTGACAATTATAAACCGTACGGGTATTGTGGCATGTAAATATTTCCGAGCAAGAAATCGCCAAATAAGATAGTGTACTTTTCTGCTGCACATTTCCCATCACAGCCTTACTAAATGTACGGAGCAAGAGATTGTTAACCTATTGTTGTAAGCCCTGTTCTCCTTTCTTCACTATTTTATCTTAATGTGAAGCGCATTGAAAAGGCTCACTCCCAAGGTCTGGCTCCAGTACTCCTTGGGGTGGGTCCAGCGGTGTGGGAAGTCTATTGTAGTACGGTAACAAGTCCTTTGTGTGACATTTTCCTTGGCGTTGACATTCAGGGGGGAATAGGAAGATGGTCCTGCAGACGCCACTTTCTGTGACATGTGAAGGGAAAAGGTATTAAGAATGGGAGGCAAGGTATTTGAACGTGCACAAGGAAGGGCATTTGCACAGTACGTGACAAGGACATGCTATAGTGGCGTAGCTCTTTCATATTTCTGTATAGTATTAGCCGAACTGGTTGAATTTGTATCGACCATTCTCAAAAGAAGCAGCATTGTTGCTCAAACCGGACGCTTCAGTCATATTTAAAGTCATGATATTGACTGCATTGACCATATAACAAGTCACCATCATATAGTATACCTTTTTTAAAAAAAAATGTTTGCTCTTCATTGTAGATGAATCACAGGGAAGCTGAGGTAAGGAACAAAGTGAGCGCTGTGGCTCTGACGGATTCGGCTCACAGCATGTGGCTGCAGGAAACCAGCAAAAGCACACAGGACTGGATGCAGCAGGTAAAATATACGCATACGCACGACCAAGTGAAAGAACAAAGGTGTCAAGGTCTCAACAGTCACAACGTTAGGAACACCTCTGTAGTAAAATGAGATGAGAAAGACCGGACATAATAATTCTCATTTCATTGTCATTTGTACAAGGGCATATGTACTCTTAACATTTTCTATCCTAGATCCAATGACTTTATTTTGACTTTATACTGAATAGTTTCCAGTATGTTGTACAGTACATCGCCACAGTAAAATGTGATCAGCATCACCTACCTGAGCTAAACCTATTCCGCATTAGAAGTCACAAATAACCATTCTTAGGTTCATTGTAGCAACTGCCTCGTCTGGTGCGACCTCTGCACCATTTGTAGCTCCTGAACACCCTCTGTGTGCCCTAACTGATGAGGAACGAGCCTAGACCAGAGCTGTTCAACAGCTAGGGATGTTACAAACACAAAACACTCACACACACACACACACACCCCCACCCCCGCACACACGCACACACTTTTATTTATAAGTATGCCACTTATAGTTCCCTCGCATTTTTGGTGAGGCACAAAGCGTGTGTTGGTCTTCAAGGTTGCATTGTCCCTCTTGTCTGGCATTTCCTATTTTGGATCTATCCAAGGGATGCACGGGACAGAGTATAATTGCGATGTTAAACGAATTTCTATTTGTGTTGATTACCCAGAGCAATAGAACTAAAAATCACCTTCTTTATCCACTAGGAGATATGAGACTGGTAAAAAAAATAATGTTCTTGTGCTCATTAACCTAGTAAGTCGTTTCATTGATGAAGTAAGAGTTATTATGAGGTATTTTTCCGCATCGCAACAGCGCGCTGCTCTCAGAAAATTGGATTGAAGTTGCCTTTTTATTGATTTCAAATACTTGATTTGTCAAAGATATGTAGTTCTTTCATTTTGTTTTATTTTATTATACTTTATTTTTAGAAGATTGTCAAATTTTGCAAAAATATAACATAAATTGAATCTTTTTAATCTAAATATCCTGACTACATTATGTGCTTTTTTCTTTTTTTTTCCTTAGTGCTACAGAAAAAAACTGGATTGTATTCGTCAAAATGTATCACTAGTAAATATACAAAACCTAACACCAAAAACAACACAGAGAGACTGGAAGTGGACATCTTTGGAAATGTATTGGTTGATTCATGGATCAATTTTCTTTAGTGAACAGCTAGTTATACAAAAGGTGCTGCAAGATTTAACCATTGGTTTTGATTTCATAGTTTATAAAAGGTCAAATGAAGTTCACCTGTCAAGATGCATTTTAGGTTAAACCTGAAATTTCCCCAAAAAGCCAAATATCCCTGACTTTTTTTAAGAGTAGTGTATATCGTAACCGTATATTGAATCTTCACCTTTGTCCATTCCGCAGTACTTCTCCGAGGGGGCTTGACCATCATTCCATTTACTGTGTAATATCGTATGCACTAACAACCACACACAGAGCCGCCAAAAGTAACACACCCCTCTCAGGTACACAGCATTAACAACCCCAACACAGTTGGATTTTCAATGTGAGCAGTGTTAGCATTGCTCACTGTGATCAGGGACACATACACACGCACTGGTAGTGCAGCACAGATGGTGCTTCACACCACAGAGTGAAGCTAGCAGTGACCCTTGATAATGCTCGGGGTGGTGTATAAATATGGGTGCCCACAGCAGTGGGTGCATGTGAGGTCGGGCCACCCCAGCAGTATGCGGCTCTGTTCTCCTCGGATAGAGATAATTCCCTCCCTCTGAGGTCAGAGAGGTCACTGGATGGTGAGGAGGAGAGAGGAGGAAAAAAAAAAAAAAAAAAGAAGAAGGCGATGGGATTTAGAGATCAGCGCCCGCTGGGTTGGGTTGTATGGACCAAATGGTTCAGATGAGGGGCAAATGACGTCACTGCAAAAACAGACAAAAACACAATTTAAAGGCGAGTGAATAGCATGTAGAGAAGGTGCCGACAAAGGTTGACGATCGTTAGACTCTTCCATTGACAGGGGCAGGGGAAGTTCAATTTGAGTGAAAAGAACAAAGGACGGTAACGAAAATGAGAGCGGTGGCATAAGGATGCAGATGGACTAGAGGAGATGAAGAGATGTATGTGGAGAAAGATGAGTAGTCCGGTGAACACTACTGTGTGCGTGCGTCTGTGTGAGAGAGAGATGTGAATGATGGTGTACAGCTGGCAGCCTGTCACAGTCTCCAAGGTGTCTCCTGTCACAGTGCTGGCCTGCTGTCACACTCTAGTGGCCTGCCTCGAGCTTACCCAAACACACACACACACACACACGCACACACCCCCACACAGTACACTACTGTATAATCATGAATAAACCATCCTTATCCATAGAGAGCGAAAGGAGAAGATGGGAATGGCTTGGACAAGAGAGCAAGGCAGGCAATTTTTTGCAGAGTTAAGTTGGTTGGTGACAGCTGTTTTACGGGTTTGGAGACTTTTGTACGGTTGTACAGTTTCGAGCACGCAGACCCGGCTGGGGTGTTGCTTGCGAAGAGACTCAATCAATAGAACGGTGGCAGGTGTATGCAAACAGGTTGTATACAAGATACACGGTTTTGTTTATCTTGAGGTTGGGATCAATACAAGAACACCGTGCGATGTGATTCATTCGCGAGATAATTGTTTAATTGTTTAGTCACGTAATTGTTCACTCGACTCAGAGATAAACTTGTGTTTATGCATTGGACACGCTTTAAGGTGAAGAGGAAGGCCAAAGACATAAATGTGCACTCCATGAGAAATATTTTCACAGTAATGGTCGATTTCTGTCTCCTCAAGCCCAATTTTCAGCATAGTCCGGTTAGTAGTAGTGTTATACTTGATCCGTATTGCACCTCGATCAGATTCTGATGGCATAATACGCTTGAGCAAAAATATTGTGGTTTTCCGCCATCACCGTATTGAAATTACAGCTCTATACTGTATTATTTTGAAATGTTTGAGGAAATAACTCTTCTCAGCGAAAGGCAATTTGATTTATTTTCAACCAACCGATAGAATATTCGGTAGATTACTAAACTTGGGAAGAAAATAAACAATTGGATTCTTGTGAATAAAATCAAAATGTCATACCACTGTCAAAGTGCTCTTTTCTCAGAAAATAAGTAGCTACTTTTCTGTGCTTTTTGATGTAATGTTTGCATGAAAACAAGCGGGTGTTAGCAATGCTAGTTAGCCTTCTTATCTGCTTGGGTAACAAGTCTATAGTATGTATTTCTTTGCTTATAGACATGCTAACTCATGTAAATGGTAGAAAATGTTCATTTCAAGTAGTTCATTTTGAATAGCCACTTTTCTGCTTTTGTATTTCTTTCTTTTTCTGAGTTCATTTCCAGAAGCTACTTTTCTGCACTTTGTGCCGTAAAGCTTGAGCGGAAACAAGCATGTAGCATGGTAGCTAGCCTTGTTACTCCTTGTTTAGCAAGTCTATGGTGTTTATTTCTTCAATTGTAGACAAGCTAACTCGAGTAGATGTCAAAAATGTTCATTCAAGTAGTTAATTTCTAAGTAGTTAATTTTCTGCTCTTTGTGACATAACATTCAAGCAGAAACAAGCAGAGATTAGTCATGCTAGTTAGCCATGTTTCCTGCTGGGAAGTCTATGGTATTTATTTCATCGATTGTAGACATGCTAACTCAAGTAGATGGTTGTAAATGTTAATTTCATGACCAAGATTAATGTTACTTTAAATTTGTCAAAAACCAATGGGTGACATGCTTGTAGAAATATTGCCACTCTTTAAAAGCACATATTTCACATCTAATGGTGCTTGTATAAATACAGTATTTCTAGGTTCAGCCAAGTCTCATCTTTTGTACTCAGATCCTAATATTGCATCAGAGGTGAACTGCCATATGAATGTACTGTATGTGTGCACATCTGATAGTTCCAGACTGATTCTGTGAATGGCGCTGTTGATTGGTGGACTGGCGTTCCTTGAAGCAATGATGCTATTCGTTTAGGAGGCATGCAATGTTATGTGCCATCCTTTTGTCACAGCTCTCTAATCCCAGCCAGAAGGCTTTGCCTTTATGTGGCGGCGGTCTCCTTCAGCACTGATGCGGTGTGCGTGTGTGTGCGCGCGCAATATTTGAGCGTTGCCTTAACAAATCTGTTCAGACCCTGTGGCAGTGGTCAGGGTGAGGGAGGAGGGTTCCTTTGAACGGCTCCCCCTGCTCCCCCGCGCTCCAGCCATCTTCGGCCGGCCACTCTACGGCCCTGCTGACGTCTTCCTCCAGACATGCCGAATGCATTAAATGAGATACAATAAAATAATTGATGTACCAGGCAGGGAGCCTCGCCGCTTTCGCTACCCTCCAGTTCCATTGCACTACTACGTGTGGCAACCTGAAGGATGTAAAAACATACAAAATCTTATTCTTGCTCCCATATTTTTACATTTGTCGACTGTTGTGACACTTGGAGGTGAAGCAAGAAAACACAGGGACTCTGATTTTGTTTAAATTTGTTTATTACCCTGCATTGGATTGCAGCAAATCTCACATGAGCCTATTGCTTTTATCTTAATAACTGTCATTTCTGCACACGTCCCAATGGAATTTTTGCATGTCTTGTTGATATTTGCAGAGGATTTGTGTACACGGGGGCAGATGTTTCATCATAATCACCTCCGCCACGAGTTTCTATATTTGTCTGTAAGCTTGAATTAAATATATCGGTGGTGGGACAAAAGAGAAATGCCGCACATGTCAAACAGGCTGTAACAGAAAATATTTGTTTTGACGGAGCTCCCGTCAACATCAGCTGGTGTTAACTTACCCTTCAGCTATCTTCCCGTTTTTATATTTCACTATTCGGATCGAAAAACAAAAACATGTGAATAAGAATATAGGATACATCGTTACAGGCGTGCATGTAGTGTTTGTCATGTTTGGGCGTTCGGGGAGCTTCAGTGAGAGATGGCTCATAAATTTGTCAGCGCAGGCCTTGGGAGTCAAGGTCGGCGAGTGCAAAAATGCAAAATAGCCTGAATGCTTTTCGAGACCCCCCACAATTCAACGAGTGACCCTCACTCGCAGCAGTAGACACACAAAGTTGTTGCACAACGCTGTAATGGGCCAGGGTGAAAGTAAACAAGAGCAGATAAGCAGTGATTCAGAAGGACGCCAGCTGCACGTTGTAATCTCTTTACATGTTCTCTTTCTTCCATTGAACTTTTATCTTATCAGGCGAATGTCTTCTCCAAGCATTCCTTCGCAGCCGCCCTCTTTCCCTTTCTGCAGTCACCCTGCTCCAGCACACACACACACACACAAACACGCAGGCTCTGACAAGGGAAAACATACTTTGATATGTTGCCATCTCCCCAAAAATGAAAACTCCCAAGCTGCTGAGTGAAGAGTTGTTCAGCATGACATTAGTGTAGCCAATAGTTTACTCCCTTCCTGGTAAATTGTACTGACAGTTTTAATACTGTATACTGATATTTTAAAACAAACCTCCCTCTTTTGTGTTTTGACTCCAGTTGGTCCATTCCTGGCTTTGATGTTCAGAGGGATTTTGGAATAGCTCTCAGTTACAATCGACAAGTTAGCCAGTTAAGACAATTTGCTAAATTGATTAAGCATATTGCGATGCATTAATTGGGTTGACAGTGTACATTAAAATATTTTACCTCTCTTCTTAGTTGGCTGACTGTTAATTTGGAAAATGGCAGAAATATGTCTCAGAGTGTAATGGTTTTAGTTGACTTATGTTATTTTAATCTTCAAATTATTGATTAGCTTCTCTGAAAAGAATTTGAACATATAATGATGTGTACTATATATATATATATATATATATATATATATATATTAATATATAAGTTATATTATATATTATATTATTTGAATTAGGTTTTGGCATAATCAAGAAAAAAAGATTGATCTCTTTTTTTACTCTATATCAAAGTGATGAGCAATTGTTTTTTTGTATTTGCTCATACTGACTTCTTTGTTCGGCGCGTTTCACAAAACTGCCGCTGACTAACAGGGATGAAGCCGACAGTCAACAACAACACACTTTTCGATGAAAGAGTTACAAGTTTGACCTACGAAAGCAGTATTGCTCAGAACAATTTTAAAAATGTTGGCTGTGGATTGACAATAGTTTCGAACCACTCCTCCAAAGCATTACCCAGCCCACAAAGGTAGGAGAGCAAAATCTCTTTTCTCGCTTTTGCTGAGTGGAGGTCTGCAACTTTTTTTTTATAGCCGAGCTTGCTTACAGTACATACACACCAACGTAGCTGCTACTTTTCTCCGTTTGATTTCATTGAATATGTTGCGCTCTATGTATAGATGAAGAAAGGAGAAGTAGATAAAGAGGTCCACTCTTTTTTCTGACAGTCATGCTGTCAACCTCTTGGGGGCTTTGAGAGGACTGCGTGTGTTTGCAGGGGGTTATGGGTCAGCAAACTGGGCAAAACTCCCTCCCCTAGAGCGACCACTGATCCACCATGGCACAGGGCCTCAGCTCCCCCCCCCCCCCCCCCCCCCACAAACAAACAGCAAGACGTCTAAGCAACATGTCACAGAGCTTTTAATTGCTTGTTCCTGTCTCTTTCTCGCTCTCCTGCCCCCCTTCCTTCACTCACACACTCACCTCTCGCGTTTGCCGCCCCCACCGCTCTTTCAAGATTTGCTTTGTTTTCTCGCATCTCCATTTTCTCCTCCATCTCACTTTTTCTCCATGTTTTTGTCTTCTTTGTCATATCTCAATTTACATCAAAGGGGGTTTCCCCCCCCCCCTTGAAGCTGCACTCGCCAGCCACTTCATAAGCTACTTTCACAGTCTAATAAAATCCATCACAACAGCTGTAATATTCATTGAAAACAAATAAAAAAAATAATTCTACGGCATTGCAATGCACTCACACAATAATTACTGATATTAATACGTTTTTAATACACTTTATTGCAGAGGACTCATACAATTTTGCACTTATACTTAATGAAGTTTTTAAATGTGGCGTCCTTGTTTGTGTGTGTTCTTGTGTGCATGTGTGCCCTCGTAGCATTGTTGTAACTGGGTCTCAAGTCCAGAGCCTTTGGACACACCGCTGGACTCCATGCTGCCAGACTGCCCACGCGTCTCTGCAGGTACCAAATTTAAATAATGATAACCGTCAGCATTGGAATATAAATGTCAGATGACATTTATACTTAACATATCAGTTGGATTGAACAAAATGTATTTTTTTTCAATTTAATGCGCTTAAGTGGAAGGTGTTTAAATCAAGGATGTAATGTTGTGCACTGTGCAGTTACTTTAAGTACCTTGGGTGTACAAGATGCATACAGGTACATTAGTCTTGAAGCGCTTTCGTTTGATCAGAGCTCCCGGAAGCAGCGCCAGATTATCTTAGAAAGCAAAGCCACAGTGTCCTTTCGCATACGCAATCCTAACATTGGGTGGGATTTTGTTTCTATTTTCTATCATCTTGGTCGCACACTCTCTTCCTTTTGCTTTTTCATCATCCGCTCTCTCGGCTTCAACGCTTAATCCGCCCCCGTGGTGTTTGGCTTCCTGTCCGCATGCCCTCTCTGCGGCGGGCTGGCCTTGGTGATGTCACAGCCGTCATGAGAATGTATCCTTAATGTAGGATTAGAGATGAAAGCTGTAATCCTTAACATGACCATTGATAAGAGATGATGATTGCAAGTGTTGTTGGAAGACCGACATACATCCTAGAATTCATGTGGAAGAGCACATGATTCAAAAGGTCATTCAAGCCTCATAGAGCTTGACAAGTCAGGAAACAAACATCATTTTCAGTGTTTGTGTTTTGTTTTTTAAACCTCAAAGTAAAACGTCTACACACCGCTATTCAAATATCAGATTTTAGTGAAATATTAGCAAAAATTAGCACACAACCTTCAGGCCTCTGCTAGAAATGAAATAGAGGTCAGCAGAAAAAGCCTATCAGAACAGCCGCAATTTGTTTGGGGTTAATCAGAAGCTCTTTTACTGCTGGCATGTGTGTGTTGAATCTCATGTAAAATGAGTTTAAATGTGATTGCTTCATTCTAAACACAACCGCATGCCCAGTTATGAGGGTGTGCACACTTTTGCAACCGCTGTTGTTTGTGTGTGTTCCCCTCTCGAACGGATTTTTTTTTTCAGTTGACATGTTACAATTCTGGTGGGGGAAAGTGTTAAATTAGTTATCTCGGTCTAATATTTTTTATCAGTGCTGTCAAGTGATCACATTTTTTTAAAAATGTCCTTGATTAGTCGCGATTAATCACATTTTTCAACTACTATTTTTTGTGACGCTTGTCACAGATATTTACTTGAATAATATCTTGGAATGAATGCAAAATCACCAAATCTGAAGTATATTTAATTCAAAGACTGTTCTAATAGCTTTCTTTGATTCTTGAATATGATCTAAACGGAGACATCTTGACAGGCATTTTTCTTTAAAACATTTCTGAAAACTGCCCACAAGCACCACACTCCAGCCGTGTTGGTTTGCAAGGCATAGTGGTAACTTGTTTTGTTTTGAGATGATGTGCTAAAGATGTACAGCTAATATGGTATAATATTTGCAAAGTATGCAAATTATTTTTCAAGCAAATAAACCTTAGTTAAAATATTTAAATGAGTTAAAAAAATGAATTAATCTCAAGAGTTAACGCTTTAATTTTGGCAGCCCTAATTTTTATACGACGATGACGTGACATGTGAACAGGACTATGTGATCTTTTTAGATCCACTGTACATGTTTGGACTGCACGGGTACCTTGTCAGACGTTTGTCTTTTGATTTTTGTCCCTGCATAGGACATTGTGGTTTAATCTCTCCATATCTTTTGTGTGAAATGCACGTGAAAGTATAGGTCATTTTTCACATGCTCCACATGTCACTGGATTCCTCTCGAATGCCGCTATCTCGTCTCGACCGCTTAGGCGCTGTGTGGGTGGTACGTCTCGACATCTAATAGTGAATCAGCAACTTGAAATGTCAGCTGGCCTTCGATATAAAACCCATACTACATTTCATCTTCAAATGCCACTTTAGCTCTGATGTTTAATACATCTTGAAAAAGCAGAAGTCTTTGGAGTCCAGATATCCAGGTGCCTCCCAATCGTGGCGTGAATGCTATGTTTGGAGCACTAAACCATTTGACACCACGTCCATCTGTATGTGTACGCTATTGACTCGCGCTCTATTGACTTTAAACGAGCTGAAAAGAGTCCAAGCTCAGGCCTGTTAACAAAGCTGCCAACTCAGCTTGTCTCTGGTCTTTTGGTGAGCGGCTCCGGATGTCAAAGGTTGACCCGGTCGTCTTTGTGTCCTTGGCAGCCCGGCAGGTTCGCAGGCAGCCGCAATTGTAGCGAGAGTCGCGGCAGAGCAGCAAAGGTGACGAGGTTGAGGGAAGGCTGTCAGGGCACCGTGGCCCGCCACTTCAATCAACAAACATGCAGTCACCTCGTCTGCTGCCGTGAATTGTCCAGTTGGGGTTGCTATGCAAAGAGTATGCAGCATGCTTGCGTGTAGGTGGGGGTTGTCGGCGTCCACGCTAAATAGTTTCTTAGCTACTGAAAAGAAAAAAAAAAAAAGATTGTTTAATCTCACACATCCACCTGTTCCCAGTAGCATTCTGTTGGATAGCCTACAAAAAGTTCTATGCACTCTAAAAACTTTTTAGAGAGGTTCGAAAGTAGGAGAAAAATAATCCTCTCCAACAGTAACCCTGTTTGAAATAATGAGGAATAAAATGTCGAGCGAATGTTTGCCGCTGTTTTGTGTTTAGTTTGTGCTTCAGCAGTTTGTGAACGGCGTGTTAAAATGAACTCTGCTCTTGTAACCCTAAAGATGAAGATTATATTTATTATGTTTTCAGGCCTTTCATCAGACAGACACAAAGTATTGAGTAGACTAATGCAAAAAGCACGGTAGCGTCATTTCTGAAAAAAAGGGCTGCAATTTTATTCTTTTTAATTCATGATTCCAAAAAAAATATTCCCCATGTTTGTGTGTCCGCACAAAAATCTTGAAATTTAAGGAATCTTCCCAGTCCACGTTTGTAGAATGAACATTTCACAACTGTATTATATTTATTATGCTCGCCACAAAATATATTGTTTTCAGCACGTAAACATCCCTTGTCACAAGACTCCGATGTGTCAAGAAAGTAATCCAGTTAAGTTGTGATATAGCGCTTAACGTAATTTTTTTCTCGGCAATTTCCACCTAACCAGATATCTGCAGCGACTATGCGGCTTGAAAGGCGAGCCTTTGCTCCTTCTGCCTGTGCATCCGTTCCTCTCGTCCTCACACGCTTCTTTTGCCATACATCACCCCTCCTCCACATCCATCCTGCCTTCGTCTGTGCTGCACTCATGATATGATGACTGTGTTCTCCGTGCCCCGAGACGTTCAGCTCAAGGGGAGGGAGAGTGGATGAGGAGGAAGTTTGTCTGTTGTTGCTAGTCATCGCTGAAGCGGTCTTGCGTGGCATTCGGACAATGCTTAGAATTTCTAACTGCGGTGACTGTTTCGAATGAACATCATTCTTTAAACACAAGTATTTATTCTCAGTTCATTATCATTTTTTTTTTTGCACAATTGCAAAACAGGTTGTTCCCCATTAAGTTGTCTAGACTAAACCCCAACCGATATGTTTGCATATTTCCTTCATGCAAATTAGTGGAATTACTATTCTTGCTGCTAAGCTGACATTAAAATCAGTTGGAAAAAGGAATGGAGTGAGGTAAGCTCTCCAAAACTGGCACTTTGAGACAGAAAAGAAATTCCGGCATACTTGGGCTGGGGGAAGGCTCCTATTCACCATTATGAGCTTTGAGTTATGGACTTTGAGTTAGTTATATATATATATATATATATATATATATATATATATATATATATTTCCACTCATACACACACTTCCTGTCAGGTGATTACTCATTGTCCAAGCCGATTATTAATTACAAAGGCTTAGCTCTCTGTAGGTAAACACTGATTAATGGCTAACAAAAGTAAGTTAATGTATGACCTGTTGTTTAATTACCAAATGTGTGCCGCTACAAGTAAACCAATGCAGTCAATTAAACCTGATGTTTGTTTTGTTTTCTTTTTTCCTGACATGCTTTGAGGTTGCTTTGCTGTACCTCTACCTCTTGTTTTTTTTAGTTTCTTTTTAGATTCACTTGAGGACTGATTGAAAATATGGAATTGAAAATGAATCTCATTGCTTGACATTGCCTTTTTTCCTGTCAACCATACATTAACTAGATGACCACAGTTGTCAACAGTAATCCTAAAATAATGTGCTTTCGACCCAATTACCAAATTCCAGACTTGCAAAATCCTGTATTGCAAACGTGTATTACTCTAGTAGCTGTTGGTACTCTTTTTGTGCCCCTAGTTTAAAATAAAGAGAACAACTTCGTCATACGCACAAATACAGTAAATCTGTTTTCAATTGAAGGTTTTACACTAACCCTCACCTCCCTGAACCATGCACTGTTGACTGCGAAACATCTTTTTGCTGTCGGCACCCCTTCTACACACACACACACACACACACACACAGGCTGATGTTTGGGTGATGACTGACTCCAAGAGGAAACTGAGGCTCACTCAAATTAACCTCATCCACCTTCAACATCTGTGTTTTTTCAGCTTGCTAATGTGGAAGTCCGCCCAATGCCCTCAGCAGGCCATCTCACATTTGTACAAATGCGTTTCAGTGTTTTTGGAGCCCAACCGCGACACATTGCCGTCTGTAGCAGGAAATAGACAGGTAAACTTGGGTAAAGCGGACTCTAACCTTTGGCCCAGATTGAGCGTGTTTCAGGAAAATGACATTTGTGAGAAGCCAACAATTTATGCTTGAAATCTAAGTGGCAACCCTTCGATATTTGTTGGTAAATATAGATTTCACTGGAATATGATCGCACTGACTACTTTTTTCCTTCAAGCACCAAAAGTGCATCTTACCGCCTTTTGACCTCCTTTGTTTCTCCTTAGCTTCTGAGGAAGTTGCCCCAACAGTTGACTTGGAAAGCATCTGACGCAAGCGTTTTGGAGATGCCCTCTGTCCATTGTTAGGTCACGCTCTCATCCCATGGCGACGAGGCAATCTGATCCATCATGCAGGTTGCTTTTCTCATGGGGACGTTTCCTTTGAATCAAACACTTGACCGCTTTGACGGACTTCTTTGAATCCATTCTAGGCAACTGTCCCTGTTTATTGATCAACTTGAGCGCTTTGATTTGTGCCCGAGCCGTATCTTCCCCTACATCAGGATTATCAAAGATATGCCGTCATGGTCAATAGACAAGCCCTCGCTACATGACTCAAGACAAGGGTGCTGCCGTTTATTTGTCGAACCAGACAAACGAGGAGGATGAAGGTGATCAATACGTCACGTTAATTATTGTTCAGGCATCTCAAAGCTGCTTTTAAAATGCATTTTTAATTTGTGTTTTTGGCACCTATCCATGGCTTAGTGGTCCTCTTTGTGTGTAGTTGGACGCAGAATTTGCTGGCTTTGCTTTGAAAGCCATTTCTCAAAAAAATAGAAAGTAAAACTACAGCCTCAATAATAAACATAGTGGGGGGGTTTTTCTGTGACAATCAACCAATTACTCTATTTTTCCTGTTTGTGTGAGTTGATTGGGTAACACTTTATAATAAGTACACACTTATTAGCATGAGCTAAGTATTTATAAATACTGAAGAAATTATTCATAAAGCATGTTTCTGACACAAATAATCATCTGCATATACAATACAATACAGACTTTATTTATCTAGTTTGTAATAACCTTATTATAAAGTGTCAGCCATCATTATTTTGCGAGGTACCACCTGATCCTTTATTTTTCTGATATCCAGCTATAGTATCTCACCTCCTACTTTTGTTCTGTCGAGACCATTTATCTAAATGACACACACTTTATAATATGTCGTATTATTAAGGTATTTACAAACAATATGTAAATGATTATTCATGTCAGCAACATGCTTATAACTCACCTGTGTCAAACTCAAGGCCCGGGGGCCAGATGTGGCCCACGACCTCATTTTATGTGGCCCGCGAAGGGAAAATCATGTGCTTCAACTTGCTGCTTCTAGCACATTTTCTTCACTTTTAACAACATTGAGATATGAGATATTGCCATTTATTACTGGCTTTTGATTTCAAAACTAGCTTTGTATCAATGTGTTGTGTGTAAGTGATAATGTAAGGTGATTTATATGAGTTCGCAGTCATAACGGCCCTCTGAGGGAAACCAGAACCACAATGTGGCCCGTTCAAAAAAATGACTTAGACACCTCTGTTATAACTGATGACTTGCGTATTTACAAATGCTTAGCTAATGCTTATTGGTGTGTACTTATATGAAGTGTTACCGGTGATTGTTTTGACTTGAAAATGGTAGTAAGGGCTCTTGCGCCCCACTCCTTATAGATCTCAGCGTCGAGTATTTTCTGAAAAGATGAAGCACACTTGCAATGTCGTATATTCCGTAGCACACACTTAATGACTTAACCTCCGCGAAAGTGCTCAAAAATAAATCTCATTAGGGACACGCAAATTATTACGAGGTTGAGCATATATTCATTCATTAATGCGTGTGCTAGGTTTATGTTGCACATGGCCGTAAGGAGGACATGACAATATAAGAGTAATATTTCTTTCAGAGCTTCCCCAATGTCGTCTGTTGTGATTCTGCGAAATACAAGGATGTCTCAAGATCACTCTGCGGTCTTCACTTCAGCTCTGCATTCCATAAATTATCCGGGATGCTTTTTATCCCATCGTTCTTTCTTTTACCGTAAACATCATTTAGCCGGGAAGAAAGCAAAATAGAAGAAAGCCTGGTGTGCATAAATGAAAGTTCAACGAGGTTCAATGAAACACTTATACAATTTGCTGCAATATGGTGAGGTCTTATAATCTCATTATCATCTTAGTGCCAGATTTGCCCATGAGGACTGTTCTGTATTCACTTTTATTAGCTCCTTAAGATTTGCCCATTTGTCCTTCTCGTAGCCGCCCCCTCAGCCAATCGCTGGGGCACAATCTCCAGTAATTACCCTTCTCCTTCTTGGTTTTTGTCCCCTTCTCTTTTATATTTTAGACTTGCGTTTGTTACTGCTTTAGTTTTGTTTTGTTTTTTGCCAAAGGGCAAAAAGAAAATAGTTTACGCGCATCTTGCAACTATATACTTATTTTCTTTATGAAGTCATCGTGTCCACTGTTTGCCCATGGAATGCAGAAAATGTGATTTCAGAATGGGGGTGTGTAGGGCACTAATTTAAGTATAAACCAAAACGATTTTAAATTAAAGACAAGAATCTTCATTCTTCACTCTGGAAATACTGCGTTTTTATCTCCTCGTTGCTCAGGACCTCACTCCTTTACTATTGTTCTTGGTTCTCCACGGCCAAGCTTTTGGATCTCTGAGAAGCTCAGGTCAGGTGGGGGAGCTAACATCCTGTAGTGGATACTGTAAAGCAGGTCACGAATCCCCAAGCCTCTTAGCTGCTGCGGGTAGTGTCCATCCGTGGTCACACAGAGGGCATCCCCAGATTAGTGCTTCACGGACATGGATCTCATTTGCCCATATGGCCTCTTCTCATTGAGTTGATATAGGCTGTAATCCGCCCAGCCTTTACCCCTGACCTAAACATGTGGCAAACCACTTAGGAGAAGAAAACACAAACTTTCCAACACATTTCATGGCTGCTCCACTGTGGAAAGTAAAGATGACCAGTCTGTTCATCTTGATCTTTTTGCGAATGTATTTTGCCAGTTCTTGGCAATATACGGATTTACATTCTAGTTCGTCAAGTATGAAATGTCATAATTACAGCCTCAATTCTGTTGACGATAGACTAGTTTAAAGTAAAATCCATGGGCTGAAATTAATCCAATAAACCACCAGTGGGTCATCGCAAATCCTAACCACGGCTGGCATTCAACTACGAAAAATCACCCTTCTCCTCACGTCTTAAAGTATCACTCTAGCCTCAAGCCAGTGCAACTTGTTCACTTTTCGGATATTGTACCAAAACAGTAAGGTTCAAACATTTGAAAGAAGTGTGATATTTTTAAGCCATTTGGTTGGTTAGGAAAATCGTTATCGTGAGTTGCGTTTGCCGTTGTGATTAAAATATGACCAAACGCCGCCATGTTTTTGGCTCACCATCATCGACTCTATGCAGGTGTGACGAGTGAAATACGCCTAATCCTCTTTTAGCCCATGTAAAGGGCTCCCCATAGGTGCCACCGTAAGGTGAATTTAGTTAATGGGATCAAGTAGATTAGTGTAGAGAGAAGCTAATCTATTGAATAATCGCACGAGAGTGTCACTGTAAATGCTCGCAAATTCCTGACGTTACCGGCGCTACATCACGTTAAAGAAAACGCAACTCAATGGGGTTGACATTCGGGCCTTCCTTAGCAAATCCGCCAAACTATTCCCACCAGGGATGCAAAACGAATCTGCAACGACTTCTTCTTGTAGCTTCTGAATGTTGATTTATTTTTCACAACATTCAAATTTGTTGGAGCAAAAGAGCCCGCTAAATTGACGTAAATTTAATTCAGCGTTATTCTTCTGGTTATGAGGTCATTTCACAATGTTGAGCTGCTAATTAACTTGTCCACGCACACACATTGTATGCCCAACTGTTGTGACGATCGCTTGCTGTGATGTCACATCTGGAAAACAGTCAATTTGTGTCCGTGCGTTTGTGTGTGTACGTGTATCTCGGGAACTTGAAATTTTGTTGCCTCTTAAAATGAGCGCCGGCAAACGTCCTCATTTTCACATTAGCTTGTATTTAAATGTTTGGTCAGCATATTTATGAGTTTGAGGCAGAACTCATGCAGCCGGTGACAAGAAAATTTGTATCACTTTCACCACAATACAGAAGACGTCCGTGAGTCATGATAATTAGCTTTAAACTAGAATGATTTGTTGTTGTTTTCAGAGAAACGTTCAACATATTTTTAAACATGAAGTAAAAGTTAAAGTAGATTTCAGTGGTGGTTTTGAGTCAGCAGCTGTGACCTCGCCTTATCCCGCGTGCCGCTTATTGACCGATATACACTTTATTAAGCAACCATCTCCCTGACAGGAGACAAACAGCCTGCGCAAAGCAATGTGTGCTGGTATTAGAAAAACATTGCAATTAGAGGAGGATTTCTCCCCTTATCCACCGCCCGCTCCCCTCCCAGTGAAAGCAACACACAGAGTAGAAAGGGGCAAAGCAATAACATAGCTTGTTTGTGGTCTTGGAAGCAGCAATTATAAAGTGCTTGGAGAGTTGTGGTGCTTGTTGTGACTATGAGTAATGAGAGAGGCTGCGCTGTTGTCTCACTGAAATCTACTTCTCCTAATCGTCAACTCTTGTCTCTGCCTCCTCCCGATATGTTTAGCCACCGGCTTCCCTCCGACCATCACCGACCTGTCACGGCTTCGGACAGCCCACGGTGATCTGTGACCTGTGTCGGCTGATTTCACTGAAAATAGTCCACTAAGTCTCTAGCAATTTGAAAAGAGATGAAGCGTTATGGGTAGATTGGAACTTGATTCGTAATAATGCACTATGTCATGCTTTCCCACTCTTGTTTAGCTATATGGTGGAGGTAATGCTCTCAAAATAAGGTCATCAAAGCTTTTAATTAAAACATTTGCGGCTCAATATCTATTTTTTTTCTATATGGAGCAGTTTTGCAAATCAGCGACTCCATTTGAGGAACAACTGTCTAATTTTTTGCAGCATTTTTCTTTTTTTTTTTGACCAGTTAATCCTTGTTAAACAAAAAAAAAAAACTAACAACAAATGAACAGTTTATTTTTTTTTTTTTATAGAATCAACAATTTTTGTTTCTTAAATAAAAATACAAAACTGTTATTGTGCAGACCTCAAAGGTCAAAATAAAAATTCATGACTCTATTGTGAAGCAAACATGTAATATTACTGTTATTATAAATATATTATACTATACAGTATACACTCCTCCTGGCTGACGTAGTCTGGAACAGAACGGAATTCATTTCATCGTCGTTGGATGTTCTCCGCTTTAACGCAACTCTAGCCAGATGTCTGCAAAAAGCGTACTCGATCACCCAAGCACTTAGTTGTGGTGCTAGCTCAGCAATTACCATGGCTCCTCCATTTATTTCACGCCTTTCATCCCTTCGTTAGAATGACACTTGCACTACCTCAGAAAGGTAGCTTATTCGCCGTCAAAGTGAGGATTACTGATTTACTATAGGAGCGACTCGTTGCTAGCTAGCTTGTGCGGCAAATGTAGCACTTAGCATCCCTCAATCTCTGACTACTCGCAGTAGGTGATGTGTGCAACACTGCACATGTGCGACAAGCCCAGTAAAGATTTTTGGAACCGTATCTGCGGTTGATTTTCAAAATTCAAATTTTGCCTCGCAAACGTTTTTAGCTTATTTCGAGTTTTATTTACTCACCCCTCTGACAGTATTACACAAAACTTTGTACTTGCAAAATTTTATACTGCTGCTTAGTATCTTCTTCAATAATTATGTTTCACGTGGTCTTAAATCAGTTTTGGTTTGCAACCAGGAATTCGATGTGTGACGCACTATTCCCTTGTCTGGAGAGACGTGACAGGGAATTCCGATGTGTACAGTCTTACACATATGTTTAAAAATCCTCATTTGAAAGCCGCGGGTACAAAGTGTGTTATCTCGTTATCTTGGAGCCTAGCCGCCGTCCCTCCTCCTTCATGCTGTTCAGCCAGTATGTCGCCGATCGCAGTGCTCACTTGTCAACGTGTACTCCCACACGAATTGCATGTGTGCGCAGATATCGGCATGCGCATGGGAATGCTCAGCGACAGGCCCTCCACATGTAGACACACTTACAGATACGCCCTCCCCGATACGGATGCAGTCACACGTTGGGCAACGTGCATTCCAAGTTTGGGCCCAGTGGCAGGTAGTACAAGTCAGTCATCCAGAGTATCCCATCTTTTAGCGTACAGTTGAATTTACTTCTGGACAATACATGGATTACTTGTACCGGACCCCGACTTGTGACTGACCTGATTTATACATTTTTCAAAATGTGATTTTTTTTTTTAGGGTTTGAGTTTTACTAAAAAATAATAAAATTAAGTAACTACATGAAACTCCAAAGCACGTAGAAGTTTGGCAAATAGTGTCTTTCTTAAAAAAAAATAAAAAAAGGTCAAGTGCTTAATTCATGCTTAATTGCCAGTCCCACTTGAAGTAAAACTAAACATAAACGAAAGACACTTGAAATCATGATGCACAAATTGTTTAGCTCTTGGTATTTCTGCATGTTTTTATAAACATAAAATGTAGTGGATGCTTACAAGGCCAGAGTCGTTATTTCAAGTCTTAGTTAGCATCCATTGTACCTTCCTTTGTTTGCCTTACAAAGTTCTACTTTTCTTTACAAAATTATATCATTTGATCTTCAGCAGCGCTCACTCTCTACCATACCCTCAAAGCTAATTATGTGGAAATGCAAATAAAAAAAAATCAACAAAAGAGACTAGATTGCCAAGAAAGGAACGAGGTAGAAGCTTGTAGCTTGCACTTTGTGTTGCGAACACTCCACAAGTGCTAAGTGAGGTTGGCACCAGCTGTTGGAGCAGAGTCTCGGACAACTGGAGGGAAATGAATTGTGTTTGGCACCGGGCAGCTATCAGGCCGTAATTAGTATAGCTAACATCCCAGATGAAGGAGTCAAGTCTAGGTCAGTGTAAAAAACTTCAAGGGTCTTAACGGGTAAAGGTCGAGGGGCCAAGCCGTGCTCCCTCCCCTCACTGAATATAAGCTCATGCCGTGCATGCTCAGATTTGCTGAAATCTTTATTGAACTTTGATCTCGAGGTGTCGCAGTCAGTCACATGTCACGCTGGCTCCTGTGGATCACTCTCGATCTGTTCATGTTAGATTTTCGGAGTAGTTCCTGCTCCAGACCTGCCCAACCCAACTAAGAGATTTAGCCTTATAGCCTTTAAGGCTTTTGACATAGATGTTACATTACAGCTTAAACCCATGCTTGGGATTCCTGCCCTGCTTTGGCCGCGAGATCTCTGTTGTCCTGCCACGTCTGGTCTTTCCCCCCCAATCGATGGTGATCTGTGTGTGTGTGTACTCTACTGTCTGACATTCGAGATATTGTTTTGGAATGCAATTTCTGCCAACCTCTCTGTAATCCTTTCCGTATACGACGGTGTTGTATGCATATGTGTACAAGGGTGAATATGGGAGCCATGTGTGCCGTTCCTGGTTCCTTAAAAGACCTATAATCCTCTAATGCTACCATAATCTCTTTTAATACATTCAATATTAGTCGACAAATCACATGATAATAAAGTGATATGAAAATGTTTCTTCCGAATGACAGGGTTACACCAAGGATTTAACCATGAGGTTTAATCATACTTGACACTGGACATGTTTTGTTGACCGTGGCCAAAGGTTTATGTCCGTCGCTGGTTTATAACCCTTGAAAATTGGGAGCTAAAATCTCATCAACCTCCCGACACAGACATGCATCTTTATTTACCTCAAATTACATTTTTTATTATTGATATATCAAGGCTAGAATTGGAAATTGTATCTATTTTTTTAACCTTTCCGGTATCATTCAATAAATAAGGTGAATTTTTCGATTTCAGGACTTCCTAATTTGTTTGTTTTTTTTCAACGTAGTCTCCCAACACTGTGACACACTTTTTCCATCTGCGCACACGCTTCCGTATTCCCTCAGCGTAAAAATCTTTGGGCTGACATCTCAGCCAATCGCAAAGAGTCTTATCGTCATCCTCAACACTGCTCTGTCCTTCGTTAAACAATTTAGCCCGCTTGTAGACATTTTTTTCAGCTGAAACATGTGGCACCATGTTCATTCCTGGAGCATGCTTCTTGGTCGGCCATCTTTTTTAATCACCAATACACGCACTTGCTAGTCAATCGCAGGGGCATTTATTGACCAACTTACAATTTACAGGCATGCCCCACTCCCCGGAGAAAAAACACACAGGAAGGTCAACTATCCACATTTTTCTTTCTAAACTGATATTTCAATATATCACGACAAATCAAATACCTGGAAGAATATAATAAAAGGTTCTGCCCTTAAAATGTCGAATCTGTGAACTTAGGGTGCATCTCATTTGTCCCCAATTCTATTTGTGGTGCTCAAAACTGGTCTCGTTTTTGTATCTTCTTTTGTTTTCCCAAGCATCAACTAAGCCCGGTTCACATCGGCGCGAGCCATTAGATCATTGCTCTCTAGGTTTGAACTTTTCACCAACTAAGCCTCTGTCTGCCCCCGCCCTGTTTCCAGTAAAGCCCTCATCTACCCCACACCTTCCCGTTGCTGCTAAGAAATGATATTATGGTGTTTGGATCATCCTCATTGCCTTCCTCCATACTGTAATCCTATTTGCTCTGTCATGTGTTGGTGTTCACAGATGGTGTGTGTGTGTGTGTGTGTTGTGCTTGTGCGTATACGGAGAGGGTGGTCCGGTATAAACGCACATGTCCTAATCACAATGGTAGCGGAATATGGATGAGTTTAAAGTTCAGCCACTGTCCTTAACTTTCATCTCCTTCAGCAATCTCCCCCCTTTCCGTCCTTGTTCTTTCTCTAATGAAAATGTTCAACTGTGACTTGAGTGATTGACTGAAGAGTTTGGGGGCAGTTGGGGTGGGCTCGCACTTATTGTTGAATCAGGAGCAGAAAGGGAGCGAGGCAAAGCCCAGCAGGTTTTTGGATGCGGTCCAATAGTTGGCGTCTCGGCGTCCACGTTTAGTTCCGGCTGAGTGCCCACAGTGGGCATTGCCGCACTGCCTTCATTCTGACCTCTCAACCGAGGACCACTGGCTGCAGGTTTCCAACACCCCTTTTCATTTATCCTTTTCTTCTCCATCCACCCCTTGTTCTTTGTATTCCACAAATGGCTTCATAAGAGCGAAAACAGAGATGTTTCGGAATTGATCTGTCACAGCAATGGAACACTGATGCGTTTTGGCCTTTGTGCTCTACATAATTGCAGCATTTTCTTCAGAGGTTAATGGAAGTACTTGTAGAATCTTGTTTTTTTTTTTTGTTGTTTTTTTTTTTTTATTCTCAATGTTTCAGGTTATCTGGAGTCTGCATTCACTGCGCTCAAATTATTTTGTGCTTCTCTTTGGGTTTTCTGACAGATCAGATTTGTGAGCAAATTGAAGGAAAGATGTACGTCATGCGTGAACACAGAAATGGAAATAAAATTTATTACTACACGAGTACGCAGTCACAAAATTATTTTTACAGAAACATCTATTCAGATTGCACTGACATATTCATATAGATATACAAACACAAATGTACAATTTTATGATAATAACAAAAAAAATCAAATTTTTACCTTTTTCTTTTTTGCATGAACATTAGCAACGCGCTTCTGACCTTTAATTTCATTTGCATCAAGTCCCAGATGAAAAGAAGGTTAACGTATTATGCCAACTGGACTTTTCAGTTCCAGCAGAACCGTCTAGAGCTGGCGTGAGCAAACTACGGCCCGGGGGCCACATGCGGCCCGTTAAACGTTTTAATTCCGCCCGCCGAACTTGAAAAAAATTAAATGAATAAACCTTGTTAATGTTTTAATTTCTAAATATTGTGGTGTGTCAAAGACAGATATTTTGTTGTAATGCTGTTCATTGTTCATTTTCATTTAAATTTAAATGTATTTTTTTTCTCTGAGGTTATACCAAAACACTCCATCCATCTGCTCCTGGTCTGGCCCCTCTGTCAAATTTTAGAACCCATTGTGGCCCACCAATCAAAAAGTTTGCCCACCCCTGGTCTAGAGCAACAAAACGGAAACTCCAAAAGAAATGTTTACCAGCTAAATTGGATGTTTAAGGTCCTACGATGTTGTTTTCACATGCCGAGAAGAATGGAGTGCCACTCCAAGAGATATCAAATGTAACATCAGCTCATTGTTGTACCAAATAATAAAATAATATAAAACAACAAACAACATCGCAATAATCTCCTGTTATCGCCCATCGAATATGTTCATCATTATTATTATCGTTGTACATGTCACATTTTCTATACAACTCGAGGTTGGGCAGGTAATTTGACTAGAAAGTTAAAAAACACATTTCAATTTTTGGGAGGGAAAACTGTCATGGCGCACAACATCATGTGTCTTTTATAGGTTTTTCCTGTTGATACTTAAGGAAATTGTCTGACCAGGCATCTGCAAGAGCACACGTCTTGCCAGCTCTCAACTTTGATTTCATCTTGTCTTAATGTTAATCATCATTAAGATGAATGCATTACCGCTGTTAGTGACATTTCTTTGACATTTCTTTGGCATTTCCTGTGTGGTCTTTTGTGAAAAGTAGAACTCTCAATAACATATTTGCATAACCTTCAGGCACACTAGTAAGCGCTTGCTTGCTTCATTAAAATGTTTTGGGGGTTTTTTCTTGCGAGTAATCGTAATAAGTAATAAGTTTGTTGGGAATTTTGAAATAAATATTAGGTCTAGGTATCGATTCAAATTTCCAAAATCGATTCGATTCCATACACAAGGGCCCGATTATATTGGATTTTTGATTCCCGATTCACTTTGATTGATTTTTGATTCAATCAAGGATTTGACGTACTACAAATTTGACTTTGCATGGAAGGCATTCTCTGAAGAATCAATGTGCATTAGTAGAAATATTCATATTGACATTAAGAATTGACGCCAATGCATTTCCATATGTTTCATTTAACATGACCTGATCAAAACAATGAACACATCTGCTTTCATGCTTGTAGGCGCTGACATCACCGCTTCCACCTTTTTGGCTTGATTCGCTACTTTCGCGAAGTGACAAGATCCAGTGTGACGTATGAAGTCATGTAAATTTATGGGGGAAAAGACGTTATTAAAAGTATCAAAATATGATTTTATCAATCAATATTGGGCTATGAAAAGGAAGATCGGTGATTTAATGGACTTTGAATAAGATGCTTTAGAAGTGGAAAAAAAGCATCTCAGAAAAAGTTGGAGGCAAAGCTGTTGTTTTATGTTTGTGGTCTGGAGACATGGCAGAAGACATGTTCGTACAGAATATGTCGGAAAAAGCAGAAAGCAAGATCAAGATAAAGTATTGACGGGCTTGGGGTCGGGCGAAAGATCTACACAAGCTTGAAAAAAAAAAACAGTGTGAAGCACATCGCCAGTCATTAGAGTGCAGCCGCCCTTGAACCAGTCAATAAGCTATTAGAACCATGCAAATTGGGGCCAAATCACGATGGTATTATATTGCTGTCCAGCCGCCATTAGTAGGCGTCTATAAGAATTTGCTTTACTCCCCGTACGTATCAAGAGGAGAATCACTTCTTTGTACAGTATATCTTTGGTTTAAGACCTCACCAGTGTTCTTTCATTTTCATCATTTGGTTTTCCAACATAACCACGTGTTGGGAAAAGTAGTTTCGTTAAAATGGAAAAAAAAATTTTTGTAGAAAAAAAATGGATTTCAATTAAATAAAAAAATAAAACAATTTTAAATTAAATAATCGTCAAATGAAGACAAACTCTTCGCCAGATCTTTACACTGCCCTGTGAGTGCAGTGCACCCAGCAAACCTGATTTAAAATGATGTAATTTGGGCCGAAGGCTGTGCAAACACTGATTTGACCTCGGTTTTAGATTTATCAATAGGGGTCGAGTTTGAGAACAGAGGAGAGGATTGTGCTCGATCCAGAACAACGTGCCCTGGCCGTGATAGCAACAAACTGACTGACTGGTGGGATGTGTCAGTTGTGCCTCCAAATGTTCTTATTTAACCACCGCTGCTCTCTCCTTTCTCACTGTCAAAGCTCTCCACTGTACCGTGCTCTTTTGTTTTTTGTTTTTGTTTTTTTGTTTTTTTTTTCTGTTTGTCATCTAACCATTTTATCTGGTTTTGATATTATCTCGACTGTGTTACACCACTCTTCATCAGTGAACACAATGGGATCATTCGTTTCAGCCACCAAACGAAAGTAGAAGTCTCGACGACGACAGCGATGTTGAGATTTGCGAATGCAGTCACACGTTTGTCGCTGAAACTTGTGTGCTCAATGGTTCGCAGATGGGCAGCGATTAATCAGAGAAGTAACTGTGAAGTAGTTTGCCATTAGCCTGGGAAGCTCAAAGGAATGCTAATTGAATCAGAAAATTAGCGACAGAACTGTACTGAGCTGTGATAGGCTAGCTGTTGCTTATAGCAGGTGCCAGCCCACTCAGCTGTGGAATAAAGTATTTAAGTCGCATTAGCAACAGCCAAAAAAAAAAATATCTTTGAAATGGGATAGTTAGATTTTCTGCCTGTTTTCACATCCCAAACCTGGAACATAGCCTCATAGCCGCCGCTGTTTGTTTGCAGCACAAAAACAATAATCCTGTTACCGAATCTAAAAAAGAATATCAGAGAGTGGAAAGAAAGGATTTATTGAAGGAGCAAAGATCTTTTCATTGGGGACATGTTTGATGCTGTCGCACTTTTTGATAGTTTAATTGACAATCAAGATTTTTATTTCTTAAGCTCTCTCCACTTGTTCTATTCTTCTATTTTTGCTCTCTTCACCTGTGTTTCCTTTTGCTATCATCCTCGCACTTGCCGTTCTCGCCTGTAGCCTCCCAAGGGCTTGTGTTTGATAGCATCACTTTCAGGCACAACTTGGAAAAAGTCTCAAGGAATTAAACATTGATCAGTTTTGAGCACAGAGAGAAGTTCTTTTTAGGGTCTGTGTACAGTTTGAGGTATAGACAGCCAGGCAAGGCAGCAGGGAGCAAGGCAGAGAGGGGCGTGCAAAGAAAGAGAATCTTTGTTCTTACCCTATAATATACTGCATGCCACAATACTGAAGTAGAGTAGAGGATGTGGCAGAAGAAAACGCAAAAGTTCAATGTTTGAATTGGAGGCAAGGTCGGGCAGGGCAATTTCATCCATATTTAAATGTGAGTTCGAATTTGGCTTTTACAGGCTTAAAAACATTATAATCGAAGAAAACAATGTCGCTAAAATGCGAAATGCCGCGGTGAGTTTGCAAGTTCCTGACGTTGTGAAAGTACCCCGAATGCACCGTGTTGTTTGCACAGCAAGTGTGTTATGCAGTGGCGAGCCGTGCATTTCACACCGAGACCTTCAATGAAGTGCAACTTAGTCCGAAATAAATACCCCTCAAAATACCATAATTGATGACACCACGGCTGGAGAAATAATAAAAATAATATACAGACACACTTATGCACTACTGGGTGTTGGACGACCTCGACCCACGAGAGCTAGCTTCTCCTGAAAGGTCCATGTTGAAAATGGCCTTGCAAGTATATCTGCAATCAAATCCACATATTTCCCTCCTTTGGACATCGTGGGTTAAAAAAGAAAGAATATATTTATATATTTTAGATTTTCTCACAGTGGCCGGGTAAGACTGACTGGTGTGGATTTGTTGATTCCGCATAGCGCTGCCCTCTCACAGGTGTGTATCGTATCACAAGACACGTTCGCACTTGCAATGTAAGGCCTGTGAGAAGGCCTTTCTCTCACTAACTCGTGATCTGATTGGCTATCGTAACTCTAGCAACTTGAAGAGCCCGTTTACAGACACCTGCACGATTGTATCTGAAGGCCTTGGACGACGAGTACGTGCCACTGTTATTATGAAATCTACCTGGCAACACAAGCTCGCTGAATTCTGATTGGATAAAAACTATCGCCTAAAAATACAGTAAGTTTGATCATAAATATGATTATGATTTCTTGATTTTTTTTTTAATGTTTGGTCAGCAAAGAAGGCCTTGAAGGCTTTGACCCCCCCCCACCACCACTTGTGTGATGTTTATGTGATTCTGCCCTCCTTTAAGATGTTTAATGACACCCCAATTGGAGCTTACTATAAAACTAAACCCAACAAAAAGAATTATGCGCATTGTATCTCTAAATATAAGACGTACTTCATTTAAAAAAAAAAAAAGTGCTAAGGATACGGTCAATGTCAAATCCTATTAACATGCTTCCGTAATTTTTTTTTCCCATCCAGTGTATATAGTGGTGGTTCTACGTAGCAAATGAATCTTCTATCTATGCAGCAGAGACAGTCATTCTCAACCCATCCCTCTCTCGACTTTGTCTCACCCCCGCTGAGAGGAAAAAAGGGCACTCCCACTCTTCAACAGTAGAGCATTAAAATGGATGTAACTGTAAGGTTTGCATGATCAGCTTTTAAATAAGAAGACTCCGTCACCCGCTGTGTAATGAGCCCTCAGGCACTTTGACAGAGTGTAACTCAACTTTCAGTGTTTACCGGGTCATCTTAAGTATGAATATGTTATCAGATATAGCGTACAAAAAAAAAAAAAAAAAAAACAGAGCCATATGGTACCTTCCCGGAATTGATTTGTTTCTTCTCTCATTTTTTTTGATGCACTGAGCATAATTTCCCTCCTGCATAGATCTTTAGGAATCAGATCAAGTATTTAGTCAAGATTTAAATTTCAGAAAGACAAAAGTCCAAAAACGTCCATCTAATGTTTGTACTGCTCCAGTGAAGTCAGCCCTGCACCGGCTTTTTAAACAATTTCACATCTCAAGGCCAACTTTATCCTTTTCGTACAGTGACCTCCCCCTCCTCCCTCGCATCCCTCCCCCTGTCCCTGGTCTGATCCCATTTCATCGTGAGATTACCCAAATCTCAGCCTTGGCCAGGGGCCCAAAGCAGTGCAGAATCTGCTTGAACTCTGCTGTTGGCGCTCACGCTTTCCCTTGACTCCCTCCAGCATCCTCCACCTTTAGTTGGGCTTGGCCTCCGTCTGTTTTGAGTGGCTTGCTGGAGAAGGGCTTTGATAGGCGACGCCAAATTTTATGGACACTTTACAGGGTGCGTCTAATCTTGATTATGATGTCCAGTACAAATTGCCCACACAGGCAACCAGTGGAGCAAACTGAAAAATATAGCAAGCTGTCACTCAAACAAATCCTCATGGTAGTCTCCTAGTCCATCAACCAGCCAATATTTCATAAATGTGGAATACTAACCTTGTAGATGTGTTCCGCGGAAAATTGATTTCCAATCTATTTTCCCGAGCGTCGAGGGTAACTGCTCGGTGGCTAGTGACTGAGAAGCTATCCAAAAGACTTTTTTTTATTTCATTAATTTTTTTTTAGCCTCATCAAAAGCCCCGCCTCTGTTTACTCTCACACTCCTGTCCACTTTATCCCCTCTGCTCCCTTTCAGCCCGTGTATTTCCTCTCTATCAGGAGTTACATTAATGAGATTGAGGTTTTTAACAGCTGAGCACTTGGCCGTCACACTGCTTGCTCTTTGCTGCCGCTCAAGAGTCAGCAGGATAACCGCTGTTCCTTGTATGCATCTTGAAAGTTTTTCAGCTAATTTATGATCACATTTTAAGCTAGATTGAATTGAAGTCAATGGAGTTCGCACGAGCGGGTGCGGTTGCGGGGTGACGTGAATGATGCGTTTGGAGTGATGGGACATGGAGCAAAGCACCGAAAATTGAAAACAATTGAACTTTTTTGCGTGTTGCGTCGCGGCAGCCAGTCAGCTTTGGGTCATATTACGTCACACTCAGCGTCATGTACACTTGGCAGGTTGGTTTGAAAAGAGAAAAAAGAAGTATGGAGGAGAAAATTATCGTTGCCGGCTGTCGACATTCAGAGCTTTACAACACGCCCTTTTTTCTTTTTTTTTTCTTTTTTTTTACAGCTGTTGAACTTTACCAATACAGCAATATTGTTTCCATTAGCTCTAGCACAGTGTCGGCCTCTTGACCTTTTTTTTCCCTTTGTTTCCTCCCGCAAATGCTGTAGACGTCACAAAGCGAAGTCAACCAGTGTGAATGAGCGGTTGTGTTCTGCGGTGAAACGCCAGCGAATTAAGCAAAGCAGACCGCTCAAACGGATTTGGTGTGAACGTAGCAGAAGGACGTAAATTGACTACCACACCGTCTCTGCCTCTTTATTTGGACACTATCAAAGTATGCTCCCTCAGAGCAATTTTCCAAATAGTGTCGCTCAGGATGGGTACATAATTTTACATCCAATTTTCTCAGAGCACGATAAATTAAAAAAATATATATTATGTGGCTTCCCTAAAATTATCCAAACAATCAATTTATTTTTTGTAAATCCTCTCAATAATGTGTTTGTTTTCCTCTTCGGCTAATACTTCCAATTCTCTTTCTTCAAACTTAATTTCTCCCAAATTGTGGTGGTGAAAACCGTCAGGGCTTGTGCAAACTGCAAAGCCTCTTCTAAATACACCACTCTCCGCTGTTTTTTTTTTGTTGTTGTCTTTTTTGCCTGTTGCCAGCAGCGCTCGCAATCTGGTAACGTAAGCAAACACTCACTTTATCACCCACAATTTAGGATCTCAGTAAATCAGGCCGTTGGATGGCTTTGTCTCTGAAACTGGTTCAATTCAAATTCAGTAAAAAAAAAAAGCTGCGGAAGAGGGAGTCTGTTACGTCTCCTTTCAGTTTTACAGTCAAGTTATCATTGGCTTTATTTTTGGTTTGTTTGGTTTTTTTTGTTACCCTTTTTTGCCTTCAGTATAACTGAATGAATCTCCCAGCCTGCAGTAGCTTTACTTCCTGACACCAACCTTTACTTTCAACCTTTCACCACCATTCACTGTAGTGGACCATAAGTCTCAGCCCAAACCTGCCTGTGGCTTCCAGGGAGTGCCAAAGGTGCATTGAGTGACGTGGTACTCTGGCTGACCCCTGGTAGCTTGGCAGGGCTGCCTCCCTAATGAGATTAACTGGGTAATGCCGACTCTGTGTCTGTTTCTCCTGCCGCCCTGTCCAGCCCACCCTGGGGCTCTTTATTTAGCCAGCTGCGGGGCAGGGTGGGCCGGCATTCTCAGGTCGAGGGCAGGACGGGACCCACATGCCCAAAGCCCGACATTCTCCTTTCCCCTCCGACAATCCTGTCTAAACGAACCGCCCTGCCTGCGTTTGTAGTATCATGATTTTACGGCAGCGATGTTTTATGTCTTATTTTGTCTGTGTGAGATACATGCCCCCTTGGTTTCTGTCCATTTGTTTCCCATCCTTCGATAGACACAAGTTCAGTGCGGGGTCTTCAAGCTTTGTGCGTGCGCTCGTCTGTGTGTCATAGTAAAAAAAAAAAAGAAAAGAGGTAGACACTTCCCAATCAAATGTGGTCGTACTCACATTTCAATGTCGTCAGCCAATATTTTGGGAGTTTGCAGAGCTTGGCTAGTCGCCGATATGCACATCACTGTCACGACAGGTCCTGAGGTATTTGTTTCACTTTGATCACCAGCATCATTGCGAGGCCAGTTCTCATGAGATATACGAGAGTATGTTAAATTCATCGCCGTGTACTTCATAGGAAAAAACTGTTGCTACTTCCGTGCAGTATTGCGCTTTTATCTTCTCAATTCTCATGTGAATGTGTTGCTGTCTGTTAACAAAGAGGCGGTCATTGCATTGCATTGTATTGTCCATTTATACATTGTCTGAAATTCTGGCCATACCTTGATCCCTTAAATCCTCCACACACTTGAAGCCAGCAACTGAGCAGAGAACTCAAGAACACACAAGTGGTTTGATGATTGTTCATCGCGGCGTAAAGTGGAAATCTGCTCACTCGAACTCCTTACAAAGACACAGGGGCATAGCTCACCTTACCAAAGCTTTAGCCGCCAGCCTGGAACAAGCAAGTCAACCATGCTGCTAGTTAGCATTAGAAATTCAAGAAATTGGGCGAAATGCATATTTTGTTTTCCTCTAGACAGGACAAAAGCGGTCTCAAGGTGAAAGCGTCTTTTTTGCTCAGCAGGACATAGATCCACTCGTTTGGAGACACATTTTTATTCTTTGGCTTTCGACTCAACATGAGACTGCCACTGTTTTGCTGTTCTTCTGGTATCTATTTTGGGTTTACTTGTTTCGGTTTGTGTTCTAATTGCCCGCAAATTTATATTACACCATATGGAAAGCTCTCGCTGCTATGAAATGCGCTCTATAAATAAATTTAGTATTGTATTGTATTCAAGCCCTCCTGTCCTTTTGCTTCTGTGGATTTTCGAGATATTTTTATTACCCTCATTTGCAGGGCGACCGTTCAAGTGGCAATGAAAGGCCCACACCTTTGTCACGGTGTGTTTTCATGAGGGTCCTCCACACACAGGGGGGGTCTTCCACGGCACAGGTGTGTGCCCCCCCAACGCGAAGGTCACGTTTCTCCGACAGTGTGTGACGGCACCTGTGATTCTGACAGTGCTGTAGAGGCCAGCTCATGTATCCAGTTGTTCTTGCGTGATGTGTGGACGTGCATGTATCGTAACACCTGTTTGGACGTGGCTCCAGGGCGCAGACAGGTTCAGGTTCCACCCAAACAAATATGCCCGACCAATCGTCTCATCTCGGTGCTTGTCAGTCTACGTATGTCTGTCATTTGCTCTGTGGGATTGTGTTCCGGGGTCTGCTTTTATGGCGATACCTTGTCATCTTGTCCTTCGCCTTGCGACTAGTCTTGATCACTCGGGCATCAGGTTCGGACTTTTTGTATGAAAAGGCTTGCCGCATATTGTGGCGAACGGGCTTCGTACCTGATCTGTTTGTTTTTGTTTTGTTTTTTACAAATTTTGAGAGCTTGCGGGTTTAATATTAGCGGAATGCGATCATCTTGACATGAATCAAGAGTCCGATGTAACGGAGAGACGCCGGTCACTTTTCAAAATAAAATATTGTGACCAATTGGGTTATGTGTGTGTTTTCTCAATGCATCACGAGACTCTCGGGATGCGAGGGCTGTGCAAGTGAGAGAAGGGAGCGGACAGAGAGGGAAAGAGGATGTCCCGTGTGACTCTTGACTAAAAACGATTGTTCCTCTGTTGTTGGCGTCGGCTACCGCCCGCAGTAGCTTTGTTGCAATAATAAAAGGGAGAGAACTAAACTAACCTCTGGCGTCCTATCTTTGGAAGATGTTACAATATTTTTCAGCCTCGAATGATAAATAACCAGATGTACTGCAATTTTTTTGCCGCAAACCGGTCCGAGGGCCGGTTTTTGGACCGGTACTGGGCCGCTGTCCGGTGGTTGGGGACCACTCCGCTAACACAGTGACCAGGATGTACACAGAAAAGAGCATGTCATCTTTCTCTCACTCTTTATCTGTCGCTACAGGACAGGCAACGAAAGAATGAAGCATGGCCGTTCATTTGCACACGCAAACATATGTGCACTGTCTCCCATCCCACATATCACGCCGCTGATATGCCGCTTTTTGAAAACAGAAAGGAAATCTTGATGAATGAAATGGAAATTGTGTGCTGGATTTAGAGGCTTCCATGTTAATCTCCAAGGATAGCTGGAAATTTGAAAGCCAGGGACTTGGAAACATAATTAACTGGAGACCTTGTCCACAGACGGCAGGTCAAGGGAATGCCACACATCGTATCTTTTTTTAAGGCATTGCTCTGCATTTCTATCAACAGAATCGCTGCATCCACATTAAAACAGTCTTTGAAAGTTGATTTCATGTCTTAATAACTCATTAGTTTTAAAGCGAGATTTTTTCTTCCTGATAAAAATTTCAGTTCTAGTCACCGGTTTGCTGTTAATTGTTAAAATGAATCAAAGCCTCTCAGTTTAGGACACGTGAGCAAATTGTGTTTGAAATGGGATGTTGTGAGGAAAATGAAATGTCAATTAGTAGAAACTGATATTTTGAGAATTATTTGAAGAAAGAAAAAATATATACCTATCCATTAATGATTTTTTTTTATCATGGCAGTACTGAAAAGGTAATGTAGTTCAACTCTCAAAGTTTCACCATATAATGTGGCAGTGCTTACAATTTTGACTGCGTCTTGACTTTTATGATAATAAATAAATAATAAATGTATTGTACAAATTTATTTAGTTTTTTTAATGGTCACAAAACTCTACAATTTTATTCCTGTGTCATTATTAACACTCAATTTTATTTTATTTTTTTTTTAAACTTGGCTTTAGTTCATTTTAACACAATATAGAACCGGAAAAGAAAACGAGAAAGTTGAGCGTGTTGTGGAAGAATGACGATGGAAAAAGTGATCGAGGGAGCATATGAGGTGAAAAGTGTCATTCATTGGGGGAAGAGCGTGATAATCTGATTAAGAAAGTATTTTATGAAAGGATAGGGTAACGTCAAGAGAGACAACATAATATAAAGGCATGCTGGCTTGAGTGTGTAGGAAAGAGAAAAAAAAAAAAAGCAGTCAGAGAGAAAGTTGCAAAGAGCATCCTTGTGGATGTGAGCGGATTGTAACATCATACTGTGGATTCCCTTGTGAGACAGTTGGAGATGCAGCGCTCGCTCTTGCTGCATGCAGCAAGAGGCGGCTTTTGCCGGCGCGCAAATGTACAAGAGAAAAAGGAGAGATGAGCAAAGCAGAGAAAAACGCAGTTCCCTCCCCAGGAGACTCAGTGGGAATTTGGTGCGAGCACAAACTCTACAGTATGCAGCCCGTGTGAATGGATTGCAGATAGCTGAGGAAGAAGGCGAGAGTATGTGGCAGAGAATACGTAAGGAGAAGGCTGCTTGCTGCAAGGAAGGCAGAAACGCGAGCAAAGGAGAAGGCATCTTTGACAAGAAGAATTGATCCCTAACTGGAAGCCTGGCAGGGAGCTTACAGTGTCATTCAATAAGCACTTTTAAACATAAGCGTATAACATATTGTTTATTCAATAGGAGTAAAAAATGTGAATGTGTTATGACCAAACGTATTACCTCCGTGGGTGGTGTTCACTGGTTTTTGTTAGTATCTCTCGGCCTGTTCCACAAAACCTTGAGTTTGGAAATCCGACCGCATGCAGGAAGTTGGTGGAACATGCCGGCTCATGCAGTACAAAGAAATTGGAAGGATATTTTTCCATCACAACTTGTGATTGACTGGCAGGATGTGCCCTGCCTTTTCCCCAACGTCTGTTCGCACCTGGCACCCCCTGAGGCTGCGCTTAATCCTCGGCACCTCCAGCAGCATTTGGTCCTCAGACCTGAGGCAGCGAGCAGGTGCGTAGAGGTGGAGGAGCTCAGAGAGGTACACTGGGGCGAGGCCATTTAAAGACAAATAGAAGTATCTTAAAGCAAAGTCTAAAGTGCACTGGGAGTCAGTGAAGAGAGGCCAAGATTGGGGTGATGTGATCCGTCTTTTGAGCTCCAGTTAAAAGACGAGCAGCAGCATTTTGGACCAGTTGGAGGCGCTTGGGGGAGGACTGATTTGATCAAGCTCGTCCTACTAGTTAACTTGCACTCCTCTGTCCCCTTCATCCTTGCTGACAAGTGTGAGACTATTGATCATTTTTATTCTGTTTGCTACTGACCTCTCAGCGCTGTTTCTCTGCTCTCAAGTCGATAGTCAACGTTTGAGAGTGACCTCCCTCCTTCTCAAAACCCTCCCTCCCTCAATTTTGGAATTCCGGTCTTGTCCAAATGTGGACGGAACTGTTGTACGCTCATTATCGACACCAGCTAAAATTCTCAATAATTGAGCCATGGGTCAGGACCGGGTCAGGACAGTCCATGTATATTTGTTTTCAGCTGATGCTGTCAAATAATGTCTTATCATTGTACACGTTGTCGATTTTTGTTGAGGTTTCTGTGCCACGGTGTGTACAGACTGTCACCACACGTGGTGAATGTGGTCACCAAGAGGCTGGGTTCGACCAGTTTGGACAGCATTCCGTTTGTTGATATGTCTTTGTGTTGGACCAGTTCGGACTGCAGCTCTCAAATATTTCGGTTTTCAGATCACCAACTAAAAATTGTAATCGAATAATCGTGTATTTTGGATAAAAATATGTTATAGTGCTCCATAGATGAAGTTGAGTTGATATTTTAAAGTTTATTACATTAGTGTCTTCTCATCAGCTTTTCTTATTGTCAGGTTTACTTATGACGACCAGACGAGGGCTGCAAACCCTCTCCTCGCTATGGACGAAAAGGAGATAATTATTCTTTTTCTGACTCGCACATTTTGCTGAAAAATGTAAACAGCTGGAAGCAGCTTATCAAAAGGTTAACTCTTCCCCACAGTTGTCTGGGCCTACAAAGGGGAAGGATTCCAACGACAGTGGCGGCGACGGAGAACGTTGCCTCTGACTGCTGTTTGGTTCTGCCGTTTTCTGCATTGTTTTGACCCTCTGGTGGACTAAATGGCTTGTTTTCCACAAGTTCACTTTCAATCAAGAGACAGGCCAGCTGTAGCTTCTGTTTTGATCCGTGGATCATTTCACCAGCAGTCGCCTGAGTGCACGTTCACAGCAAAATGACTGCCGATATACTGCATTCAGTTACTTTGCATTTTCAACCTTCACAGTTATAGTGGATCGACATTTCAAATGCCATAATTATACGTACACAATTACATTGCAAACCACTTGCCGTCTTTATCAATCAATTTGCTGACTGACATTATATCTCTTCCAATTCAATTGAACCATGTGGTTCCAGTCAGTTTGAAAACCAGAGATCTTAATTCAATTTCAATTTTTAGAGTCACAATGCGATTCTGGATTTTTATTGATTTTATTTATTTATGTATTTATTGCTGCACAGAAGCCTGCGTTGTTGTGTCTCCTCGATTTACGTTAGCGGGCTTTGGACTAATCTTTTGCACCGGTAACTTTTTTTCTTGGGTCCACCAGCGCTAAAGTTAGTTGCACCCAAATTTTTGACCACGTCATTGGCTTCATAGCCCAACTCGGTAGCCTCACATTTTGGTCGTCCCGTTCAGTTCGAGGATAGTGATGTCATTTAGATTGATATCCCTAAAAAAATTGTGTCACCCCTCCTGCGTAAGTGACATTATTTTTTTATTTTTTTTTGGGGGGGGCGGGTGTTTTGTTAGGTTCAAGTGCAGTCCACTTGTATGTTGTTCAAATCATCTGTTGCTTTGACATGAAATACTTATGTTTCTATATGATTTAATTTTTTTAAGGTGACACTGGTGTTAATTTAGTTTTACAAGTTTTCGGACTAGCTGAATAGGCACAGCCTTATCTTACTGTAAGTGCCTATTTGGATCATTTTCATTAGAGATTCACATTTCACCTTCACAGGCACCGCATCCCCACATACACCTCTGTCATTCATTCATAGAGACACACGTACGCTAAGTTAAAACAGTCACCCTCGAGGCCTTATGTGGTAGGAGTACTGCCTGGGAAAGTGATAGCGAGAGAAAAGAGGCTCTGGAGAGAGAGCGCGAGTTATCTCTTTCGATGTCATTGAGGGGGCGCCTCTTTTCTCTCTGCCTTTTCTCTCTTTTCCTTCTCTGTCTTCCTCGTCTGCAACTTGTTCCCGCTTGCTGGCTCCCATCGCGCTCGCCTCCTCCAGTGCGAGGCAGACAGTCCAAGGACAAAGTAGAGATATGCTGGGAGCAGTCGTCTGTCCGTCACTGAGTCTTTGAGGCTGTTCTCCCCTTGTCCTGACACTTTGGAGATGAGTCCCCAAACGTTTAACCCCCCGATGCTCCATCACACGCGCAACACTTATCATGACATGCACAAGAGCACAATGCAGGATTTGAGACGCACCTCGAGCGCAGTACAACTCCACTCTAGTGTTGAGGTTACGCCCTTGTGTTTTAAGTGAGCTTTACTTTTGCAGGCTCCTCTAAAAGGCTGCCGTAAAATTTCGGGTTCCTCTGCATGAAGATGAAACATTTGACTCATTTAATTGTGAGTAAGGCTGCAGATAGCAAATATTTTTGGATTACTGAAAATTATATTGAATAATTGAGTATTATGATAAAAATAACTTGGCTGGAGATAAAGATGACAAAAAAACAAATGTAATAAAAAAAAACCTTTCTAACTAATTTTAATTACATTTAAACTGCATAGGGTTATACTATTTTCATTTCTTGAAACTTAAGTGACAGTTTTAGACACTTTCCTCGTTTCTTTAAGCAAATTTTATTATTTTTAACGTGCATTTTTTTTGTCATTATATTTGTATGGAAATCAATTATCATTTACTGGAGGTATTTCCATATTTAAACAAATCTCTGCCCATAGTTTTGGGTCTATGTGACCAAGTGTACGTCAGTGTACGTTGTTTAAAAAAGTGATCCGTAGGAACAGTGACTGTGTCAGCATCAACGTGGACAGAGTCATTTACGTCTATTAAAAATGCCTTTGAAAAGTAATCCGAAGGCTCTCATTAGCTGTTAGCGCTGCTAGCTGCTAACATTGCTATCTGCTGAACGCTGGCAACAGGCGCCGTAGAATACAGTGTCAGATTGATTTACAGTAAGTAGTTTTTTTTTTTTGCGCCCTTAGTGATTGAACTTGATTTCAGAACAACGTTGTATTGCTGACAGCAGTAGTAACAACTTCCAAATCAACGCATTAATGTCCGTATGTTATTTGGTAAGGTCAGGTTTATTCTTATGTACTTGAGGCAGAAAAAAAAATGTCTTGACCATTTTTTTTTTTAAACGAGTTACCCGAATCACTCAACGATTGTGTTCGGCTATAATTGTGTTTCTTCTCTTACAACAAGCTTGATCTGTTTGAAAGGTTCCTTGACCAAAGTATCCATTTTAGTAACATGCATGCTAAGTCAGTCAGTAGTTAATTAGAAATACTCCACACATGCTCGCTCACCGTGTTGTACACGGTTACCAAACAAACTGTTTGATTCTTACATTGTTGACAAGCTTCTTTTGTATTTTCATGCAACAAAATGACAAAGTTATGCTTTTTGGTTTAAAACTGCCTCACGTAAACAGACCTGAGCTTTTGTCTCTGGGGTCGCCATTATTAAGTCATGCAATGCGTTAATGTAGCCTTGGTTTGTCTGGCTAAAGCTGACTGAAGAACATGGCCCGGGGGGCTGTGACCCTGAACGCACGCAAACGCACACAAACACAAAACCGGTCCGATGTCTGACCGCGCTCCTCACGGCTCACGCATGCACAGCACGGGAGGCAGACTTCTCCCTCCGTGTGCGTACAAGTGTGTGTGTGTGTATGACACGACTGCTCCTTCTGTGAGACAAACAAGGGAAATCCTCCTTGTCTTGCCTTGTCCATCACAGGCCATCTCACTGTTCCGAGGCACGTGGGCGCCAGCAAAGCTTCCCTCAACCTCCCGGGCCAGGGTCCAAACGCGAGAGATTTACCCTCGCCAAACACACACACACTCACAAACATATCTTGGGCAGGCTTCTTGGCTCCATCCGGGTTCCCCTGACGCAGGGACACACGCAGACAGGAAGTTGGAGGGGAGCTTTATGTCAATTTGCTTCTCTTTGGAACACTCGGCGTCTGACCCGGCTGTCCAGCACGCGGCTTCCTCCCACTCCATCACTCCATAAACAAGCACATCCCCGCCACCGAAGGCGCTCCGGCCCGCCAACACTAATAACGTCACTCATCTTCTGATTTGACTCCCGGCATCTACGTGAGTTTCGGTGGGACGGGGTGGAGCTGACTCCCGTTGATGTTTGTGTTAGTTGAATGAATGAAGGCGAACAAAACAAAAAGTCTGTTTGTGTGCGTGTGTTTCCTTCCGGGTTTTCTCCGAGGGCAAAGAGGGCAGATCTTCGTCACCGTTAAGCAAGCGGTCTTCTCCTCCCACTTACGCATACCCCTGGGGGTACTTGAAGGAACTCCAGGGGGGTACGCGAGATTTTAAATAAAATAAACGTGCCAAAAAATCCCTTCAGATTAATTATTTAAATAATTCAATGTTCCAAAAAAATATCAGGTCGTAAAACAAATTTTATTTTCAGTAAGTTATTCATTTTCATTATTTTTAAAATTATTATTATTATTATTATTATTGTTCAAGATTATATTTTATTTGGATTGACCCCAATAAGTTGCGACAAAACTGGGGGTACTTGAAGGAACTCCTGGGGGGTACGCGAGATTTTAAATAAAATAAACGTGCCAAAAAATGCCTTCAGATTAATTATTTAAATAATTCAATGTTCCAAAAAAATATCAGGTCGTAAAACAAATTTTATTTTCAGTAAGTTATTCAATTTCATTATTTTTAAAATTATTATTATTATTATTATTATTGTTCAAGATTATATTTTATTTGGATTGACCCCAATAAATTGCGACAAAACCGGGGCATTGTGTTTTTATTTTTTGATATTTTATTTTTTTCTTTATTTTTTTTTTTTGTGGGGAGCAACTTGCTAACATTTGCATGAAGCCAGCACATCTGCAGCGTCATCTTAAGACAAAACATAGACATTACGTTTGTTACGAAGAAACTCTGAATCCAGATCATCTCAAGATATGATGCCGAAGCCTCCTATTTCGTGTCTTTTCTTGTAGCTAACGCCAAGAAGCCATTCACTCTCGTTGAAGACCTGATAAAAGATCAAACAGGACACTTTGTTGATTATTTCTGGGGTGGACCAACACAAATGAAGTTTTTCAAGGTTCTAAAGATTAATAAATCAGAAACTGATGGCATGTTTCAAGTTTGTTTTTCCTTATTTTTAACCCAAAAATTTGCGCTTGTTCAGGGGTACCTGACTGACAAAAATCTTTCACCGGGGCTACATCACTGAAAAAAGGTTGAGAACCACTGTCTTAAAGCATTCAACCCACAATCTCTCTCTCGCTCTCACCCACACACACACGTCCAAAAAAATAGGAGTCGTCCACTGATCTTGTTGAGTGTGTGTCAACTCCATTAGCACATTCCCCCGATAGGGCCAGAGCCCTCTTATCTACGGCGACCCATTAATTACACTTTGTTCCCTTAAGTGATCTATTTCAGACCTGTCCCGCCCCCAACACCCACTCCCTGCTATCTCCACCCCTGCCCTGCTCCTCCCCCACCTGACCTCTCTCCTCTTCTCCCTACTTCATCTGCTGTCCTCTCTTTTGCGCACCTCGCCAATTCCCGGCCTTCGTTCTTTTTGCACGTAACCACGCACAAAATAAAACGCACACTGTCGCACGTACGCACAACCTTCCCCTCTTCGGATTGCGTAGGATCACAGGGTCGTGTGACGAGTAGCTGGAAATGTGAATAGCAAGTGTATGTGTGGGTGCCCATTTGAGACAAAAAGCCACTTGAGGCTCACGTGGTGCTCTCCGGGCCGATTCCAATGTTAAATGTGCGTTGCCGTTAAAAGTGTGTGAAAATCACACGTTTGGTTGTCATATCCACTTCTCGTACCTTGGTGCCCACCCTTTATTTTGCCTCAGACAAGAGCTGTGTACAGTACGCACTCACTGGCATTAGGTTCAACTATAAGTAACCCTTCAAAGATAATACAGGAAACCTCCGTTAATCGCAAGAGATACGAGCCAGAATCACGATAGTTTTGCATCTATTACACGCTTTAAACACAGAGACACGTATAAATGCATTCCTTAACATCCTTCTTGCACACTTCTTCAAATGCAAGGCCAAGCATGCTTGCTTCAAGTGCTTTGGATGTCCGTTCCATTTCAAGTTTACTCTTGTAAAACTGCGACGGCGGCTGGTTAGCACCATGGCCTCATGGTCCAGAAGTCGTGGATTCGATTCCGGCTCCGGCCTTCCTGTGTGGAGTTTGCATGTTCTCCCCGTGCCTGCGTGGGTTTCGGTGCATTTTAGCCAAAGTGACAATCCTGGTAGATTAAACGTTTAAACCCTCATTGTTGTGCAAATTGAAATTTACCATCATGATCGATCATCTTTTCTTTTTTTTTTAAATGTTTTTAGGAATATTTGGGCAAAATCTGCAAAACAAAAAGGAAGTGCGAAGCAGCCACCTGATAACTGGAGCTCAGTTGGACTTGGGGACTTTGCTCTGCCTCTTCTTCGTCACGCTTCCCCTCTTCCAGAAGACTTGGGTGCTGTCCGTCATATTTATGAGGAAATTGAACGTCAGTCACTGAAAAATCCTTTGAGTGAATCTTCCTTGGAACACGACGACTTGTTCATGAGTGCACCCGTTTTGTTCATGTGTAAGCAGCCTCACTGTAAAGTGAGTTTATTTCTTAGCACTGACGCAAGTGATGTGTCATGGCGACTCCTATTCATATGTGCGTTATAAAAGATTGAAGTGCTGCTCATGACTGCTTTTGTGCAACGACCTGAATCTTCTTCAAGCTTTCCGTCGCCACAATTTTGCATATTGTGGAGAAATTCTAACATGATATGTTTTTATTCGGTACATAAGCAGAGTGACACATTTACGGCCCAAGGTTGGAGATTGCTATTGTGTTGTTGTTTTTTGGGGGTTTTTTTAATGGGGAAAAAAAAATGCTTTCAAATATTTCCATGAACTATTCCCAGAGTCTAATACCTTCACGTCTGAAATATTACCTTGTATTGGACAATGATTTTTGCATTTGTGTATTGAACTTGCCCAACCTGGTTATTGAAGGAGGACGCTAGGCAAGGTGTGTGTGATCACCATGGCGGCGTGCACTGGGGTGGGGGTTCTCACTCTCAAGGCCGTCTATTCAGTGAGCATTGATGCTGGATGAAGCCTGTCTTTCTTACAGGTGCAAAAGGAGGGGGGGGGGGTCTCTCGCAGCCCTCCCCCCCTCCACCGCCTCTTTTGTCACTCGATGAAGTGTGCATGTCTCAAATTGTGCATATTTGTGTGCAAGTGTGTGCGTTTCTCTTCGCCTGGCATTGTCCTTAAGGTGCCAAGGAGAGTCTGCGCCGTGCGTGTGTTTCGGACCTCATTGTGTTGAAGTGGAGCTGAGGTACGGAATGAGTGGAGTAGAGTGAAGTGTTTCGGACAGCGTGGAGTTTGATGTGATTTTTTTTTCCATATATATTTGAGTGTGCACATGCTCAAGCAACTCTTTGGAAAGGTTTGCGTTTTGTGATCTTCCCCCTGGCTCCATAACGAGCATGAGTTGCGCTAAATGTTTTTTTCAGCTGTGCTGCTTTTTAAGACGCACTGTGCCTAGCCATAGAGAAGCTCTTCGTTGCCCCTCAATAGGGCAAAAAGAAAAAGATGTCAGGCGTGTTTGCAATTTCATTTTGGACCAGTTGCGCTGCACATGGAACAAAGGGGGCCTGGACATGCACGGAGGCCTGTGCAATGTTGACAGCGCTCACGTTAATTAGTTTTTTTACCGCAGCGTGAGTGGTTAGTGTTGGATGATTAGAAATAGATGTTTCTAGATAGAAATATATTTTCTTTTTGTCATCGCGCATTCATACTTGCACACATGAGCATGATACATTCTTAAGTTCAGTTTTATCAATTTGTTGCACGTATTAATATTGGACTATTTTCGATGTGTCACATACCCCTGCTTCCTGTTTTTGAAAATGTCTCCGTTGCGCTTCCTGTACTCTCGCCCCATCATATAACTGACACCAATACCTTTTTGGTCCTGACGTCGCGCGCACGTAAATCCTGTTTTGTCCAGTTGTCACACATTTATCCTCCAATTCTTATCTGCTCACTGCACGTTCTAACTTGTATAATTTATTTTTTTTTGTCGTTGTTGTAAACATTCCTACTTCCTGCGTCCATTTGCACTCTTTTCAGCCAGTCGGCTTTGGAAATTCTATTTGCCTGTGTTGAATGCGGCGGCACGGTGACCGACTGGTTAGCACGATGGCCTCGCAGTGAGAGACAGCATCGGGCGTGGGTTCGATCCCGGCTCCGGCCATCCTGTGTGGAGTTTGCATGTTCTCCCCGTGCCTGCGTGGGTTTCCTCCCACATTCCAAAAACATGCATGGCAGGCCGATTGAACACTCTAAATTGCCCCTAGGTATGAGTGTGAGCGCGGATGGTTGTTCGTCTCTGTGTGCCCTGCAATTGGCTGGCAACCAGTTCAGGGTGTCCCCCGCCTACTGCCCGAAGATAGCTGGGAGAGGCTCCAGCACCCCCCGCGACCCTAGTGAGGAGAAGCGGTACAGATGATTGATGGATGGATGGATGTGTTGAATGCAAATCAGCTGTCATTGCACATTATGTCCTCTCGCTTTTTGATGGAGTTATACCCGTTGATGATTGTTAGTTGTTTTAAATCACCACTACGACTTCTCAAGCTCCTCGTTGGCTGTGACCTCAGAACTGTGAGGCAGATATGCCAACCACTCGACCACTGTGCTGCCTAGCGCATTTCAATTTGTGCTATTAAAATGACTTTGTTATTCTCAAGGATGAAGTCGCAACAAAGTGCTACCCATTAAATGTTACGAATAGCACTTCTTCCTTTTTTTTTTTTTTTGCTTCGAAGGATCTCATCCCATCTGCATGGAGCAGAATAAAACAATTAACACGGAACGATGCTGTCAAGGCCACAGCACGTGTGGCCTTTCATTTCTGCACCGACGAGAAGAGGGCAGACTTTGAAACCGCTATCGAATGGCGCCGCGCTGTCCTTTGGTTTGGGGTTATCTTGTAACGAGTCTGCTCCAAGTCTATAAAAACCGGGGTCCTTTTTGAAAGCCAAGGCCACTTATTATCGTCAATATATTGAGGGAAAAAAAAAACACTCAGTGTCTGGGTAGGCGGTGTGAAGGAGGGAAGGCTAGGTGACAGGAGGACAAAGAAAGTAGTCTACTGCACTTTTCTTGTGGATTTTGCGGACTTTCGACCCCATTTCATGTTCTCACTTGGCTACTTATTTTTATTTGTTTCGCCTGGAAATTGAATATAAAGCTGCTGGTGATTTCAATGACATTCTGCTTTCTCTCGATGTTTGTCTCTCGTGTATTTTTTTTTTGTTTTTTTTTATTCCAAGTGAGTCCCCGCAACGGCCCCTGTAGCTAGTGATTCAGGTTCCTCATCTCTAGGCGTTTAATGAGGTCTGCCTTGTTTTTGTCCGACAACAGCACACAATAATAAGACAAGTAATTAAAAGCTGTACGAAGGGGAAACGCAGATCCCACTTAACTGACTAGCATTAAAAATGATTTGCATTCAAGAGGAAGGAGCCGTGGTGCAAAAACAAGCTCTGTTTTGATACATGTCGACTTGTTTTTTTTTTCAATATTTTATGTCTTTCTTGTTATTGTCCAAGTGTTAAACCTTAGTGCTGTGTTGATTTTTATTAAAAATTAGATGCATACCAAGGTAAGGCGTAAACAAATCTTGATTAAGAGCATGTCAGTTGACCCCGAGTGGAAATTGTGTCGCGGGATGGATTTGGATTTAATTAGCTTTCGCAAGTGAAGACAAGGTTTGCGTGTTTTCCTCGAGTTTCTGTGGCCGTGCGACTGAGCAGCTGTCACCTGCCCGGACTCCATTTTGACCTCATCTCCAGTGGCAACGTGGCCCCACAGCCTTACGGGGGGCCAAAAGACATTCTTGACCTTTCTGTGTGTCTGCGTGCAAGACAAAACAAAAAATCACAAGCAAAATGGCGCTAGGCACACATACACGCCTTCCCCGCGCACGCACACACACATCACGTAAGATCGTTTAATATCAGAGAGCGTCAGCGGCGGAAATCCGACCGTCTGACAACCAGGATACAGATAGCGATTCCCCACCGCTGATCCATGCAACAGATAGTTTTCCACAAACAGAGGCCCGGCTACGGTTACATCCAGCGAGGGCCCGCTCCGAAATGGCCCCACACCGAGATAAAACAAAAGCTTAGGTTACCGTCGTTAGGAAATTGATAAGAAAACACTTTGTTTGTGCTCCATTCGGATCAAAAAGGAAATGAGAAAATGTTTGCTTCTGCATGTTTTAATATCATCGGCCCTTTTTCGTGCTCCATTTTTGTCATTTCTACTCTCGCTGTGATTACATTTTTCGCCAACTCCTTTGTTGAAATTGGCCTCCATCAAACGCTTAACGCTCATGTCACGGCGGTTTATTAATTGTTTTAAGAAATCTAATTCACCTCATGAAAAAGATCATCACTTTACATTCCCCATCTCCCAAAGTCCTCTTAATAAGTGTTTTACAGCGATATGGCCCCTCTTTGCATCAGTGTAATTACGAATCACCGAGAGAAAAAAAAAAAGAGAGTTTGATTCAAATAAAATGGGCCATTTGTACACAAGCAATTAACTGTTGCAACTTTAAATAATGTCGCCCAGATGGAACCTAATTATAGCCGGCACGCTTTGATTCAGGCTTTCTGTCGGAGTATCACTCGGGGCGTCACTTTGGCTTTTCACTCACCTAGCGTTTGTTTTGAAATTGGTGACAATCAGAGCAGATTACCATTTGTAACAGCATGCGGCGTTTGCTGCGCAGGGAAGAAAGCATGGCCCATAGCGATGGAGGAGTTTCTGTGTTTCCTTTTTAACAGCTCTCCTCCTCTCTTGTTCCCTTTCCCCGCTGCACACAAACGATAACAACGCTGCGCGTTTGTAGGGAGAGGAGGGTACATGCCAGTGTGTGTGTGTGTGTGTGTGGGTGTGTGTACGCCATGCATGAGAAAATGCTTGCAAGTGGCAAATGGCTGTATAGCAGTGTAGACAGGAGATCAAACAGTCAGTCAATTACCCTGAGAGGTCTTCAGTGGCTGTGACAGAGGACGAGGCTAAATATCAGGGATCAGATACACAGTGTGGCTGTGGCAAAAGTGATACAGCCTCCACTCACACACACACACACACACACAGCGGGTATCCTGATAGCCGCGTTTCCCAGACACCTGTAGTAAATGTGTTGAAGTCATTATTGTAATTTTTGAAATATTTGAAAAAAACGGGAAGATGTTCAAATGCTCTAATTGCACAATTTTGAAGTGTCATTTTAACATTCTGAAGTGTTAATATATATATATATTTTTAAATCTGTTATGTTTAATGACAATGTGAACATTCCTCATTTCAGACATACCGTCTTTATCCTCTGTGACAAACGATCTATATTACTGATCCTTTGGAACGTTTACCGCTGCAAGTAATAAAACAACCAAACACCTGAAAAATGAGACCCCTCATGTAATGTATTCGCTCATTTATTCAACATATATATAAAAGAAAAAAATTAAAAACTCCAGTGGCAGCATTCATTGAATTCACACTTTGAAACATTTTGTGTGGCTGTATTCCAAATTGCACAACAATGAGGTGTGTTTAACACTCAATTGTTGCTGCCATCGTTATCATTTTTATCTCATTTTAATAATTACAAAATCTGAATGGCGAATGACATCTCAATGATTTTCAATGAAGAAGATATATTTCTTTGAAATGAACAGCGGATCCATTATTTAAACCATTGGCAGTTGCCAGTGTTTTGGTTCTCACAGTCACATTACTGGTAATACGTGTTCAATATATTTGCATGACATTGTACTTATCTTGAACTTGAATAGACTAATCCACTTTTGTGAAAAACGACACAAGGAGCTTTATGTCTTTCCCAAAACGTCTGTGCAAACTACCCTAAATATTTCAATGACCGATTTTATTTTGCAGGGTTTTAGTTTAATTGCTCATAAATAAATCCACTTATCTCTTGATAAACATTTTTCATCCCGCTGCTAAAACGTTGTCCTGTCATGTTTATGGGGTCACTTTCCACTCGCAGCGTCCCGCTGGATGACACCTCATCGATCCCCACATCTTTTAAAGATATTAATTTGATTTGTGCCATGGCTGAGGTAATTCGCCACCACCACCACCACCCTTTCATCCTTTAGTGGCTCATGAAGGCTGGCCATTGGGGTTCCGCCTGTAAATCAGCGATCACATCGCATCTCTGACAACATCCATTAGGTGCGACACCCTTTTGCAATTAACGGAAGTGTGTGCTTGCGCTGTTAAAGGCCTATTTAGTGTTTGAGAGCAGGTTGACGCGGCCGAATGTTGTTAGGGGGTCTGCCCTCGATTCAAAGCCGACACCCTATAGAGGGGCGGGGCTTATGACCAGAGTCATCGGAGGGGCATGTGCTCATCTGCATATTGGCACAGCGACGCCCCCCTGGTGACCCCCAACCGACGGGATAAGGGGTAGAGAGCCTGACGGCGTTCCGTGCGAGTTCACCGGCAGTTCAGGGTGAACGGTAGAGCGCTACGGCATTGATCGCTTGTGCTGTGGCGAGGGGGGGGGGGGTAAGAAAAAGGACAAAACACAAGTCAAAAGTAGTGCGAGAGGAACATTTTTGCCTCAAATTGGATATAAATGATAGATAAGCAGAGTGAGAAGGTTGTGTTTGGCTTTTCCAGAGGCGTGTTATAGCGAGCCCCCCGCGCAGGGAGCAACCTCACCGAGAATGTCGTCTTATTTGCTCTCATGATTGTCAGACCGCTAAATTTGACCCAAGGTGCCGACTTTGATCCAGAAACCGCCGCCTCCCTCTCCAACTCTTCCGCACACCTTGGAACAAACAGCGCAGAAACCACCAAAGTTTACGCCTAAGCTCTCAGGTCGTGTACACACACAAACGCACACGTGCGCACACGACATCTCTATTAATGCGTCTAGGCAGAGGTCAATCTAATAAACATGGGGTCAGCGCAGTGGTCATCAGAGGCCCGGCGACGGTGAGAGAGCCTTTAAGGTGCTGCCTAATTGTATCCCTGCGGCCTTCTAGTCTCTCTTTTTATAGCCAATCTCCTGTGCACAGTGGAGACGAGGAGGCAAAGAGAGGAAGGAGAAAGCAGGAAAGCAAGGTTGCAGTTTCCGACATTTTTCTACTCACTGCGGGAACTGATTTTAGATACCAAGCTTATCCTTCTTTAATTCTCCGTAGAAAATTACGAGAGCCTATTTCAATATTCTTATCGTCGCAAACAAATACAGGTACCGACAAAAAGAAAGTCTTAAGGAGGAAGATAAAAAAATAAAAAAGATTCAAAACAGAAAATGCATTACTTCCAGGGATGTGTTCACTCATTCTTGTCTGCAAACACAAAAGTCTAAATATCTGAAAAATTTAATCTCCCACTGGGAGGTAAAAAAAAAAATGAAAAGGCAGAAGAAAGGGAGTCTTCTCAAGTTCAGTTACAGGTAGTCGCAAAGCAGCTTCAATTTCTCGCCTGAAGGTTATTGCATGTGTGTGTGTGAGACCATTAAAAAAAAAAAACTTATGTTTTACTGTTTGGATATTGCAGTGGTCAACTTATTAACTTAATGTACGTTTGTCCCGGATCACTTGAGTTCCAAGTCATCTCTGTGTCGATTTCTTTTTTCCTTTTTTTCTTTTTATTTTTTTGTGGGGATGGATGTTGTGAATGTGTGAATCAAAATTTTAATGACGAGCGAGCTTCAGGTATACTAATTCTCCAATGAAGTAAAAAATAAAATAAAGGACAGTGACAGTCACCGATTCACTCTCACATGTTTCTTGATCACGCCAAACACACAAATACAAAATTAAAACACTCGTAAGGAGCATGGAAAAGACGAACCACATAGTGGAGTCTGAGCCTTGCCCATCAAAGGCATTTATTATTTCTTCACATTCTCTTTTATGGTAATTACATGTTTACATTCATGCGTGTAAATACAGTGCTACTTTTTCTTTCTTAAAAACGTATCACAAAAAAACATTTTTGGGAGGTGACCGAAATGGATTGATGCCACTCCAATTGATTTCTACAAGGAATATTGATTCAATTTACAGTGATGCCGACATCAGTTGAATTTGTTCCATGAGCACACTCGTGTACATCAAAATGACAGAAGCATGAGTTGATTCTCACAGAGAGAAATCGTATTGTTATATTGTCTGTCTCTGTGTTGCTCCACCGTTTGTGTTCAACTATCTTTTTTTTTTTTTAAGTTTTAAAAAACCAAAGCATTTTTTTTAGTCTGTCTATAGCATTTTGCATTTAGTTAGCATTGAAGGGGAAGTTAAAAATGAAACAAGAATATGTTCTATGCCGCCCCAGACTTTGCGCTCTTGGTTTTGAACGAGTGTGCAAAACTTTTTGGGTTGCAGCCACAAACTGTCCTCATGGCTGGCACTCCACCGCTGAGCTGAGGTTCTCTGTTGCAGCACTCACTATCTTAGAAGAAACATAAGTCAAACCTGAAGTCCACAGAGGACCACATTTCAAAATGCACTGTGACCCCAACTTGGGAACTGGCTAACCTGGACGAGCTCGCGGAGAAACCCAGCACGAGTAGACGAGCAGCCCACCCGATACACCCCCCCGGCCGCCTCTCCCCTCTTCTACCTCCGCTTCCCTCAATCGACTTTTTAGAATGAAGCGCTACCGCTCCACTGGTTTTGCTTAGTGCATCCTTTGTGCGTCGCACTGGTTTTGTTTGGATGGCCTGAAATGGAAAGAAAACCAAGCAATGGTGTTGATTATCAGCTATCTGCTTGGATAACATATTAAGGCGGTCCCATTGGTCCAGCGGGTCATAGGCTGTCCTGACTCTCATGATTCAGTCCTGAGAAGTGCACCGAGGAAGTCGAGAATCTTAAAGTCTGAGCGTTTTCTGCTTTCATCGTTGTTTGATCTCAGAGTTGTACAAAGTCTACAAGATTAATTTCATTTGAGCTTTGCAGAGAGAAAGTGCAGAAGCCATGTTTCGGTGTGGATCAGGTTACCCGTTCTACTTTGTTTACAATTACTTCCATTTCATTTGGGAACTTGGGAGACGCTATGGTATATTTGGTTTGAAGTAATAAATTATGATGGGTGAAAATTTCCTGATACAACGGTGCGTTTTAATGATGTCATAGTTGACGTCACAGTTTGATCTGAATAAATACTTTGTCTTAATTGGTGTATGTGCAGTCAATACTTCTGCTTACGCTTCCCACATTCTAAAAGCATCCATGTGAGATGCATTGAAAAATATGCATTCAGTATGCTGAGCAAAAATCAAAATGTATTTTATTCTCAGCCATTTGTAGGAGCTGAACTCAAAGGTCTGAGACTTTTTCAGTGTACACAAAGGCTCTTTATTCTTAAATATTGTTCCAGAAATATTTGTTAGTGAGCACTTTTACCTTGCTTTGGGCTGCACCCAATTTGATAAAACTCACATTTTTGTGTGGCCTTTTATTGGAGGCTGCCCAAGGTACACGTGTGCAATGAACATTTGACAGTGCATGAGAAAGATGGTGGCCATTAGGGCTCCGTATCAATTTCCAAAATCGATTTGATTCGATACACAAGAGCCCAATTCGATTCGATTTTTGATTCACGATTCACTCTCTTTGATTTCCGATCAAGCATTTTGTTCAATCAAGGATTTTAAACCAGATCATGGCTCCTCCACCAACCCCAATACAGGAAAACCTCACATTTTACTGTGCCATTTTTTTCTAAGGCACACCTGTGCAATCATCATGTTGTCAAATCAGCTTCTTAATAGGCCCCACCTGTGAGATGGATGGATTATCTCAGCAAAGAAAAAGTGCTCTCTAACATAGATTTGGACAGATTTGCAAACCCAATTTTAAGGGAAATAGGCCTTTTGCGCGGCTCATGTAGGAAGTCTTTCAGTTCAGTTCTTTACAAATATGAGAAAAACAAAAGTGGTGAGTTTATATTTTCATTCAGTGTCACAGTGAGTGTGAATATTCATAATTTCCGTGATTGGCATACTACCAGTCTAGAGTGTACCCTGCGGATGGATTGATGCGAAAAGGTGACGTGTCATGCCATTGCTGGAAAATCATAGTGGAGATTGCAATGAAGATTTCTTTCTGCAGTTGCATCAAGTTTGACTTTGATTTTTTTGGAAAGTTTTCTTCTGCTAAAGCGCTTGTCTGTGTTTTCATGTGTCATCTGTGTAGGCACAGAGCGGCACGAGTTGACCTCCTGGATGAGTTTTGACTCCATCTTCAGGTTCTTTGGCGAGGTCGTGGAGGCGAAACGGGACGAGGAGGCAGAGGAGATATCCAACACCGTCACCACGCGCAGCAGCTCGCTCAAAAGCAAGCACCAAGATTTGTAAAACAATAACACAGACGACTTCATTGGCGCGAGAGTGGAGAGTGTACAAGGAGGGGTTACAGATAGAAGAGGCTAAGGTTTTGATATGTTTTTCTAGCTTCCCTGACCTCCTTGTTCTGCTCCCAACTTGTTCTTTCTCCCTTCCGGCTTTCCACATCAGTCTATTTGTTGTTGTTTTGGTAAGAGACAAGTGTTTGGTTCAGCATTGTGTACATCACAATAACATTATGTTTTTTTTTTCAACTGTCAAATCAATATGTGTAGGAGCGTTTGGCCTTGCCAAGGGTTGTCCAGCTTAAATTGACACGGGATGGACACAGTGCCCTGTGGTCCACCTCACATCAACCGACTTGCATTCAAAGTTGTTAGAATTTTTGTTCTTGCCTTGTTTTGTTTTTTTTAGTTCGCTGTAATTGTTTCTTATAAGTGTCTTTCCCATTTGTTGTGTTGATATATTTCATTGTTGAACTCTTACACGCACAATTTTTCAAATTCATTTACCAAGCGAAATTTTGAGACATAGTGTTTACTTGTGTCCAAATTTGCTCTCTTTGCGTTGTTTTCCCACTTTGTTTAAGCACATTAAACAACGTCAATATCAGACAAAGATAACCCAATTAAACATGAAATGCATTTTTATGTTTAACTGATTTATTAAAGAAGCAAATATATTCAAAGTTGCCTGGCCTTGTGTGAAAAAGGACTTTGATGGACAGATGAGCCCAATATTGTACTTTTTCTAATGTGTGTGTCTCGTTAAGACTTGCATAAATGTAACGCTGCATTTCTGGAAAAAAAAAAAAACTTATACCAGCAGTCAAACATGGTGGTGGTGTGATGGTCTGGGGCTGCTTTTCTGCTTCAGGACCTGGACGACTTGCTGCGTGAATGATGGAACCATGAATTCTGGTGTTCACCAGGAAATCCTGTGGGAGGATGTTCGGCCATCAATTCATGACCTGAAGGTATCTGTTCATCAGAAAACAGAAGATTTTGGAAAAAAAACTTTTTTTTTAGTTTTTAATCCCATCCTATTTTCTCAGACTGAGATTTTACAGAAATTGAATTTTTCGGGGTCACTATTTACAAGACTGCAACTACATTTGACATTTTTGCGAGAGCTCATCTATTGGTTGTCGATTATGTCACGTCACCGCAAAGACTGAAAAACTGGTGATCAATCACGTTTGATATTGTCGCAAAGCCTGGAGGAGGAAAAAGATCATCTAAAACAGATGAGATTCCCACTTTTCGCTAAATGATCAAGATGATAGTTTTTAATTCCTGCATTTTATGTTTGCTTGGGTTATCTTTGTTATTTACATTTATTTGATGACCTTAAACATACAAGTGACATTTGAGAAGGAGGAGAAATACTATTTTTATAAAGTGCCATGGTACTTTTGTTTCAGAAAGTCATTGGATGAGCCGATACAAACAAAACCAACCCAATCTTGCACTGAGGACCTAAAATGCGAGTAACCGCGCACATTAAAAAAAAAAAAAAAATCACTTAAAGTCAAGCATCAAATGGATTTAAGGGATATCGCATTTGAACAGGAGCCCTAAATCAGCTCTTAACACTCACAAAGCCTCAATAGATGACACATGTCAGGAAATCCAGGATCTCAATATTATTCTAAGCCTGAATGATGTTAGAGAAAAGTATAACACATTTCCCCCCCCCCCCTCCACTAAAGTCCTTTTCTTGTGTTCTTAGATGTGACAACCGGCTGCTCAGTCACGCATAATCTTGAGTATGTCACACAAACATGATAACATTTTATTTTAAGTTTCATAAACCACTCAAGGCTTAACGCAATACGCTTCTAATGTGTGGCGACATTAGCCAAATCTCAAAGCTAATGCTAAATCTCGTGATACCTCAGACACTTCCTTAAATATGTACTTTCCCCTTATTCCCCCTTCACGTCACACCGTGACTATTGTTTAACTTTTAGCTGTGAAATCCTATTTCTCCCCCAATGCCCGTTTTGCACGCGTGTAAATGTGTGTGTGGTTTAATGCTTTTGAGGATTATCTTTGTGCTGTAATGAGACAACTGTGGCTGATGGTTTCAAGGCCTAATTTCCTTTTAATTTGATTCCCATCTCTCCTGGTTTCTGCAAAAAAAAATGATTTGCTTATTATTTGATTTGATGATTTTGGTTTCCAGATAGCGTTGCTCATCTTTCTGTTTTTCGGGGGAGGAAATCTGCTCATTTTCCCCCTCTCCATAATTGTATATTGTTGCCTTGAGGGAACAAACAGGGCTCCGTGCTTCTAATAACAAGCCAAAGGAAGATCGAACTGGAGATGAAAGAGCAGCCGAAATCTAAAGCACCGTCTGCAAAGAAATAAAAGGGGATTTATTTTGCCAATTCCTCTTCAAGACATTATTTTTTCAGACTTGATTCTTCTTTGTATTTCCTTAATAAAATACCTGCATTCATGTTTGGATTTTATGAAAGGTCTGTGTATTTTTTGTATTTCCTTTCTTAAAAGTTGAAAAGTTTCACAAGTTCTTTTAAAGTTTTGTACTGTACACTGATTCAATTAATGGCTGGAAATACAACTTGCAAATGCAAATAAAGTTGGGCATATTTGGTTAATAATTCATTTTTGTCTTAGTTGATTTAACTTTTTACTTTTTTTAACGATTTTTTTCTGCTGTCCATAATTAGATTTGTGTTATTGCAGAAAAGCGGGTTTTATGATGACCATTATTGACTGCTGTACAGTTGGTCATGTGATTCTTTTTCTTTTAACGTGACCGTTTCCCGAATGCTACTTCAAGCCAATACAACCTACAAATAGTTCATTATGACGCTAGAAATGTAGCATTTTCTTTGTGTGTGTGTGTGATAAAACAAATGTAGCAGGCGTTGAATGCGTAAATAATGCGTTTGTTTAAGCCTCGCTTTAAAAACGAGGTGACCTGTAAAAGACTCCCGTCCGTTGTCCCTCATCTTTGTCTGCAAGGCAAATTTATTTCTTATCCATCTATTATCTGGTTTTTCAATTCCACGTTTCTGTTTATTACGGTACAACAAGTGAAAGTCCTCACAACTGCTCCTTACACAGCCCCTTCATTCTGATTACATTATGACAATCAAATAAAAAAAACACACACACATTTCGATGTAGTGGCGTGGTTTGGCTTGATTTGTTATCACGTCAAATTGTCAGGTCTTAATCCTTGAATTGATCGACGCCTCATTTAATCCTCATGTGACTCCTTTAAGTGCATCATCTCTTTTTTTTCTCCCTCCCCTCGTCTGTGTTTAATTCACAATGTGAACCCGTGGAGGACTCCTTGACATGGAAAACTTTTCTACTTGTTTGATATTTCAATTGTTTCATCCCGTTGAGAGAGTTGTTGTCACGCTTGCCTGCACTAGACAGGCCCACTGAGAGTGTGTGTGTGCGTGGTGTGTGTGTGATGTGCTCACCAGCCCCTCTTAAAATGAACTCCCGCCAAAGGAGCCGAGCAGTTGGAATGTCACCCCTCTGACACACACACACACACGCGTACACGCACACTGCTGCGGATCACTGTCACGTCACTATTTGCATAATGATATGCTCAGCTCCGAGGAGAAAAGTAACCCCCAAATTTTACGGGTCAACTAACCGCAACAATCAATGTTTTATCGGCCCTACGAAGGGAAAATATCTTGGACAAGCAGCAGTGCAGGAACGCTCTTTTCTTCTCTCACATCCTCCCTCGCCCACTCATCCCCTATCATTTCAATCCACTAGCCATCACCAGCAATATTTCCAAAGCAGTTCAAACATGGAGATGCATCATCATCATCATCGCCGTACGCACCTTTAAGATCAGGCTGCAGCAATTTTTCCAAACTCTACATTTTGCGCTTTTACAGAAGAGCCATCCAATGTATATATTTATCTTATTTCTATTTCCAAATGTAAAGTATACACACAGGGGGCCGGTGGTTTCCTTGCAACTCATTACATATTCATTGAGTCGCATGAGAAGCTATTTAATCCAATGGAAACAACTCCTCCATATTCTAATGGGGAATCAGCGCAGCCACAATCAGCTTGATAAGGAAGACAAAATACGCAGGTGTGGCGCCAAGTGACTTTTGGCTGCAACATGCACTTTTGGTTTGTTGGTGGTGTCCATTTTTGGGAAGGAATGAAAAGTTTGGCCACGGGTCTAATAATTTGCACTTTAAATATAAAGGACCGCCTATAGTGCCATGCGGGATTTCGCTGATTCGTCCGTGTTTATGTGCGTGTATTCGTGCGCGTGCATGAAGTCCGGTGGTGGGCCAGCTGTTGGCAGCGTCGTTTGCTTTGCGACGCTGTCGTTGAGTCCATTTGGCTTTAATAGCAGCTTTCAGACTCTCTCTCCTCACCGCCCCCTCAATTACACCTCCTCTGATTCTCTGCCGGCCTCCACACTCCCGCGTACAGGAAAAAAAGGAGAAGGGGGGAAAATGCATTTGAAGAATGGACTCTGACTTTCAAGATTTAGAGCGCGTAGTTTCGGGGGAGTCATTAGCGGTCCTAGCTGCCCTTTTTTTTTTTTTTTTTTTACAGGATCTGTGGAGAAGAAAAGAAATGTATACGAAAAGCTAGAATGGTCCACTTTCAAATATTTGGGATTTTGTCGACACACATTTGAGTTTTTCATTTTTTAAAATATTAATAGGTTTTATACACCACATGACAATTTGTTTTCCCTTCAATTCACCTTTATTAACACTCGTTAAACTGTCGCAATAAAGACCTATTACAGTTTAACCTCTCACTGGGCCGTTTTCTTTCTCATTTAAAAAAATATTATTTTAAACTAAGCCAACTCATTTTTAAATGCTTTTATTTAAGTAAATACAATTTAATCACAGGAAGCCAAATGAAAAACTCCACTTATTGTGGCTGCGTAAGCCACACTTCCTTGAACATAACACCACAACCCAATGTATTCTAAATTCAAATTCAAAACAGTTTTTTTTTTGCCTGTAAAATATCAGACAAAAACATTGTGTGAATTGTTGAATGTTTAAAATAAAGCAAATTGAAACATCTGCGGGAAATATGATTTTAAAAGCACAATAACGCTTTTTTTAAACGTGCATAATTTCTGTTATTTTCAGTGGATGAGGTCCTTCCCAAAATATATTCGTTTCAATATAGTAGAAAAAAATAATATTATAGGAGTTATATCGAAAAATAATACAGAATTGTATATTTATAAAATACTATGTAATATATTTCCCGATGTATGGTGAGTTGATTAACGAAATGTCAGAATTCTGAACCTAACTTGATTTATTGACATTAGAACAAATGTGATGAAAACACGAATTGGGATATTTTACTTGCCATTACCGATCGATAAATCCAAAAGCATGTTTTATTGTTCTCAAAGCTACGAAATAATCAACTAACACCAGGAATTTAATCCCAATCATCATTCAAGATTAGATAAATATTTCCAGCATGCAGGACGTGCATATATCTCAATAAAAAAATGATAACTTAACAGTCACATATGTTGAATAACAGTTGCAAATATTTAAAAATAAAAATAAAAAAGTTAACATTAATTTTTGGAATTAAATTGATAACTTTGTTTTTCTTGATCACCGAAGCACCCTGCATAGTTTCGAGTAAAACATAGGTTTAAAAAAAAGAAAAGAGAGTTCAAGGCAATATGAAATCGCACATTATAGATGGGTTTCATCATGTGCACGCATCCCTCCGAGGATAAACACGGCGTGCGTGGGCTGCGTGGGCTCAAAAGAAGAAGTTGTTATTGCAGCGAGGAAGGAGGCGGGCGCGGGCGGGCGCGGGCGGGCGGGTTGGGGGGTGCAACCCCTTTGCACCCTCTTCTTC